>NC_080466.1:39917500-40227500 GCF_030265055.1 Doryrhamphus excisus
CGACTGGAAGTGTGAAACCGTATGAATAAATGTAAATAAACCTCCTCAGGACATCATACGCATACGTTATTCATGAATCATTTATTTTCAATTGACAACAATAAAATAAACTCAAAATTTAAATTTAAATAAAACGTAGCAAGAAAGATGATGTATCTTTAATTTTTGAAATAATTTCTGATTAATAAGATTAATAATGTTTTAATGTGTTAAAAAGTGTATTTTTGTATTTGTTCTTTCCAGGCCACGTAAAACGACATGTCGGGCCGCATCTGGCCCCTGGGCCTTAAGTTTGACACCCGTGGTTTAGCGTCCAAATGTTGTGCATAACCTAAAATAAAATGACATTTAAACCCTGAGGCTGACAAATAGAAGTGAGGGCATGGAGTGTTTTTGGCTATTTATGAACTAAGTGCATGTTTAAATGGGCAATTAGTCATTAGCTGTACATAATGAGGATAATAAATGATCATACCGTCATGGTTGATGGTATAAACATCCAATATGAGACAATATTTTGGCACTCAATCTCACGCGGGATGAGCGTTGGGGCTTTTATTACTCAACGGAGGCAGTGATTCATACGCGCTGATGTTGGATTAAAGACTAAATTAAATGTCAATCCTTGCAAAGCCCACACAGGCTTACTTAGCAGCAAATAAATGAAATCATATCGGCTAAATGCTTTGGCTTTCTGTAGGAAAATCATCCGCAGCCAATTAAATCAGATCAACTTTTCATAGAAAAATGATGCCGGTGACCGATATGAACTGTCTTTATTATTGTGGTTGTTTGTAGCATAAAAATTGATGATTTACTAAGTAATAATAATTCTCTCCATTGTGTGACATGAGTAATTGAGATGCAGTATGGGGTGCAGTACTTGGCTGCAACCAGCAGAGGTGCTATTGGTTCAATGGCAGCATGTTTGCCGGCTAAAGAAGAACTTACCTTCCTCAGCGACTGCTAATGTTAAAACGGTACGCTAGTCCATGTTTGAACACAATAACAAAATATTATTCTTCAAATGAAAATGTTCCAGGGAGAAGAAATGCCATAAAATTTCAAAAAATATAAAAATTTATACTCAAATTTGTATTGTCTAGAAAATAGAAAATTATATTGAAACACTGTAATTACTGATTATTTTTTTTATTTTCTAACCATTTTTTTAAAAAATATTATTTATTTATATTATATATTTTTATTTATTATTTGATATTTATTTTTATATATTAAAAACTTAAATGAATAAAAATAAATAGCTATTATACTACAGTCATTTAGTTCTGCCATCTGCAATACATTTAAAAAATATTTAAAGAAGAATAACAATACATCCGGGCTGCACGGCGGTCTGGTGGTTAGCGCGCAGACCTCACAGCTAGGAGACCCGAGTTCAATTCCACTCTCGGCCATCTCTGTGTGGAGTTTGCATGTTCTCCCTGTGCATGCGTGGGTTTTCTCCGGGTACTCCGGTTTCCTCCCACATTCCAAAAACATGCTAGGTTAATTAGCGACTCCAAATTGTCCATAGGTATGAATGTGAGTGTGAATGGTTGTTTGTCTATATGTGCCCTGTGATTGGCTGGCGATCAGTCCAGGGTGTACCCCGCCTCTCGCCCGAAGTCAGCTGGGATAGGCTCCAGCACCCCCCGCGACCCTCGTGAGGAAAAGCGGTAGAAAATGAATGAATGAATAAATGAAAATGTTTCAGGGAGAAAAAATGCCATATGATTTCAAAAAATATAAAAAAAAAATAAAAATTTATACTCAAATTTGTATTGTATGTCATGTAAAATTTAATAGAAAATTATATTGAAACTGTAATTACGCATTAAATTTTTATTTTCTAACCAGCCATTTTTTATTATTATTAATGTAATTATTATTTATTAATTACTATTATTATTTATTTAATTCATTATTTATATTATATATTTTTTATATTTTTATTTTATAGTATTTACTTTTATATATTAAAAACTTCAATGAATACAAATAAATTTAGTTCATTTAGCTCTGCCATCTGCAATACATTTAAAAAATATTTAAAGAAGAATAACAATACATCCTTTCATTTGTATACGCTGTGCCATCTTCAAATCATTTAAAAAAATATTTGAACAAAACAGCAATTGATCTCAGATGGGATATTCTGCAATATGGAATAAAATTTAAAAAAAATCTGAGTCCAAATAACAATGAATTGTTCTCTTTCTTTGTTATGCCCTACAATTACTTTGAATGTTAGAATAACAGTTGAATGGTTGTTTGTCTATATATGTGCCCTGCCATTGGGTATACCCGCCTCTTGCCCCAAGCCAGCTGGGATAGGCTCCAGCACATCCCTGCGGCCCCAGAAGATGAATATATTTTCCCATCATTGTCGATTGAGGAAATATTAGTCAAATCAGTGGTGATGATGGTGGTTGGCATCAGTAGATGACTTCATGAACTCCAAAATAAAAGAAGACGGCGGTCCACAGCTGCGTGGTTGGTGACAGTAAGAAGGAAGTACAGGTGCTTCCTGTCTCCTGTTGTGTTTGTATTCCCGGTTCACGCTGTGCGAGTGTATGCGCCAATCACAGCAGACCCGAGAGGTGGCGTGCATTGACTCATACGTTACACATTCATGCTATATTGGGAGCAGACAGCGATGATTATCGGGGTATCTTTTATGCAAATATTGGAAAAGACCTCTGCGTTCGGTGCCGCGGGTTCAAAGCCGGCACGGTTGTGTTTGAACTTTTAGAACGGAGTATGGCGTCTACATGCTTTTAATGGCGTGATTGAAGGCGGATGATTTTGAAGCTGATTGAGCTCCTGGTTGTCTTTCAAACGGGAAATGTACTTTCTGATAGCGTGCGTTTCATGCCCCGTACGGCGCGGGGCCGCATTTGCACTTCTTAGGGCTTCAAGAGACCTCCAACCTCCATTTGGCCTACTTTGCAAAGGCCCGCCTAATTGGCTGCTCCTTATGGCGCCATTAATTCACACGGCGACCTTGTCTTTGCCACCAGAAAGCCGCCATCTGCTACGAGCGCGGAAGAGCAGTCAGAGGTTTTCATGTCGGACGTACGAGTGTGCGCTCTCACCTTGACGGCCACGAGGTCAAACGTGGACACCTTTACTTGATTCCGCACTCACGGCTGAGATCACACCCGACTGGATACAAAGCATTCATCAATGCAGCCCTACAGCTGCCACCCACAGCCTGATGTAATATTTATCCTGAGTGGGGGAATGCAGCATTCATTAGATTCTTACCTTCCTCTTCTCCACTGCTGCTGGATGTCACAATATTCCTGGAGCACATTTTGCTGCACAAGACGAGCAGAGCAGATGATCATTAATAGTCCGTGTGATTATATAACCGCAGGTACTCCACAGGTACGCCGTGTTTGGGTGCAAAATATCTTGCCTTCAGACCCATGCCTTCTCAAGATCCATATAAAATATCCATAACTTTTTTATATCTACTTTTTGGAGGTAAGAAAGACTGGGACAAATTAGGGTGCGTTGATAATCAAATAGGGCTGCACGGTGGTCGAGTGGTTATCACGCAGGCCTCACAGCTAGGAGACCAGGGTTCAGTTCCACCCTCGGGCATCTCTGTGTGGAGTTTTCTCCGGTTTCCTCCCACATTCCAAAAACATGCTAGGTTAATTAGCAACTCCAAATTGTCCATAGGTATGAATGTGAGTGTGAATGGTTGTTTGTCTATATGTGCCCTGTGATTGGCTGGCCACCAGTCCAGGGTGCACCCCACCTATCGCCCCCAGAAGACAGCTGGGATAGGCTCCAGCACCCCCCGCGACCCTCGTGAGGAAAAGCGGTAGAAAATGAATGAATGATAATCAAATAGGGCGGCACGGTGGGCGAGTGGTTATCACGCAGACCTCACAACTAGGAGACCAGGGTTCAGTTCCACCCTCGGGCATCTCTGTGTGGACTTTTCTCCGGGTACTCCGGTTTCCTCCCACATTCCAAAAACATGCTAGGTTAATTAGCGACTCCAAATTGTCCATAGGTATGAATGTGAGTGTGAATGGTTGTTTGTCTATATGTGCCCTATGATTGGCTGGCGACCAGTCCGGAGTCAGCTGGGATAGGCTCCAGCGCCCCCGTGACCCTCGTGAGGAAAAAGCGGTAGAAAATGAATGAATGATAATCAAATAGGGCTGCACGGTGGGCGAGTGGTTATCATGCAGACCTCACAGCTAGGAGACCAGAGTTCAATTCCACCCTCGGCCATCTCTGTGTGGAGTTTGCATGTTCTCCCCGTGCATGCGTGGGTTTTTTCCGGATACTCCGGCTTCCTCCCACATTCCAAAAACATGCTAGGTTAATTAGCGACTCCAAATTGTCCATAGGTATGAATGTGAGTGTGAATGGTTGTTTGTCTATATGTGCCCTGTGATTGGCTGGCCACCAGTCCAGGGTGTACCCCGCCTCTCACCGCCCGAAGACAGCTGGGATAGGCTCCAGCACCCCCGCGACCCTCGAGAGGAAAAGCGGTAAAAAATGAATGAATGAAGGATAATCAAATACTGTGAAGTCAGCTGGGATAGGCTCCAGCACCTCCGTGACCCTCGTGAGGAATTAATGAAGGATAATCAAATACTGTGAAGTCAGCTGGGATAGGCTCCAGCACCCCCGCGACCCTCGTGAGGAATGAATGAAGGATAATCAAATACCGTGGGATAGGCTCCAGCATACCCCTAGTGAGGATAAGCGGCATACAAATGGATGGATGGACTACTATCACTGTTTGTTTACGGACAAGACGCCTGATGCAGTAACCACTTCCTGTCCCTCTCTTTTACCCCTATTAAATCCTGCGTACCTAACAAACTGATTCCAGGTACACTTTAGCCCCGCCCTTTTTACCATTACCCCCCGACAAGGTTGACATCACAACTCAGCCGATAGCCTCTGCAGAGATCCATATTCATATACAAGGACCACTTCCCTTGCAGTCCAACACTCTTGTATGTATTTTATTTATTTTTTACCTAGAATGTTTCCATGGCAACCCCCCCCCCCCCCCCCCTTCATTGAGGAGAACCACCATCTATGTGTCATCTCCCGGTAAGCTGGGAAAATCCTCCTGGTCTGGGAGATGTAGATGGAGTATCTCGTACGTCTCAAGTCTGTCACATATTATTTAAAAATGGGAAAAATATCTCATATCTCTCAAAAGAGCAAATATTTCAGCAGGAAGTAATAGATGCAGCTTCACCAGGCCACAGGAAGGAAACATGGGTACACTTTAGAATAGTCAGTGTACAGCTGTTGGACTGTAATGTAATGTGATGTACTACCATGCATGCTGTACACTAATCATCAAATGTAATCATCAAGTGCATGGGAACTTTATGATAATATATTTATCCATACGGGGCTGCACAGTGGACAAGTGGTTTGCGCATATGCCTCACAGCTCGGAGACCCGAGTTTGATTCCACCCTCAGGCATCTCTGTGTGGAGTTTTCATGTTCTCCCCGTGCATGCGTGGGTTTTCTCCGGGTACTCCGGTTTCCTCCCACATTCCAAAAACATGCTAGGTTAATTAGCGACTCCAAATTGTCCATAGGTATGAATGTGAGTGTGAATGGTTGTTTGTCTATATGTGCCCTGTGATTGGCTGGCCACCAGTCCAGGGTGTACTAATAATTTTCTACCGCTTTTTCCTCACGAGGGTCGCGGGGGGTGCTGGAGCCTATCCCAGCTGTCTTTGGGCGAGAGGCGGGGTACACCCTGGACTGGTGGCCAGCCAATCACAGGGCACATATAGACAAACAACCATTCACACTCACATGGACTCTATGGACAATTTGGCATGTTTTTGGAATGTGGGAGGAAACCGGAGAAAACCCACGCCTGCACGGGGAGAACATGCAAACTCCACACAGAGATGGCCGAGGGTGGAATTGAACCCTGGTCTCCTAGCTGTGAGGTCTGCGCGCTAACCACTAGACCGCCGTGCCACCCCAATAAAGCATTCATTCATTTTAATCATGAAGATGTATGAAAATGTAATTTAAGATGGAAATTGGCCTCAAGCGTCTCATTGTTGGACACTATTAATTGTCATGCAAGTGTAAAAAGAAGTTAACCGCTGTGTACCTTTACTTTGATAAGAAGTGACAATGCTTTGAACTTCATCTCCAGGAAACGTCCACCATGCTGTGTCCACTGACAGACACTCTGTGAACCACCGCTTCCTTCCATTTTGATCACCTGACCCCCCCCTCCATCCCGCCATGCCGAGCGTCTCCCTCCCACGCCCGAAGCTGTCGGCCAATCCGGCGCCTTCTTACTGGCCGCTGCACTTTCTGCTGCTCGAGCTGCTGGTGCCAGGGAGCCTGCCCAGCATGTCCAGGCTGCCCCCGGCCGCCAAGCGTGAGATCATCATGGACGGGGACCTGGTAATCGGGGGCCTCTTCCCGGTGCACCACAAAGGCGAGGGGACGGAGGACTGCGGAAAGATCAACGAGGAGCGAGGTATCCAGAGACTGGAAGCCATGCTGCTGGCGCTGGATGAGATTAACGCCAGCGATCGCATCCTTCCCGGGCTCCAGCTGGGGGCGCACATCCTGGACACCTGCTCCAAGGACACCTACGCGCTGGAGCAGTCCCTCGATTTTGTCAGGGCGTCGCTGACCAAGGTGCACGACCCGGGTTTCATCTGCCCGGACGGGTCACGGCCGATCCAGAATGAAGTCCCGCTGGCCATATCGGGGGTCATCGGCGGATCCTACAGCGACGTGTCCATTCAGGTAAACGAACGCCATCTTTACCTCACATTTTTAAGTGCTGCCATCGAACAGCTTCTCAAACTTTGCCAACTATTTCAACTTTCTTTTGGGAAATTTTCATCTTGTATTTATGACTTTATCCCATAATATTTTTACATTATTGTCATAAAATTTCAGGTGTTTTTTTCATTTTTTGTTGTTTTTTGCCAACTATTTCAACTTTCTTTTTGGGAATTTTCATCTCTTATTTATGACTTTATCCCATAATATTTTTACATTATTGTCATAAAATTTCAGGTGTTTTTTTCATTTTTTGTTGTTTTTTGCCAACTATTTCAACTTTCTTTTTGGAAATTTTCATCTCATATTTATGACTTTAGCCCATAATATTTTGACATTATTCTTATAAAATTACAGGTGATTTTTTTTCCCCAATTTTTGTTGTTTTTTGCCAACTATTTCAACTTTCTTTTTGGTAATTTTCATCTCGTATTCATGACTTTAGCCCATAATATTTTGACATTATTGTCATAAAATTTCAGGGTTTTTTTTTTTTCCCATTTTTGTTGTTTTTTGCCAACTATTTCAACTTTCTTTTTGGAAATTTTCATCTCGTATGTATGACTTTAGCCCATAATATTTTGACATTATTGTCATAAAATTTCAGACGTTTGTTTTTTTTCCCATTTTAGTTGTTTTTTGTCAACTATTTCAACTTTCTTTTTGGAAATGTTCATCTCGTATTTATGACTTCATCCCGGAATATTTTGACATTATTCTCATAAAATTTCAGGTGTTTTTTCCCATTTTTGTTGTTTTTTGCCAACTATTTCAACTTTCTTTTTAGAAATTTTCATCTCGTATTTACGACTTTAGCGCATACTATTTTGACATTATTTTTATAAAATTACAGGTGTTTTTTTCCCCATTTTTGTTGTTTTTTGTCAACTATTTCAACTTTCTTTTTGGAAATTTTCATCTCGTATTTATGACTTTATAATATTTTGACATTATTCTTATAAAATTACAGGTGATTTTTTTTCCCAATTTTTGTTGTTATTTGTCAACTATTTCAACTTTCTTTTTGGTAATTTTCATCTCGTATTTATGACTTTAGCCCATAATATTTTGACATTATTCTTATAAAATTACAGGTGATTTTTTGTTGTTTTTTGCCAACTATTTCAGCTTTCTTTTTGGTAATTTTCATCTCTTATTTATGACTTTAGCCCATAATATTTTGACATTATTCTTGTAAAATTACAGGTGATTTTTCCCCCAATTTTTGTTGTTTTTTGCCAACTAATTAAACTTTCTTTTTGGTAATTTTCATCTCATATTTATGACTTTAGCCCATAATATTTTGACATTATTCTCATAACATTACAAGTGATTTTTTGTTTCCAATTTTTATTGTTTTTTTACCCCGAACTCTTTCAACTTTCTCTTTGGAAATTTACATCTCATAATTCAGTCTTTATTACATAATATTTTATTCTTTATTCCCTATTTTTTGTTGTTTAGTTTTTTAAATTTTTAATATTTTGACTTTATTCTAACTTTTTCCACAACCTAGTTTCTAAAAACATGACAACATTATTTGTTGTTTTGTTTCTCATAATATTCCTAATATTCCGAATACAATTAATATTCATAGTACAATATATTTTCTCATAATATTTATAGATTTGCAAGGACTTTCTTTTCAAGCAAAGTGATATCAGAAGTGGATGATGAAATGGCTAATGCATGCAGACAGCAGTTGATGTTCACCGCTTTCTTGTATGATGTCAGGTTACCCAAAACAAAAAGACGGATGAGTAAGAAAATGATGAAAGTGTCTCTTCTTCCGGCGTCTTTCTTTGTCTCACACGCACACGCACACGCACAGGTGGATAGCTTCCGTCCTGCCATGGAGGACCACCACACAGATGGCCGTCTTAAGCTTCTAAGAAATCCTTCCCGGCCTTTGAAAGATGCCAAACTATCAAACGGTCATCACTCCGGTGACAAGGAGTCACTAAAGGAAGACAGTCGAGAGGCGTGAGCTTCATTTTGTGACCGGGTGGTCGCTCACACGTTGACAGGAAGTGGTGCAAAAACCCACGCTGTTCCTTTGTCAGCGCTGTCAGCATCCAGACAAGGAAAGGATGTGGATATTAAGTGTGAGGCTTTCAGCGAGGATGCACGCTGGTCTTTTTTTTTTTTTTTTTTTTTAAGAATTCCGCATCAACACATGTTGGAACATATTGCGGCGGTGTCTTATTCAAAAATGACTGCTTCCTCCTCCTGTACTGTTTTTTGCTATCTGTGTGGAGGTGCTGGCAATTACAGGGCAAAAAAATATGTTGTTCTACTCCCACAGGGAGAAGCACAGCAACTACAAATAGATTTGCTTATGAGGAGCCTTCCCAATGCATGCTTTCGCCGATACACAGCTTGAAAAAGTATTGGAGAGGCATGTGAAAGTTTGTCAAAACACGCACCCCCCCGCTGCATTAGCGGCACTGTAATCTTTCTGACAAATACATCACATGGTGGCGCTGTTATAAAACCACATGTTGGATTCACTTCCAATTTCTCACACAGCTATCTAAAAAAAACAGCGCTGTAACTTTAAAGCATTTTGTCGAATCACCACCAAACTTGGTACGCACCCTTAGGGAATGGACGAGCACCTGTGTGGCAAATTTCAGCAAGATTGCTAGAAAAATACCACCGCCATCAAGCAAAACAATTGGACACCCCTCCTGTAAAGTGTTAGCATGCTGGCCACACAGCATGCTGGTTAGCAGTGATGGGAATAACGGAGTTAGTAACGCCGTTACTTTTCTCAGTAACGGGTAATCTAACTAATTACTTTTACTGTCAGCATAACCCCGTTACTATTTTCGACTACTTACTGAAGCCGCCGAAAAATATATCACCGACTTCATAACTAATTTGCAGCGTAGTGAGAGTGTTGCAGAGTGACAAGGGGATACACATAAGCAATGAGGATTGGCTAAGGTTTAAATTGCGTCTTCAGCCAATCAGAGAACTTGGGTGGGCGGGTGTTTAGAGCACCTAAGCAATGAGGATTGCCTAAAGTTTAGTGACATTGCGTCTTCAGCCAATCAAATAACTTAAGTGGGCGGGTGTTTAGAGCACATAAGCAATGAGGATTGGCTAAAGGTTTAGTAAAATTGCCTCTTCGGCCAATCAGAGAACTTAAGTGGGCGGGTGTTTAGAGCATGTCCAAAGTGCGATGCAGTACAGCGAGAAATGGCGAGTGAGGAGGACTCTAGTGAGAAGACGACGTTTGCCAAATGAAAGTACAGACACTACTTTAACCTCGTTGATGTCAAAGGTAAAATGTACATTATGTCCCCGAAAAAAAACTTTGTCCACGTCTTTTGTGAGCAACTCAAACCAACAGAAACACCTGTCGACTACAATAAATGGAAAC
Source organism: Doryrhamphus excisus (assembly GCF_030265055.1). Classification (NCBI taxonomy): domain Eukaryota; kingdom Metazoa; phylum Chordata; class Actinopteri; order Syngnathiformes; family Syngnathidae; genus Doryrhamphus; species Doryrhamphus excisus. Next base: position 39,927,713 of record NC_080466.1, read on the forward strand.
CTCTGGGGAGGGGCAATAGTTACTTTTACTGGTAACTAGCTACTTTTGTAGTGGAGTAACTATTAACTATAACTAATTACTTTTTTAAAGTAAGTGCCTAACACTGCTGGTTAGCATGTTGGAGATGGGGAAGACCTGGTTTGGCATCTCGGCATGGCCATCTCTATGTTCTCCCAGTGTGTGTTGGTTTTCTCCGGGTATTCCGACTTCCTGCCACATTCCAAAAACATGCTAGGTTAATTGGCGACTCCAAATTGTCCATAGGTATGAATGTGAGTGTGAATGGTTGTTTGTCTATATGTGCCCTGTGATTGGCTGGCGACCAGTCCAGGGTGTACCCCGCCTGAGGATAGGCAGCATAGAAAATGAATGGATGAATGTATGCCCCTCCTGTACAGTATATTGGTCCAATACAGTGTTGAAAATGAAGTAGTCAATGTCATGTGAGACCTCTAAAGACATGCCGACAGCGTTCGCAGTCAAGGGTTCAAGCACTTGGAAATAACTTTGCGACTTTGAAAGACCAATCTACTGCAAGTCCTTGAAGAATTCATGTCTAGCAAGGAGACGTCATTTTGTGGCATTGATCACAACGTGCATGAATTATGCAATACAACAGGATGAGTCATTTTCACTCAGAAATGGAGTATCCTCTGAAGCCCAAAAAAATCCCCATTATGATGATTTTTTTAGTTAGAATTTGTCAGTTTTAGCTTTCGTTGCTGATTGCCTGCGGGTGAAAATGAGAAGCGCTGCCGCACAAACTTGGAGACAAAGGTGTTGTTTTTCATGCGAAAGGTGTGACATCACCACCGTCACCCTCGCACTCGCCTCCGAGTGTTTGAGCGTCGGCTTCTCTCACATGACTGCACATAGCTCTAACTTGCTGATGGCCAGACACTTCAGTCACTTTTAAAAAAACTGCCGCTGTGCGTAGGCAGGCGCCGCTTAGCGGTTTCAAGGTATGCCACGGTATGAAAAAGTCACTCTTTTAAAAAGTGCTAAGATTGTGAAAGATAGTCGAGACAAAGTCCTGTGGTACTCCTCGCTGTTGGAACCGGGCTTCCCTGTGCATGAGCTTTGTTGCCACAACAAAACTTAACCGTTGCGGCATAGCTAGCATCGGCGTTAGCTTCCTCATTAGCATCAAGCGATGCCGGTGTGACAAGACATGTGTCCTTGTAGAGTTTTGTGTGTGGATTTAGTGTGTATTTCACATGACTTTGCAGCTATCCAACGTCTCCACCGTTTGACGCCTCTGCGCAACCTGAAGCTCCATTAGCCACGTATACATGGACCCAAATATTCCAATTGCATTCGGTTTATTTGCTCAAACGGAAAGAATTTAACTTTTGTATACACCTCATTCCGAAAGAAAAGTTCCAATCCGAATGAATATATAATCGGATTCACCGGGGTTGGAATATTCCTTTCCCCAATCCGATTGATGTATCTTGTAACCGCTCAAACGGAAAGTTGTCAGGGAGCGTTCTTCTTTGTCGTGTTTTTCTTCTTCTGTTGTTTATTGGGCGGCACGGCGGTCGAGTGGTTAGCGCACAGACCTCACAGCTAGGAGACCAAGGTTCAATTCCACCCTCGGCCATCTCTGTGTGGAGTTTGCATGTTCTCCCCGTGCATGCGTGGGTTTTCTCCGGGTACTCCGGTTTCCTCCCACATTCCAAAAACATGCTAGGTTAATTGACGACTTCAAATTGTCCATAGGTATGAATGTGAGTGTGAATGGTTGTTTGTCTTTATGTGCCCTGTGATTGGCTGGGCACCAGTCCAGGGTGTACCCCGCCTCTCGCCCAAAGACAGCTGGGATAGGCTCCAGCACCCTGAGGATAAGCGGTAGAGAATGAATGAATGAATGTTGTTTATTGGCGGTTGGCAAGCAGCTTTCGTGCGCATTAGCGCCATCTATCTATTTATTAAGAAAATATATATCTATATAAAACATGTCCGACTTTAATTATAAAATATCAGCGAGATTGAATTTGATCTTTTCCTGTTTAAATGTATCTAGTATTTCAAATTGTGGGACGCGAAAAAGCAAATGTTGGTATTTGTTGATGACCTTAAATGAATAATTTCCATTGACATTTGGTGAAATCTGGTGATTTTCTTCCTTCTTCCTCCTTCTTGTGTGGCGTTTTCCTGCATTGTGACGTTCCCTGTGAATGTGTGTAGTTGGACTAGATGCCAGGAAGGCATGCAGCTGTCATGTTGTGTCATGTATACGTCCTACAAAGCACATGATGCTTTTTTCCTCTCACCGAGGTCTTGGACGGGAGGAAGCTGCACTTCCTCCAGTGTCTGCGTACATGTCATGCACCGGAGGCCTCAGCGTGACACGCACCTCTGGGACATACAGATGGACTTTCTATGTCGGTGGGGGGGCGGAAAAAAGCACACAGTGAAATCCTGAGGAGTCACATGAGTAAGAGAGCGGTATATTCCGACTGTAATCCCATCCTCACATTCCTGCAGTGAATGTGTGTGCCGCTATTTCACGTTTTTTCTTCTGTAAATAAGGTTGATATCGTGGAGTGAGAGAGCATGGTGGTTGGGAGTATTGTCATCACTCCAGAAGGCAGAAGCTATGACACACACCGAGCAGTAAAGAGCATCTCATTGGTGTCGCTTGTTCAAGACTTAAAGAGGCCCTATTATGCTTTTTACACATTTATGACCTATAAATGTCGTTAAAATTTTGTATTCTGGTATTAAACTATGCCGAGGTTTCAGATAATGAGGTTTAAACATTTGGTAGTGAGCCCTGAAAGAAGTTAGGGATGGTTCTGAAAACTCGGTTTCTAACACTGGCTCCTGCTGCGGGGACCAATCACAGCACAGTGGACGTAGGTGGAACGTTTTGAAAATCCAGCTGGAATAGGTGCAAATTGTAGAAGATCTAGAGAGCTTTGTGTGTGGGTTATGGTGTGTAGCTGCTCTATAGGAGTCACCGATATGCTGGAGCCTATCCCAGAGGCGGGGTACACCCGAACTGGTCGCCAGCCAATCACAGGGCACATATAGACAAACAACCATTCACACTCACATTCATACCTATGGACAATTTGGAGTCGCTAATTAACCTAGCATGTTTTTGGAATGTGGGAGGAAACCGGAGTACCCGGAGAAAACCCACGCATGTTTACATTAAAAACCCAAGCGGAGATTCCAACCTCGATCTTCCTCATCTCCTGACTGTGTAGCCAACATGCTAACCAGCATGCCTTGTGGCCAGCATGCTAACACTGTCCTATGTTTTTTGCTTGATGACGGTAGTGTTTGTCTAGCGATGTTGGTGAAATTTGATACACACATGCTCGTCCGTCCCCTAAGGGTGTTTACCAAGTTTGGTGGTGATTCAGCATCCATCATGTGTGGTTTTATAACAGCGCCACCATGTGATGTATTTGTCAGGAAGACTGGACAATTAACCTCATTTTGTATCTTTTCAAAATTTATTATAATTTAATAATAATTATATTTATAATGTATTATTAAATGTTTATAATTTAAAATATATTATATAATTATATATATTATAATTTAAATTTATTATAATTTATTTATTTCTGTAATATTTCTTATTTATAGGGCTGCACAGTGGTCGAGTGGTTAGCGTGCAGACCTCGCAGCTAGGAGACCCGAGTTCAATCCCACCCTCGGCAATCTCTGTGTGGAGTTTGCATGTTCTCCTCGTTTTCTTCGGGTACTCCGGTTTCCTCCCACATTCCAAAAACATGCTAGGTTAATTAGCGACTCCAAATTGTCCATAGGTATGAATGTGAGTGTGAATGGTTGTTTGTCTATATGTGCCCTGTGATTGTCCAGGGTGTACCCCGCCTCTCGCCCAAAGACAGTTGGGATAGGCTCCAGCACCCCCTGCGACCCTCATGAGGATAAGCGGTAGAAAATGAATGAATGTATTATTTATTATGATTTTTTCTTAATTTAAAATATTTTTCCCCATCACAGTATAAGCTATTTGTGTGTTGTTAAGCCTTCTATTTCCGTCACCACGATGAAAACGTTAACACAGCGAGTGACCAAACGGTCAGTAAGTCATCAAGACGTGATATTCCCTCCAATGTCACCAACCAAAGCGTGAGCGTTGTGTTTGGTACATACTGTAAATGCCGCAGTGCAGTCCTGAAAAGCGTGCAAAGATTGTGATGTTTAAGGAGCTGCCGTATGTATCCAGAAGGGCAGGCTGGACATGAAAAATGCAGCATGAAGGTATGGAAGTGCGGTGGACATATAGAAGAGGAAGTAGCAGCGGTGGGTGGGTGGGTAGCGTGTCTGCTGTCTCAATCCATCACATTGACTCACTTCATGCCCTCCAGAGCTGCTGGAGCGCCCGCTTGGGAGGCCTCCTGTCTTTGGGCTGTTTGAGCTAAAGGAGGTCAAACGTGTGTTTATGTGTGTATTAGACTTGACGTCTTTCAGCTGTCATGTGCATATGTGTCTCAGCATAACTGCGCGTAATATACATATATACATTCATTCATTCATTCATTTTCTACCGCTTTTTCCTCACGAGGGTCGCGGGGGTGCTGGAGCCTATCCCAGCTGTCTTCGGGCGAGAGGCGGGGTACACCCTGGACTGGTCGCCAGCCAATCACAGGGCACATATAGACAAACAACCATTCACACTCGCATTCATACCTATGGACAATTTGGAGTCGCTAATTAACCTAGCATGTTTTTGGAATGTGGGAGGAAACCGGAGTACCCGGAGAAAACCCACGCATGCACGGGGAGAACATGCAAACTCCACACAGACATATATACATATTATATCATATTTTACTCTTTATAATTCTTTATATTTTAATCTTCGGGGCTGCATGGCGGTCGAGTGGTTAGGGCGCAGACCTCACAGCTAGGTGACCCGGGGTTCAATCCCACCCTCGGCCATCTTTGTGTGGAGTTGCAATGGGAAATATTGTGGACTATGTAAGGATGTACTTACACTAGAGGCCTGAACCCACTTCAAGTAGGGGAAATCCACAGGGTACTATTGTGAGTACTCTGTAATTCTCAAGGCAGTGTGGTTAAAAGTGAAATATCCAAAGAGTAAAATGTACCCCGAGTTCACCTCGGCCATCTCTGTGTGGAGTTTGTATGTTCTCCCCGTGCATCCGTGGTTTTTTTCTCCGGGTAGTCCGGTTTCCTCCCACATTCCAAAAACATGCTAGGTTAATTGGCGACTCCAAATTGTCCATAGGTATGAATGTGAGTGTGAATGGTTGTTTGTCTATATGTGCCCTGTGATTGGCTGGCCACCAGTCTAGGATGTACCCCGCTTCTCGCCCGGAGACAGCTGGGATAGGCTCCAGCATCCCCCGCGAACCTCGTGAGGAAAAAGCGGTAAAAAATGAATGAATTAATTAATGAATTTATAGCTGCTGGGGTGTCCAAAGTGCGGCCCGCTGCCGTTTTTTATTGGCCCGCTCCATATTGTATAAATATCTAAAAAAAATCAAGTGGTCATTTTATGATAACAACATGATATTATGAGTAAATCTTGAGAGTAAAAATCCATACATTAATGTTGACGTTGTGTTTCTTTAAAGGTGGCCAACCTCCTGCGACTCTTCCAGATTCCTCAAATCAGCTACGCCTCCACCAGCGCCAAACTCAGCGATAAATCCCGCTATGACTACTTTGCCCGCACCGTGCCCGCCGACTTCTACCAGGCCAAGGCCATGGCAGAGATCCTCCGTTACTTCAACTGGACCTACGTCTCCACCGTGGCCTCAGAGGGCGACTACGGCGAGACGGGCATCGACGCCTTCCAGCAGGAGGCCCGCTCTCGGCAGATCTGCATCGCCACCTCGGCCAAGGTGAGCCGCTCCATGAACCGTCAGGGCTTCGAGAACGTGATCCGCTCCCTGCAGCAGAAGTCCAACGCCAAGGTGGTCATCCTGTTCACCCGCAGCGAGGACGCCCGGGAGCTCCTGGTGGCGGCCGCGCGCATGAACGTGTCATTCATCTGGGTCGCTAGCGACGGCTGGGGGGCGCAGGAGAGCGTGGTGAGAGGCAGCGAGATGGCGGCGGACGGAGCGTTCACCATCGAGCTGGCCTCCTATCCCATCAGAGAGTTTGAGGACTACTTCACCAAACTCAACCCTTACACCAACTCCAGGAACCCGTGGTTCAAAGAGTTCTGGGAGCACCGCTTCGGCTGCAGCCTGCAGGAGCACGGCTGCAGCGACCGCAGCCTCCGAGACGGAACTTTTGAGCAAGAGTCCAAGATCATGTTTGTGGTCAACGCGGTCTACGCCATGGCGTACGCGCTGCACAACATGAGGCAGGCGGTGTGCTCCAACACGTCCAAGGTGTGTGACGCCATGAAACCCGGGAACGGCAAAAGGTTCTACAAGGAGTTCATCCTCAAGACCAAGTTTGAAGGTGAGGATCTATGCTTCACAATCCTAATTTCCACTTCTGATCCATTTCTTCTCCTCTTCTCCACCAGCTCCATTCCGCCCCGCCGACACGGAGAACATGGTGCGCTTCGACTCGGTAGGCGACAGCATCAGCCGCTACAACATCTTCCACTACCACAAAGAAGACGGAAAGTTCACCTACAGGAAGGTGGGCTACTGGGACCAAAGCCTGACTCTGAACACCACGCTGGTGCACTGGCGAGGCCCAGTCCCGCCCACTTCACAGTGTAGCGACCCCTGCAGGAAGAACGAGGTGAAGAGCATGCAGCCTGGAGATGTTTGCTGCTGGATCTGCATCCCGTGTCAGCCCTATCAGTACCTGCAGGACGAGTTCACCTGCGCCGACTGCGGATTCGGCTTGTGGCCTCTGGATAACCTGACCGGCTGCTACGATCTTCCGGAGGAGTACATCCGCTGGGAGGACGCGTGGGCCATCGGGCCGGTCACCATCTCCTGCTTGGGAATAATGTGCACCCTGTCGGTGGTGGGTCTCTTCTTCAAGCACAACGAGACCCCCGTGGTGAAGGCGAGCGGACGCGAGCTCTCCTACATCCTCCTGTTGGGAGTCCTCATGTGCTACAGCATGACCTTCATCTACATCGCCAAACCGTCCACCGCCGTCTGCACCCTCCGGCGCCTGGGCCTGGGCACGTCCTTCGCCGTGTGCTACTCGGCCCTCCTCACCAAGACCAACCGAATCGCTCGCATCTTCAGCGGAGTCAAGGACGGAGCTCAGCGGCCTCGCTTCATCAGCCCGGCTTCCCAGGTGGCCATCTGCGGCGCCCTCATCTCCTGCCAGCTGCTGGTGGCCATCATCTGGCTCCTGGTGGAGGTGCCCGGCGTGAGGAAGGAGGTGAGCCCCGAGAGGAGAGACGTAGTCACCCTCAAGTGCAACAGCAGGGACTCCAGCATGCTCATGTCGCTCACCTACAACTGCATCCTCATCGTCCTCTGCACCGTCTACGCCTTCAAGACACGCAAGTGCCCGGAGAACTTCAACGAGGCCAAGTTCATTGGCTTCACCATGTACACCACCTGCATCATCTGGCTCGCCTTCCAGCCCATCTTCTACGTCACGGCCAGCGACTACAGGGTAAATATTCACTCACAAACAAACACAAATGGATGGGCTGCATTTGTAGAATGGTAGTGTCTTGGTCCTGGTCTTGATCCTGGTCTTGGTGCTGGTGGAACTGTGGACCAACTCTTTACTCCCTCAGCAGGGTTCTTGAGGATACACGGGGGTTTTCCCAACCAGTCTGCTTGTTCATTGTGGAATCGGGAGAAGGCATTCCCACTTGTTCCTTGAGGAATCCTATAGGGAGTACTGCGGGAGTACTACGGGAGTACTGGGGTACCCGACCTAACTTCTGGGAAGAAATCTCCAGATTGTTTGTTTAGCGTTGATGTAAGACGGTATGTTTGGGTTCCATGTGGACTCCATGCTGTGCGTCTTCTGCACCGCAGGGCTATCCGGTGGCGTGGGAAGAGGAGGTGCTCAGTCACATGACCCCGTCAGTCAGTTCACATTAGAGGCTGAAACGTGACTAACATGCCCCCAACGGCCGTTAGCACCACCGCACACGTCATTGGCGCGCGCACACTATGTACTTACTGTATGCATATACATGTACTCCAAGTACATATGTACTATACAGGTCTCTTCGTAGTATTTCATGACATCATTATTGTAATATCAAATTATAATCTACTCACATATTTGAAGATATGTTAGTTGAAAAGAAAATATTACATGATTAATGCACGGTGGACAAGTGGTTAGCATGCTGGCCACACAGTCAGGACACCTGTGTGGGAATCTCTGTTGTTGAGTACTTAGAATAGTCAATTAAATATACTTACATGTAATAAGTTAATTAAGTTTTATTTATATTACTTTTTAAATAATGGTAATATTTGAATTTACTGTTTATGGACTAATTCCTCATTAAAGGGGACTTTTTTGTGTATTGTCTATATTTATGTTTTAAGTTATTGTTATTTTTTGTTTTATTTGACAGATTTTTATTTTATATTTTATTGTATTTTCTTTTGTTATCATTATTTTATATCAGAAAATAACTTCTCATTCGGTAGTAGCATGAGAAAATGTGTCCAATTCCAAATTTTGTGTAAGTTTCTTTAAAATCACATTTTAAAAATAAAAATATATTGAATTAAAAAATATTAAAATTAAACTGAAAATATATTTAAAACATATTAATTTTAAATAAATTATTTGAGATTATTAAATATATTTTTAAAACGAGTTATATTTTATAATGTTTTCTTATATAATTAGATTAGTTTAATTTTAATTTTTTCATAACTGTGTTATTTTTATTTCAATGCATAAGTCCATTTTTGCCTCATGGTAACCCATTTCATGACTATGTCAATATGAGACAAGAGGACCAAAATATTATTTGAAAACACAGCAAGAATAACACGGACATAATTGTATTGTTATTCACCAAATGTTGCGTTCATGCTGTAAATATTGTGTGAAATATATCAGCGGCACGTACAATATTGATTTTATTGATTTTACCAGTGTGGTTTTAAGAGATGGTGCATTCAGGTGACCTCTGAAGTGTTTTTGCCATCTTGTCTCACCCTGCAGGTGCAGACCACCACCATGTGCATCTCTGTCAGTCTGAGCGGCTCGGTGGTTCTGGGCTGCCTCTTCGCTCCCAAGATCCACATCATCCTGTTCCAGCCTCAGAAGAACGTGGCCACGCTGCGGGTCACGGCCAACCGCTTCAGTGCCACGGTGTCGGCCTCCGCCTCCGCTTCAGCCTCCGCCTCTGCTCCCAGCTCCAGTTACTCCAAAGGTAGGTGGACGCCTCGATGTTCTCCGCACGTCCCCACATTGTATGAGAAGCCCGACCCAAGACCTCTGTGTTCTCTCAGGATCTGCGTCCAATTACGTGCCAGCAGTTTGTAACGGCCGCGAGGTGGTGGACTCCACCACTTCCTCTTTGTGAGAACATGGAATCAGCCTCAGCGTCCTCAGCGGATGCGTCGCCTGTAAAGCCCCCTTTTTGTACAGATTGAATATGCTGTGATTTGTTCCGTTTACACTTAGATGTGCTTGACGTCTTTTTTGCAAGAATTCAGTAGGACATCATACAAAACCTTGGGCATAACGTTCATTAACAGTTGTACTGTACAGACGATGTTGAAGTAGCGTTTTAACAAGTGTAACACAAGTGTAAAAAGAAGTCGACCCCTTCAACTTGAAAAACATGTCAATAAAATTGTATTTTAATCCCATTTTTGTACAAAATCCTACTAAATTCTGGTGAGAACAGGCTCATGTGACGCCTTGCACCGTGCCTTGTCCTATCTCAGGGGTGTCCAAAGTGCGGCCCGAGGGCCATTTGTGGCTCGCTGCTTTTTTCTTTATTGGCCCTAACGGTTAATATGGAAAACTCAGCAGTAATTTTACAAGAATAAAGTCTAAATAGTTGTAATCTAACAAGAAGTAGTACTTTTATGATAATTTGTGAGAATATGAAAAAAATATTTGTAAGTGAAATATGAAAAAAATGTGATATTATGACAAACAAACGACAAATAAACTTGTAGTTTTTAGAAAATTAAGTTAGAATGTTATGATAATAAAATGTATATAAAATAGTTACAAATAGTAAAAAAAAATCCAAGCAAAAATGCAAAAATTCTATGAGAATAAAGTCAAAATATCAAGTAAAAAATATCAATAATTTTTTCAACTGTCACTGAACAATTTTGCTCTCTTGTTTGTCGCGATACAAAAATTAAAACCATAAAAGAAAACCGTTACCATACTAATAAATCAGCATCCCTAATGTTTCCATACTACCAAAGTGGCAAAGATGCATCCTTTCATTTTTCCCTACGTGGCCCTCGCCGTAAATAGTTTGGACACCCCTGTCCTATCTGGTCCTTATTGTTGTTGTTGTTGTTGTGTGCGTGCAGCAAAAGTGTTAAACCACGCTAACTATATCTTCATGTCCTTACAGTGGATTTATTCCATGTTTTCAACCTTTGTGACCGTTGTGTGGAAATTAGGCAACTATACTGTGGAGAATGTGGTGATGTAGACACAGTAGAACAGGATGTGCTTTAATCCAACTCTTGTAAATAAACAACTTTTTTTGTCATATCAAAATACACATAAAAAATGTGCTTGGGGGATTTATTTCAAGGAAAAACCTCTGTCCTCATGTACATTATACAGAGTCCGGGCCATCTGTGTGTACACCCACACTTCACACACGAACAGGCTTCGCTACACGTTATAAAAACTCTTCCAACAGTCATGTGTCTGTCAGTCGCAGCTGTAAATTTATCATTTTGTTTTTCTTCAACAAATAGGCTCATCTCATTAAAATGCTTGTGTAATGTTAGCACTATGCTAACGTCTATGCTAGCCTTGCTAACGTTTGTGGGGGTCAGGATAGTTTTACCCTAATGAGATGCCGCAGTAACATTACATTGTTACATATATGTGATATATGGCATCTATGTTACAAAAGTATACAGTGGAACCTCAATTATTAATTGACGAAAATCGAAATATACTAAAACCGAGACATTTTTCCTGGTTAGCTGTTTAGCTCGCTAGCTTGTTAGCTAGCAGCCGTCTCAAGTCGCTGTTCTCCAATATGGCGTAAACAATGAATGTACAGGAGTATAAAGACGTCTACAGGTATGTTATTGTATGTTTACAGGCTCTAATAATGTTACAAACCGCATTTAGACAATCATAAACAGTTTGTATATTCTGTAACTACGATAGCATTCAATTTACAGTCAACCCGACGGTAATTTAACGTCATATAGCATAACATTACTGATACCTTGTGACCACAATACTACATAAAATTTGTCTTTCAATACTTTTTTATACGAATAATAGGCCATATTCAATCACGAAACAATGATAATTATTGGAAAAACAGCAATATAGTGAGGGAAATGTATACCACGGTAATTAATTTATCACCATCGGCTCTATAAAGGAGGAAAGATTGTTAAACACAATATTGGTATTCAATCAAAATGGAGTCATACCAAAACTGGGGTTTACCATGTATGTAAAAAGTGGATAAAGTACACTATTTCTTCTTAGAGACACAACTCATTAGCATTAAAACTACAGTCCCAGTAGGGCTTACTGAAAGTACTTCTAAACTGTCAACATTCCAGCATCAAGGCTGCTCTTGGTCATATTTTTATTTTGCAAACATGTCAGTCGCTTCAACTTATCTTTTTTTAGGATTCTTCTCTTGTGATTGTATTTCCCAGCAGACGTTTCTTCTTAAGTTTGAGTGTTTTTTTTAAAGACTTTATAGCCGTCCTGTTGACTTCATGTTGTGGCATGACAGCAGCATCCATGATAAAATGCAACACATAGTACATGCAACACTGCAGCAGATGATGTTGGAAGCCTTTAATGTACAAAAGAGAAAAAAAGTCCCCTATTCAGTTGTCCAAGCTTGCTTCTTCTTGGCTGGGAGGTTTCCTTTTAAGGGGAATGATGCAGACCCCGTTCTTGGCCTCCTTTTGTCGCCACCATCGGCCCAACCTGCATAATAAGAGCATTTATAATTGAAAAGAAGACATTTTCACTATGGTGCACACAGAAACCGTCAGGACAAAAGCATTGATAAGTAGCTTTAAAGCCATGTCCATGTTATGAAAGGCAGGATCATGTCGTATTACACAGGAATGACAAGCCTGTCGCACTACTTTATCCTAAATAACAGGTGAGTCCCAAGCCACAGTCGCCCATGGGATTGAAAGAGACAACACCGCCATCTAGTGGACACTTGTGTGTAACAGACGGTTGCTATGGTAACACCAGCATTCAATTACCTGTGCTCCTGTCCGACTCCTGCTACTAAGAAGTGACCAGAGTGGGAAAACTTTAAGCTGTTGACAAAGCCCACCTAAAAAAGGAAGAACGCAAAATGAGTATCGGCTAGGCGGGTGACTTGTCCCGAGTGGGATTCATTTACCAGTGGGACGCTAAAGAGAGGCTCCAGTCCTCGATAGTTCTGACCGCACTTCCACAGCTGCACCTGAGAGTTGCTGGAACCTGGAGAGCGCGACACAAAACACATCAAGTCGAGCGGAATACATCTGCATTCATTTCCAAGCTTTCATCACAACGTGTGCATGTGTGGACTCTCACAGCCAGAAGCACCTGAGGCTACGACGTCGGAGTTCTGAAGCGCGGCCACGGCGGCTACCCAATGAGGCTGCTCCAGACCGGCATCTCCATGGCAACCGTGAGCCTGTTTCACCGTGCTGAGCGGCTTCTTCTTGTTGACGCTCCAAAGACACACAGAGCTAAGGGCGAGGAAAGCACCATGACGCTTCAAAAACCTGTTTACGGTCTTATTAACATTATTAGAGCCCCTCTGCATATTTTAAACTAATAGCTCGTATTCAACCCACGATGGAGTGAAGGTGCGATGTAGCGAGGGACGACTGTATCCATATCTGACATTACGTACCCGTCGTCGGCTCCTGTGACCATGTGCTCCTCATTAATCAGCTGGACGCAATCAATTGAACCCCTGCAGCAAACACAAACATGACAAACTATCAGATCATTATATTCATTTTTTGTAAATACCTTTAAGTGGGTCCCGCCTATGTCCACAACCCGTCTGTGTCAAGTCCTCGTCTACTGTGGTATTATTACTAAAAAAAGTGCCCACTTGAGTTGACATGGTTTAAACTTAAAGGGCTTCCACAATATTTAATATGCCCCCACCTGATCACTGCTATCATAGAATTACATTCATTCTCCAGTATTCATCAATAGGCGCCACCTAGTGACTAACTTACTCGTGTCCGTGGAAGACCAGCTGCGACTCCTCTGCGATTTTCCACACGCGCACGGAGCGGTCGCGCCCGCCGGCCGTCACGCAGCGCTCTCGGCTCAGACTGTCCAAGCCCATGATGGCGTCCTGATGGCCAAAGCTTTATGACCAAATCAAAACATTGAAATGAAGACCAAGAAAAGCATGAGAAGAGCTGTGTCAAAAATAAAATAAAATCTGTAGTTTCGAATAATGTTGGGTTTGTGAGGCAGTGTAATACAGCCACAATATTATTATTACATTACTCCATGCATACTTGTAGTACAGTGTCAATCAAAACTGAGCATGATCATCTTTGGATGCAGCTCAGTGTTAGTAACCTGTTTAGTAACTCACAGAGTCTCCACGTAGGCATTTTCGTCCACGTTCCACACTTTGACGGAGCGATCATGTGAAGCGCTGTACAAGTCGTGAGTACCCTTCCTGAATGAGATACCCTAAAAGCAAACCAGCAAATTGTAACAAATTAAAAAGGACCACATGAGTCAAAGGTTGTTGCTTGGCGACATACCGACACAGGGCCTTTGTGTCCTGTGAATTTGTAGACATATTTGCACGTTTCAGCCTCCCAAATCATGATCAGCTTGTTCATGTCACCAGTGGCCTGACAGAAGAATATTTTTCCATGTTAGGTTCTCTTCTTCAAGACTTAAAGCAGCACTTGCAGAGGTCCTCACCAAGTATTTGCCATCTGATGTTATGGACATACAGAGGATGTGAGCTGTGTGTCCGACATGGCGATCCTCCGTACCTTTCCTACCACCGGGTATGACGCTCAGCTTTTTACCGCTCTCAACATCCCCTGAAGAAACAAGACGACTACTGTGAGACTGCGAGGTAGGTCTTTAGCTCCACTGAAAATGTAAAACCCTTCCCATTTGTGCTTTACTCTAGTTTAGATACACAAAATCTAGGAATAAAAAAAAAACTAGAGACGTAACCCACACTTGATGATGGAGCAGTCTTTCGCAGCAGAGAAGATGTACTTGTCGTCGGGACTTATGACCAGGCAGGTGATGGGCAGCTTGTGCCCTCTTAGAAGACGGATTTCAGAAGCATCAGGCGGCAGTAGCTAAAAGACAAAGAAAATACGTTAAAAAAAATCACCATCAAATTCCCTCCATCATTAGAGTGAGTGTTTGGTACTACTTACATCTTTGGCAATAAGTCGCTGAAGTTTTCCTTTTTGTTCAAGCTGTGGAAAACAACATAGTCACAAAACAGACAACGTACACAATGCGACAACAGACATCAACAACAGACACTTCTTACCACTTCGTCTTGAAGCCTCCCAGCAATCAGCTCAGTCTCAAACGACTTGTCTTCATCCTTGTTTTCTTCTAATGATAATTGACAAAGAAAATGAAGATGTAGACATGTAGCTTTAACAACAAAGTACCATGCTTACCTTCTTCCTTGAGCTGACTCAGGTAAAGTTTGGCTAATCTAAGCTTCTTCTCCTGTGGCGTCTCATCATATTCATGTTCGTTTTTGGACTGCCTTTTCTTGCCAACTACGGGACTGATCACATAGGCGGTTGTTATTATAATAACAAGGCATTATTCGACACTTTTTGACATGAGTCGTGTGTGCACCTCTCTGTCTCGGAGTCGCTGGAAATCTCTTCGTTGTATTTTGAGTTCAGTTTCTTGCTTTTCACTTTACCACCGGAATCGCCGTCACCCTGTAGGATAAGGATTAAAACATACAACTCTCGTGTTCGTGTAAAAGTATATACAAGTGCAGAAGATGTCCGTATGCTAACAGTTGAGCTTGCTAGCAGTCTACCACACTTACTTTGCGTTTGGAAACAGTTGCATTTTTCCCCGTTTTTCTTAATTTAGGCTTCTGTGACGCCTTCATAAAGAAAGACGAAGACATGGCAAAGGTCGTAGAGACAAAGTAATACAGAAGCTATTGTCGACAAATCGTTAAGTTTCTCGAGATTCAAGTCAACATTGGACCCACATGGGTCTCTTGCGCTTCAACCTAACCTCAACAAAGCGGAAGTGGATCTTAGCTCTGATTGGCTTCTGTTCACTTGAACCCGCCTTTTTAAAAATTCTAGATTTCTATTGGTGTTTATTACCAAATTAGAAGAGCAGGAAATAGTCCTGAGGAAAAATACTTCCCCCTGGGAGACACGGGTCTCTGCTTTGTTCCGCCTGGAAAAGAAAATAATCAAACAACATGCTTTTTCAATACACTTTAATCATGCGGCATGTTCAAAATAAATAAAATACGTTTTCCCTCATTAATTTAGGTTCAGACCTTTTGTGCTGGTGGTAAAAAGTGGACATTGTGACACCAGGATCCATGCACTGTACTACTGCAGTAGTACTACTACTTCCTCTACTACGCAGTATTACCATTTATTGCATTGTCTTTGTCCTCAGTGGGTGTCGTTAGACTTTTGTTCGTCAAGACAAACTGAAAGGCCAGGTGAGGTTTATTTGAAGCATTATGCAATTAAAAACGCATGTATTGCTCCTGACCCACAGAGAGTTTGTGTTTCTGACTGGGAGCTAAGTAGATAGCGGAGGGGGGGTCGAACTGAGGACACAGTGTGGACTTAACTTTCCATATTTGTGTGTGCGTGGAAGTAGAACATAATTCCCTGCTTTCAACTTGACAAAATGTATCTTCACTGTGCAGGTTTTCCTTGAAGCCTTATGCCTCCTAAGAGAGAAGCCGGAGCGTCTCCATCTCAACCGCCGGTAAAGATGCTAAAGATCAACACGGTCCCACAGGAGGCTGGTCCAATGGAAGACAAGTTCGGCTTGGCCGACGAGTCCACTTACTCCCCCTTTCTCAGCACCGAGGTGTGACCATTTTGGGGTTCAATTGTGCACGAATATTCGCCGTCCTCTTCCCCGCGCCCACCGCTGGCGTGCTTTTATTTTCTCACCTGGCTGCAGGAATTTGAAGAGATCGAAGTCGGTACTAGTCCAGGCATCCGAACCGACACCATCAGCCTGCTGATGAAGATAGAGCAGCTGCAGGCCCAGCTCAAGTATGAACGCAGATGTCGAGTTTTGGCAGAGAGAGAGCTGCGGGAGCTGAAAGGTAGGAAGGACTGGAAGACTTTGTTGTTCACATGCACGCAGGTTCGTACGCCAGTGCATCAGTTTGGAACTTTAATCATGATTTGGACTTCATGAGAAAGTGGGCAGGAAGACGTAGTTCTTCTTGACCACATGGTGCTTTATGAACAAACATAGTCCAAAAACACAGAGCCAATGTTGTTATAGTGATAATGTAATAATTATTTATTATACTAACTGGAGGTGCACAATAATATTGAGGATTATTATATGAGTGAATTATGGCGTCATACTGATAAAAAATGATAACCGATAATTAAAAAAATGCTCCAATTAGGCGAGATTACCCATACTGTGTGGGTGAGCAGATCCTTTTTATCTCCTGCCTGTGATTTTAACGGCTTGTAAACTTGTAAACAAACTTCCGCTTTAAGAGGAAGGGCGTTAAAACTTACCAGCCACCTGAAAATTTGCCAGAGACCTCCGTGGCATCACACTGGCTGCTTGGAGCCTGTGCCCGAGTGCAGTGCACCTTGCTGGGCCACAGCAGGTGGCTCCGCGCTATACTCTGGATCTCTCGATAGTAGTGATGCGGTAGTGTTAATGTCGTGAAATTGCATTAGGATAATTTCATTTTATTATAGACAGAAATTTGTACAAATAAAGGCCTCGCCTCTAAAACAAAAAAGGCATGCTCCTAGTAAATGCCTCATACTCTCTGCAATTGAGTAGATAAACACACCCATCCACCCTACAATCATATGAAAATACTTTTGTCATTGATGTTTTTTTTTCTACAGTATTGTTGTGCCTAAGTTCATTAGCCTAGCCACATGCTAACACATGATGCATCTGTGCAGAGATGAACACGCTCATGATGCAAATGAGACACACGGCTCACGAACTGCGAGCCACTCTGGATCACGTCCTCCAAGGCGGTGACCCGGTGATGGCGGCGCACAACTCTCAGGACGAAGCCATGTCTTTCCTGGCGGAGCACGAAGCCGGCATGGTGTCAGACATAACGGAGGTCAGCGCTCGTTTGCCATTTGTCGTCACACCAATCTGTCGCCACGTACTGAATCTTTCACGCCCTCAGGATAACCACGACGTGCTGTACCTCGCCGAGAACCTCAGAGTTCCACGGAATCTTTACGAACGCGTCGCCGAAATCGCAGACTACAAGAAGTACACCTCGGCGCTGCTCATGATGCTTTTCGACAGAGAGACCCTGGCCACGCACTCTCTGCAGGGACGTAGGAACACCATCACTGGGGAGGACTGCCACAAACCTCAGCTGCCACCTGACATCCTCCGAAGCATCATAGGTAGGTTGTGAAGCTTTTATTTTGGAAACACAACTCAAGTGTGTGAGGCCTGTATGAGCTCCCTACACTAACTGAGACATGACGTCACAGCCTTATCTGAAATGTGTATGCATTTTCGTTAGGATTACGCGCACATTAGCTCAGTAGCAAGAAAGTCCTCCATTCACTCCCTACAATGTCTGAACTCTAAAAGTGCAGTCGCAGGCCAGTTCAAATGACTGTGCTTTTACTCCAGATCTCACAGCTAGGAGACCCGGGTTCAATTCCACCCTCGGCCATCTCTGTGTGGAGTTTGCATGTTCTTTCTGTGCATGTGTGGGTTTCCTCCCACATTCCAAAAACATGCTAGGTTAATTGGCGACTCCAAATTGTCCATAGGTATGAATGTGAGTGTGAATGGTTGTTTGTCTATATGTGCCCTGTGATTGGCTGGCCACCAGTCCAGGGTGTACCCCGCCTCTTGCCTGAAGACAGCTGGGATAGGCTCCAGCACCCCCTGCAACCCTCATGAGGATAAGCGGTACAAAATGAATGAATGAACGAATAACTTGTTTTAGTCGTGTATGGCCTCCACATGCTTGTATGCACGCAATACAATGTGCACGTTTTTCACGATAATGCATACTATGTATCGTGAGTATAGTGGCATGCATTCACCTGTATGCACTCCCTACAATGTCTGTGTGTGAAAAATTGCATCACACCCTTATTTAACATTTTTGCCACAAAAAGTCATACTATGGCTCAGTGGCAAGTATGGCCTGCCCTGGTATGTATGCACTCCTTACAGGCTGGTTGGAATGACTGCATTTACTCCTTCAGTGCCTTAGCCCCTTCCCCTTCCAAGTCATCCATTAGGGCCGCACTGCTTTTTCCAGATCACGTGGCGTTGAAATTCGGCGTGGACAGCAGCCAGATCAAAACGGCCATCCGGACCAAGCTAAACAACGAGGACAAACTGTTGAAGAAGAGACTGGGTTTGGTAAAAGGAGAACACAAAGCGAGCGTAGATGCGTCGCTGCTCGGCGACAACGCATCGATATGAT
This sequence comes from Doryrhamphus excisus, assembly GCF_030265055.1. Lineage (NCBI taxonomy): Eukaryota > Metazoa > Chordata > Actinopteri > Syngnathiformes > Syngnathidae > Doryrhamphus > Doryrhamphus excisus. The sequence goes on from NC_080466.1 coordinate 39,946,476, forward strand.
GCCGGTCGGTAGTCTTCCTCTGCCTTCATCCTGTCTGTCTGCTCTCGTATGTATGTATGTATGTATGTGTGTGTGTGTGTGTGTGTGTGTGTTTGTGTGCGTGTGTGCTGTACTGTAACAGTGTGACGAGGCACCTCTGCTAATCTTGATGATTCACTAGTGACGTTTAGTGCTTGCATTAGGTCATTTTCTAACTTTTATAGGATTAAATAGAGTTTTTAGAAAGTGTTACGTGACAAAAAGATCAACACATAACGTGCATGTGTGTGATATTGAGGTAGGGGGCGATCAACAAGTGTTCTTATTTGAGGCTTTTCCACGTTGTGAGCCGACAAGGGCACTATGGACTTGAACGGATGTCCAGCCCAACATGGCTGACGTTCACCTCCTCACACGTCTTTTGTCCCAGCGAGACCCCACCTGGTAGCTGGGGACAAATATTAAAGGCACCTTTTTTTCACTTTAACGTGATAGTTTTTAGGTGGAGCTTCACCGTTTGACTCCTTGGCCGCATCATTAGGTACGACTGTGCGATATAACAGTACCTTCTTTTACGAAAAGCATCATGCATCCCATGAAAATACAACCTTGGATCGGTGGAACTGTAATGGACCAAGTTGGCCACTAGGTAGCGCTATAACACTATCCATGCCCATACGGTGTACCTAATGTCTGTAATGGCTGCTGTGTGTATGTGCACATAAACAATATCTGTTTGTCGTTGTCGTTGTGATTCACTACATATGTGCCAATAATAAAGTTTAGGAATGGTTACTTACCGCTCTCTTATACGCTTCCTTACCTCAGCATGGAATCCTGGACTTTTGTCTTTTCCACCAGTAGATGTCGGTGTTGAGATGCACTTCTTGTGTCATGTTTGATGGTACAATGATGACCGAAACCGCCCGAGGCGATACTTGACTATGGTTATTCATGTTAGTCACACAGTCGTACGGGAGGTGCATCCCTCTCTTGAAAGCAGTCGCTGTGACGTTCCAGTATTTGTTGAGCAAATTCATGAAACTTCATTCCTTGTCCAGTACCTGAGAGTCAGTGAAACTCGAGTCTTTGTCAAGCACCTGTGATTCAGTGAAATTTGAGTCGTCATTGAGTCATCGGCGAGTTTCTGAAACTTAATTGAGCACCTGTGAGTCGGTGAAACACAAAGTTTCATCAAATGAAACTTGAGTCTTCATTAACCATTGAATTAGTGAAACTCGAGTCTTCAGCAACCAGTGAGTCAGTGAAACTTGAGTCTTTGTTGAGTATCTGTGAGCTTGTGAAACTCAAGTCTTTAGCAAGCATCCGCGAGTCAGTAAAACTCGAGTCTTCAGCAACCATTGAATCAGTATAACTCCAATCTTCAGCAACCAGTGAGTCAGTGAAACTTGAGTCTTCATCAACCAGTCAGTCAGTGAAACTTGAGTCTTCCTCAACCAGTGAGTCAGTGAAACTTGAGTCTTTGTTGAGTATCTGTGAGCTTGTGAAACTCAAGTCTTTAGCAAGCATCCGCGAGTCAGTAAAACTCGAGTCTTCATCAACCAGTGAGTCAGTGAAACTCAAGTCTCCATCAACCATTGAATCAGTGAAACTTGAGTCTTTAGCAACCATTGAATCAGTGAAACTCGAGTCTTCAGCAACCATTGAATCAGTGAAACTCGAGTCTTCATCAACCAGTGAGTCAGTGAAACTCGAGTCTTCATCAACCATCGAATTAGTGAAACTCGAGTCTTCATCAACCATTGAGTCAGTGAAACTCGAGTCTCTGTCAACCAGTGAGTCAGTGAAACTCGAGTCTTCATCAACCAGTGAGTCAGTGAAACTCAAGTCTTCAGCAACCAGTCAGTCAGTGAAACTCGAGTCTTCAGCAACCAGTCAGTCAGTGAAACTCGAGTCTTCAGCAACCAGTGAGTCAGTGAAACTCGAGTCTTTGTTGAGTATCCGTGAGCTTGTGAAACTCGAGTCTTTATCAAGCATCAGCGAGTCAGTGAAACTTGAGTTTCCATCAACCAGTGAGTCAGTGAAACTCGAGTCTTCATCAACCATCGAATTAGTGAAACTCGAGTCTTCATCAACCAGTGAGTCAGTGAAACTCGAGTCTTCATCAACCAGTGAATCAGTGAAACTCGAGTCTTCATCAACCAGTGAATCAGTGAAACTCAAGTCTTCAGCAACCGGTCAGTCAGTGAAACTCGAGTCTTCAGCAACCAGTGAGTCAGTGAAACTCGAGTCTTTGTTGAGTATCCGTGAGCTTGTGAAACTCGAGTCTTTATCAAGCATCAGCGAGTCAGTGAAACTTGAGTTTCCATCAACCAGTGAGTCAGTGAAACTCGAGTTTTCATCAACCATTGAATTAGTGAAACTCGAGTCTCCATCAACCAGTGAGTCAGTGAAACTCGAGTCTTTGTGGAGTGACAGTGAATCAGTAAATGTAGGCTCTACTTTCTATTCTATTCTTCCTGTTCTTAAAGGATCTTAAAGGATCTTTAGGGTCTGTGAGGGTGAGGCTGTCCCACTTGACTCACTTTAGATGATCAAGCCTTCCATGCAGTGTGTGTTTGTGCTGGTATTTATATCCCTCACAGCACAGGAAAGTGAACTGAGCCCATCTGCAAATACCATCACGGATAGCGTAGCCTTCCTAATATAACCCCCTGCACATGGCTGGGGGGGGGGGGGGGCCGAGGGCCTCAGCAGGAGACTCGGCAGCCTGGACTGTGTTTGCCTCACCTGTTTAAATGGACGTGTCGAGGAAGGGAGGAGATTTGGAGGAAGTGGAGATTGACCTGGGGGATTCCAGTGACCCCGAGGAGCTGGATGACGGCGAGCAGACGCCATGGAGGGCCCCCCCTGCCCCGCAGGACCAAGAGGAAAACATTCATACGTCTTCTTTGGTGGATATCAGCGATACCAAACCTCTGCTCGACGTCAGAGACCCTCGAGGGATCAATGACTGCCTCAAGGTACTGTGGTGCTAACATGCTAACATGCTAACGCCACTTAACCATCTTTAAAGTTGATTAATGCAAGAAAAATAGCGCTAATAAACAGAATTGTTTACATTCTTTTTGGTTACGTTGCCAGCTAGGCCGGTCACACCCACCCGTGTCTGTCTGTCAGTCACCACTCTATGGAAGTATGAGCTAAAATGTCAAAATTAGGAGATAAAAAATCAAAAGTATGAATTATGTTAGAGAATCTGTGCACATGTGACCACGGTTCTGGTGAAGGAGACACATGAGTCAGTTTGTAGCTCATAATTATGACTCTGCGAGATCAAAATTAGGACTTTTTTATCCACTCATTTTGACTTTTATGTCATAATTCCGACTTTGGATCTCAGAATTTTTACTTTTAAAGCCATAATTAGGACTTTCTTAAATATTTGACTTTTTATCTCAAATATTTTTTATTTTTTCCTCACAATTTTGAGTTTTTTCTTCCTAACTTTTAACTCTTTATGTCACAATTTTGACTTTCTTTGACATTTGACTTGTTATCTCATAATAAATTATTTTTTCCTCATAATTTTTAATTTTTTTATTTCATAATTTTTTTTATTTTTTATCATAATTTATTATTTTTAAATCATAATTTGGATCCTGTTACCATTGGGAATGGTTTTATCCTTCAGCAGCGGAAACAGGCTCCCATACAACTCCCATACAACTTAATTATGAATTCAATGAAAGCGGCATTCTCCAATGAAGTGACTTCAACTAGCTTGTTGCTAGGCAGAGTTAGTGGATCACATTCATTGATGTCCACGATGGAGGAGACTACGGTACAGCATTCATTCATTCATTCATTCATTCATTTTCTGCTGCTTATCCTCGGGTCACGGGGGTGCTGGAGCCTATCCCAGCTGTCTTCGGGCGAGAGGCGGGGTACACCCTGGACTGGTGGCCAGCCAATCACAGGGCACATATAGACAAACAACCATTCACACTCACATTACGGTACAGCGTATATTTGTATAAATGTTTTGCATGCAGGTGACATTTGAGGACGTCATCGCCGAGCCAGCGTCGGTGCGCAGTGGTGACCGAGTGTGGATTTGGAGCCACGCCCTGTTTGAAGTGAGCAGAGTGTGGATGTACAGGATATTCACGGCGCTTCTGGCCATTCCCGTGTCCCTCCTCTCCGGAATCCTCTTTGCCGTCCTCAGCTGCGTCCACATCTGGTAGGCGAGATTAGACATTCATGTGTCAATGGAGACAGCTTCCTGTTTGACGCTAGCCCCGCCCAGCATCAAATTAGACCTTGATAAAGATGTGAGGGTTAGCAATGTGACCTTTGACCCCAAGTGGAGTCAAATCAAGTGAAAGCGACAACATAAGGAGCATGGACTAATTCCATTCTTACGTTTTGTGTCTTTTGTGTGCAGGATGGTAGGCCCGTGCCTCAGGGGCATTCTTATCGGAACTCGATGGCTGCAGAGCCTGTGGGACGTGGTTTTGGATGTCATCGTGGGCCCCCTGCTGACCAGCGCGGGGCGATGCTGTGGGGGCTTCAGCGTTCATCTGGCTGAGGAATGACACTTTGGCATTTCCATTTGGACACGCCCACCAGCGGTGGACACGCCCACCATGGTGGACATTCTTCGGCTTGACTTACTGTAGGAGAAAATTCCCAACATGTTGACCGCTGTTTTGCGCCAATGGACATACTTCATAATCTCTCATGGAAACATTTGGGGGAAAAAAACCCATTAGAATTAATAACAAATATAGATATTAATAATAATAAGTCTTTTGACCTGTACTATTCACAATTATAGACATATTTCTTTTTATAATGGATTACAGAATTGTGTTCAAGGGAATGGGCCAAATGATTAGGTACACTCCTCAGCTGTTTTTGAATACAACTTTTCTATTGGGTCTGATAGGATTGTGTGTTATACTGTAACTTAATAACACTCAACAGTAATAATAATCATATTTGTACATGTCAGATGTGTTAAAAGTTTTTTTTAAAAATAACTGACAAGGTTATATCACTCATTTAATATTTAAAATGCACAGCATCGTCTCCAAAAGTTGTCTCCTTGTCTTTTCGTTCAAGTGTTTTTTGTTTGTTGTTGTTTGTTTCAATGCAGGAAACGTTGAAACGCTCCGCTAGTACACCATGTGGCCACCAGAGGGCAGCCGTACACAACGGTTGACAGTTGCTTTCAAGGAAAGGTGCACCTTCTTTCTCTTTTCTGTGTGTTATAAAAAAAATTCTAAAAAGAAATGCAGCTAAGAATGAACAATACATGCTCACAGCATGGATAGAAAACCACAAAACGTTTTTTTAGAGTGCTTTATAGTCGAAACAGGTGGATCCCATTATGACAACATGGAGCAAAATACCTTCAGTATGACATGTTATCATGAAGTATTACATACTCACAACCACAAAATCTTGTTGGAGTTTTTTTGAGCCGTTCAAATAGGTGTGTCCCATTTTTTTTTTACCTGTTTTAATATCTTTAGAACACACATAAAAGAGAAAGACAATCTGTTTTTAAGTGTGCATTTGTTTTGTCATGAATGGCAACATGACAGTAAAATGCTATAGAATAGTAAATATTACATATAATTGTGCACATACCCATATATAGCATAGACATAAAATTGTACGTTGCTGGTTCGAGCCTTGACCCCGCTATAGTCATACAACTCATTGACACAATCAGCCTGTATTTTCACTTTCCAACATTTCAAACAAAAATTCCCGAACTCTGATTTTAAACCCCAACTGGAAACCCCAATCTAAAACACTAACTCTAATCTGAAACTCCCGAAACCCTTATCTGAACCTGAACCCCTAGGTAGAAACCCTAACCCCTAATACTAATTTGAAATCCCAATTTGAAACCCTAATTTAAAACCCTAACCCTAATCTTAAACCCCAACTGGGAACCCTGAACCCTTATCTGAAAAACCTTAAACGGAAACCCTAATCCTGATATGAAACCCTAAGCCTAATCTTAAACCCCAACTTGAAACCCTAATTAAAAACCCTAATCCTAATCTGAAACCCCAACTGGGAACCCTGAACCCTTATCTGAAAGACCTTAAACGGAAACCCTAAACCTAATCTTAAACCCCAACTTGAAACCCTAATTAAAAACCCTAACCCTAATCTTAAACCCCAACTGGGAACCCTGAACCCTTATCTGAAAAACCTTAAACGGAAACCCTAACCCTAATTTGAAACCCCGCCGGAAACTCTAATTTAAAACCCTAAACCTGAACCTCATGTGAAACCCTAAATGCAAACTCTAATTTGAAACCCAAACAGGAAACCCTAACCCCCAATCCCAATTTGAAAACCCACCTGGAGACCCTAAATTAAAACCCTAACCCCAACCCTAACCCTAACCCCCATTTTTTAATCTGCTAAAAAAAAAAACAAATAGACAAATGAAATGGTTCCCCCTACTGGTGAATAATTGTTTTACATTTTCCATCAGTCTCCCAACCGGGTGGTTGCTGGTTCCATTCCTGTGTAAGTGTTACGTATTTTCATTGCAACATTCATTCTTCATTTTTACAATATTAAAATGTTGGACTCTTTTAGGACGGCGTGGCGATCCATCAGGACGTTTTCCATCATGACTACTATCTGTGACGTCTTTCCCATTGATGATGAATGGACGATTAGAATGTCGCCCCCTATTGGTGGAAATCCATTCTAGGTTGAACATTAGATGCATGGCTCAGGCCGTGGAGAGCTATATCTCCCAACGTGACAGACAGCTGCTGGTTCGATACACAGTCGGCGTCTCCCGTTGCAGTTTTTCAGAGCTCACACGCAACCTGTACAGAAACCAGGTCCTCCATTGACGATAGGAAGTCAACGTGTTGCTATTTTATCTCAGTGTGTGTGCTGGACGTGTGTGACAGGCTCCTCTGGCTGCTGGCCTTCTCCATGGCGTAGCTGGAGGAGGCCTTGCTGTGGCGGCGGCCGTAGGAGGACGCAGACAAATGGTGGCGTGTGCAAGAGCAGCAGCAGCAGAAGAAGCCATGCATGACCCCCTGGAACATGGGACCGGCGAAGAACATGTAGATCCAAGGGTTACAGCAGCTGTTCAGACTGGCCAGCAACATGGCGATGATGAAGGCGGCGTCTGTCACACAAATACAACAATCACAATCACATTGGAGTGATTTTACATAGCCGCCTTTGAAGGAACACAAAGCGCTTCACCGTGAAGTCAAACCATCATTTATTCAGTCTTCAGTCGCACCCAAACGCTAAAAAGAAACCCTGAATGGAAACGCTAATAGAAACACTAATAGACGGTGCAAATGTAAAAAAAAAAACTAATTTAGAATCAGAATCCCAATTGGAATCTCTAACGCTCATTTGAAACTAGAACTGAAAACTCGAATTTGAAATCCTAATTGCAAACCCAAAATTGAAACCCCAAAACCCTAATTTAAAACCATAATCCTAACCCTTATTTGAACCCCTGAGTGGTAATCCTAACCCTACTCTGAAACCCTAAATTAAAACCCTAACCTTAATCTGAAACCCTAAACAGAAACCCTAACTCTAATCTGAAACCCCAACTGGAAACCCTGAACCCTTATCTGAAAAACCTTAAATGGAAAGCCTAACCCTGACTTGAAACCCTAACCCCAACTGGAAACCCTAATACTCTAACTCTAATCTGAAACTACAACTGGAAACCCTAAACTCTTATCTGAACCCCTAGGTAGAAACCCTAATCCCAATCCTAATTTGAAATCCCAATTCGAAACTCAAATTCAAAACCCTAACCCTAATCTGAAACCCCAACTGGAAAATGCAGAACCCTAATCCGAAAAACCTTAAACGGAAACCGTAAGCCTAACCCTAACCCCAACTGGAACCCTCAACCCTTATCTGACCCTGACACCCTGAACCCTATGTGAAAAACCCTAAAAGGAAAACCTAACCCTAATTTGAAATCTCTCTGGAAACTCTAATTTAAAACCCGAACCCGAACCCTAACCCCTAACCCCAACTGGAAACCCTGAACCCTCATCTGAAAAACCTTAAACGGAAACCCTAACCCTAATCTGAAACCCCAACTGGAAACCCTGAACCATCTGTGAAAAACCCTAAAAGGAAACCCTAACCCTAATTTGAAATCTCACTGGAAACTCTAATTTAAAACCCGAACCCGAACCCGAACCCTAACCCCGAACCCCTAACCCCAACTGGAAACCCTGAACCCTTATCTGAAAAACCTTAAACGGAAACCCTAATTTGAAACCCCAACTGGAAACTCTAATTTACAAGCCTAAACCTTACCCGTATGTGAAACCCTAAGTGCAAACCCGAATTTGAAACCCAAACAGGAAACCCTTACCCTAATCTGCGTCTGCTTAGCGGCATAATTAGCATGCTAACATGGGTTATTGTTACAATAGTCGGTTGAAGCTCATAAACAGCTGCTGTGGTTAGCAAAGCGGCATGAAGGATACGATCCAAAGAAATATGATAAATTCCTGCATGGAAAAGAAATGTTTTGTTATTTATGGAATTGATTACAATTCCAGTTGCGGGAGGCACAGAACAGCAGGGGGGAGTATTCCATAGGGAAGACGGGAAGGAGAATATTTCCACTGCTTTTTGATCCTAATGGGGTGCAAAGAATTTAAAATGTGTTTTTTTGTTTTTTTTTTCTTCTCTCTCCTCCTGAAGGTGCTGACCTCTCGTGTCCATGATGGAGCTTTGACATCCTCAAGTGCCTTCACTTCATTTGGTGCAAACATCAACGTCAGGCTTCCATCAAGCGGAAAAGGCTTTTGATGGAGCCGCTCTCCAGGAGGCAAAATTCCCGTCTTAACGTTTACATTCTCATCGTGCCGCAAATGAAACACTCCTGACTGGATTTCATGCCTCTGTGGAGAGCCCGACTCTTAAGAATGAAGAGGAGGTCCGGTTGAGATCCAAACGGAGGATTACGATGACACCGCCATCATTTATTCCATTAGGAGCGTGCACTATATCAAAGAGGAGAAGTTTAAGCAAACATTGCATGAGTGCACAAAGACCAATTTGGACTTCAGGCTCCGTTGAGCTCATTCAAGTCAACTGCCATACATGGTTTCTCAAAAAAGAGGCTTTCAACTCGGTGGAGCCGACTCAGAAGGTCCGCATGGTCCATCTGCACCAACATATTCCTGGCTGTGAGAGCTTGATATGATATGATGTGATGGTGTGATTATTCCTATTCAATCGGAGATAGGAATGTCAACATGACAAAAGGCTTGGAGTTGTGGCCCTCATTCCAACATGTGATGCGGTCCTGTCGGAAGCATGGAAACGCACTTTGATGAGGGGCCACATTTCCTCTCTGATAACGCTCCTTCGCTCTCGGGAGGAAAGTTACACAATACTTGGAAAATGACAAGAATGTCTTATCTCATGCAAGCGGGGGAATTACTATTATTATAATATATAATAATAATATAATATAATAACCTTCGGTTTTTAGTAGACCTCCATGATAATAATGATAATAATACAAAGCATATTACTACATGGGTTATGTTGATTGGTAGTGATTTTGGTATATAACAATCATTTTTATGCTCTTCTTATATTTAATGTATATGTATATGTATATGTATATGTATATGTATATGTATATGTATATGTATATGTATATGTATATGTATATGTATATGTATATGTATATGTATATGTATATGTATATGTATACGTATACGTATACGTATACGTATACGTATACGTATACGTACTATATGTATATGTATATGTATATGTATATGTATATGTATATGTATATGTATATGTATATGTATATGTATATGTATATGTATATGTATATGTATAGCGTTCTAGCATTCAGTTCACTTGGCGCTGCTCATACACAGAAATATCACAAAAGGTGATTAATCGTGATTAATTCATTAGACAACTGATTAATTTGATGAAATATTGAAAAAATAAATTTAAATCAAAGTTAAGTAAAAGTAATATTTAATAAGTAATCATTTAAATACAACAACAATAATAATTATTATTATTATTAGCATTAATAATACTATGACTACTACTACTAATAATTATTATATTATTATTATGACTATTATTATAACAATAATTATTATTATTATATTATTATTATGACTATTATTATAACAATAATAATAATTATTATTATATTAATAATAATAATAATATTCTAGTGATACTACTACTACTACTACTACTAATAATAATAATTATTATTATTTTAGTAATAATAATAAAAATAATAATTAGCATTATTATTTTATTATCACCAAAATATTATGATTATTATTAATTATTAATAATAATAATTATTATTACTAGAATATTATGATTATTATTAATATAATAATAATAACACAATAATAATTAAAATAATTATTATTATTATTATCATCACTATAATATTATGATTATTATTAATATAATAATAATAACCACAATAATCATTATTATAATTATGATGATAATTATTATTATTATTCGTTAAAAATGAGTGTGACTTACCCTCCCTGGGAGCTGCAGGGTCCCAGGCAGACCACATCTGTACGAAGAAAAACGGTGTCCAGCACACGACGTAGGCCAACACCACCACAAAAGTCATCTTGACGGTGCGGATCTTGGCTTTGGAGATGAGCCTGACGCTGCTGACCCGACACAGGTGGCGGGCGCCCTTCGGTGCCAGAGTCAGGAAGTGCTCCCTCCTGGTCTTGAGGTTGAAATTCTGCCATATTTTCACGCAGATGAGACCGTAGCACACGGCGAGGACGCCCACGGGGAGGATGTAGATGCTGAGGCTCATCCACGTTATGTACGCCCGGGCCCCCCACGGCTGCACAAAGTCCCCCCAGCAGTCATACACGCCGTCCCCGACTTCCCGCAGGGAGAAGATGTACACCTGAGGCGTACTGAATATTAGACTGAGCAGCCAGGACGCGCCCACGCACACGCGGTCCCTGCTTGTGCGCACGGGTCTGAGAGGCTGACACACGGCCAGGCACCTGTCCACGGACATCAACACCAGCATGTAGGTGGACGCAAACATGCCCACCACTTGGGCGTATTTCACCAGCCTGCACAGCACGTCGGGCCCGTAGAACCTGAACGTGATGTCCCAAATGAGCTGCGGGAGCACCTGGAAGACGGCCACCACCAAGTCGGCGATGCTGAGGTGCCTCATGAAGTACAGCATCCGAGACTGGCGGTGATTGGCGGTGCGGACGGCGCACAGGACGCACAGGTTGCCGCTGAGGGCCAGCAGGAGAACCAGAACCAGCACGGCCACCTCCACCTTGGCCACCTCGTCGTTGCGTTTTAAAGCGTTGACACGGGTGGCGTTGGTGGAGTTGGACCATGACGTGTTGTGGGGACGGGGTAAAAAGTCCTCCATGTCGGGTCAAAAGGGGTCACATCGTGGATGTGGGGAAACTGCAGGGAAACAAAAAGTAGCAATTTGATTGAAACGACGGCTTAAACAACACGTTCGATTTCAGGTCTGAGCTTACCTTTGATGGGGATGATCGCACACGCGTGTCCTCGTGTCGGACTGAGCCAAGTCTGCTTCATGGAGGGGCTTTATGACACGCAGACTCCCCTCCCCTTGTCTTCTTCTGTGGGAAAGCGCGCTGCTCTCTTTCATCTATCCACTATGCTTCCACTCTACCAATACCAGCACTCATCAGTGGAAAGCATTTCCTTTATGACCCCCCTACCGGCCACCCCCCCCCACCGACACAACCCACTCAATTTGTGTCTATTTGTGTCACACAAGTGTAAAAAGAAGTTAGCCAATGTTTATTTACTTAAACCAAAAGAGGATCATTGGAGGCTAGTATTTACATTTTATATAACAATCTCATGGCGGCACGGTGATCGAGTGGTTAGCGCGCATACCTCACAGCTAGGAGACCAGGGTTCAATTCCACCCTCGGCCATCTCTGTGTGGAGTTTGCATGTTCTCCCCGTGCATGCGTGGGTTTCCCCCGGTACTCCGGTTTCCTCCCACATTCCAAAAACATGCTAGGTTAATTAGCGACTCCAAATTGTCCATAGGTATGAATGTGAGTGTGAATGGTTGTTTGTCTATATGTGCCCTGTGATTGGCTGGCCACCAGTCCAGGGTGTAAGACAGCTGGGATAGGCTCCAGCACCCCCGCGACCCTCGTGAGGAAAAAGCATGAATGAATGAATAACAATCTATTATTTACAATAATAATGTGGAGAGCATGAGAAAGTGGAAAGCAAATCATATGTCTGTGTGAAGCCATTTAAAGCGCATGCAACAGGTAGATTACAACACCGCTGACCGTTACTTCAGTTGCTTCCACTGCTAACTTGTGGAGTAGGTTGCCTACAGCCGCAGCTGTGAATGCCAATGTTTTCTAACCCCAGCAGTTATTTGCTTTATAATCCACGCACACGGTGACTACAGGAGATAACAGATCAGAGGTGTCTTCACGTTGTTTAGTTGGCCATATTGTACTGAGCAGCCAGGACAGAAGTCGTATGTAGCGTGTGTTCAATGGTCTTAATGGTCACTGGTAGTCTTTTTCTTTTGACTTTAACACAAATAGACACACCAAAAAGCCAAAGAAAAAGCAAAACAAACTTCTCCGTTATACTTTGTGTGTATGCTAGCAGCCCCGCCTCTACCCACTGAGACAAATAAGAGACCATATGACCAACAAAAGGGCTCACTCCATTCATGCCGTTGTTCTATGGGACAAAACCAATTTCCCTGAGGGATTCCCAAAGGGATTAATAAAGTCTGTCTGTCGGAATGTGTTTGGTGATAACATTTTTTGGCCGTCTGGAACGGATTAATTGGCTTTACGTGATTCCTTACGAATATTTGCTTTGGTTAGAGTCTGCTTTGGTTTGAGTCGGACCTTTTGGAACAGATTCACGATGTTGACCGAGGCACCAACCAGTCTAACATTCGTCTCCCACACACTGCTAGCTTGGTTTACACCACATTGCACAACCCTTATGCATCTACCGAGCTAACTAGTTAGCCTCCAATGTATTCATTCTAAACCTGAGAATGAGCTTGACACTGAGGTATGAAGTCAATAATGTACCACTTCCACACCGAATGAGAGGATACCTTTTTTTTTCCACTGTCATGTTGAACTACAAGAGCATCATCAATGTAACATCACTGCCGCCTAGCGAACGGAATATTACACATGACAATATTGATTGATTTATTGATTATCATCCCAGACGTAGCGCCCGAGCGAAATCTCATCACAATGTAATCTCACGAGATCTCGACAGCCCTGCTCGACACAAATACAGCGTTAGCAGCCTAAGCTGAAGCATGTGTGGAGTCATGTTAGCGTAACTCGCACAAAGCTTCGAGTGCCAAAACAAAACAGACAGAGTCCTTCACTCAGGCATGCTGTGTGTGTGTGTGTGGATGTGCCGTGGATTGTTTACATGGCCGCATGTATTGTCCGCTACGCTGCAGTATTGTGTAACGTTTACTCCACTACGGCAAAACATCTGACTTCTATTAGAGCTGAAGCCCTCAAAGCCAAACGTTTAATCTACGAAGAGTAAATATGGTGTAAGAGGCTAAACTAGAAGCAAAAATAATAATATTTACTGAGACACTTTTTCATCACTTACATTAAACTTGACTACCAGCAATAAAGCACACTGTAAAGCGTACTGTATATCTACTCAGGAGACCATATGAAAAAAGTCAGTCAGTGTTGCGGAGTCATGAGACACTCAAAACGAGACCAGGCCAGATCTGAACATTGCTTTTAAGAAAAATACAACTAAAAAATATAAATAAATACATGACAATACAATGATGATCTGAAAAATCTTAAGTAAGTTTGATCAAATGTAGATTTATTATAGCTTGGACATTTACTTCGACATCCAATCCTGCCTGGCACGTGGTCATTTAAATTTAACGATGGCGTAGCTCACCGTCTGATTGGCTTTTGCCTGCACTTGTCCTGCAAAACAGATTTTATTAAAACAAGAAAGCACGTTTTAATCTGGAAAGGTCCTGGATTCACATGTTAGGCTGTGTCCTTGTCAATGTAACATTACTGACACCTAGTGACCAGGGTGGAATACTACATATCATTACAATAAATGCTTCATTTAGGCCAAAAATACATCAAATTCAATTTTTTTAATTAATTAAAGATTGTAGTCAACCATGCTGGAGCCTATCCCAGCTGTCATCGGACCATTCACACTCACATTCATACCTATGGACAATTTGGAGTCGCTAATTAACCTAGCATGTTTTTGGAATGTGGGAGGAAACTCCACACAGACATGGCCGAGGGTGGAATTGAACCCTGGTTTCCTAGCTCTGAGGTCTGCGTGCTAACCACTCGACCACCGTGCAGCCTAGTGATGATTTATGAAATAATATAAAAAAATAATAAAAATAACAAAAAGCGTTCTCGAGGGATGACTAAGGGATGACTGAATTCATGTTTCCACCACAGAACCCCAGCTCCCCAGTGCCGGCAGCACTCATGCAGTCCCAGTCCATCAAGTGGCACCGCTATGCTAGTATCTTGAAGCTCACTTTTATTCCCAGGTACTTGGACAATACGCTACTATAAGGATGTTGAGTTTATATTCTAAGCTGTCTCTTTTTAGCTGTTTGGATATCTTTAGAAAGTATGAGAAATACAGGAGAAAGACGTGTGTTCATGTCTCACGTAAGGATTACGGATGACGGACAATATTCCAATGGAAGTTCACCCTGGATAAACATTGTTCACATCCTGTTTGTCAAAAGGTGCACTTCTTGTTTTGAGTTCTAATTTTCTGTTTTTGTAATGAAAGAGCAGAGCCAAGATGGAGACTAAGCAGAGCATTATGGGTCGTGTCATGTGATGACAGCGTTCTTACGTGATAAGCAAAGAAGCCAGAAAAGCAAGCGCCCGTAATAAGAGCGCGTTATGTTTTCTTAACTCATTCACCTCAGACGCTCGCCTTCGGTTTTCCCACATGCGGCCTTTAAGCAGCTCTTGGGTGAATGATAGCGTATTTTCAGACCTTTCCTGTTCCGCTATTTAAAGGCCGGATTGTTACTACAGTACATTTACACAGAATGAAAGCTTTTATTTCAATATGTTTACCTTCTAGGAGGGCAGACAGAGTCTGGTGGACATGTTGGCCTTACAGTGAAACAGAATTAACACCCAAATTAGTGACTTGACTTGGATTACTGCTGTGATTTACAGTACATGAAATATACTACATGAAATATAATGCACAATGTCCGCACTTAATTGATTCAAAAAATAGAAATATTGATTTATTAAAGATTCTTTCATTATTATTTTATTTATTTAGAAATAAACAATTGCCATCATTTGACGATATACAGTATGTCATTGTTTCATTGAATATTCTTGAAATAATATGGCAATAATAATAAAATGCCAAAATACAGAAAATATTTTTTTAGTTATTGTCATCATTTTGTATTTTTTTAAAGATTTTTTAAATTTTAAATATATTGTATTTAAAATATATTACAATATTTATAATTATTCTAAATGTTTTTTGTTTTTACAAAAGGTGTTTCATTGGCCAGCCAGGCTATAATAATGCTACAATAATAAAATTAAAAGAAAAATACAGAAAATATTTTTTTAATTATTATCATCATTTTGAAGTTTTGTAAAGATTTTTAAAAATTTGAAATATATTTGATTTAAAATATATATATACATATTATAATTATTAAAAAATGTTTTAACAAAAGTGTTTCATTGGCTAGCCAGGCTATAATATGGCTACAAAACAAAATAAAAAACCCTGAAAATATATTATTATATTAATATTAAATATATTATTATTATTATATATTATTTTAGATTTTTGTAAATATGTTTTTAATTTAAAATATATTTTACTTACAATATATTTAAATATTCATGATTATTGCCATTATTATTTTCATTGGCTAGCCAGGCTATAATATGGCTAAAATAACAAAATTCATAAAATATATTTAAGATTTATTTTTTAGCTATAATGATAATTTTAGATTTTTTAAATATTTTTTACATTTAAAATATATTTAAAAAAATTTAATAATCAAATTAATAATCATATATTTTAAGGAATCATTAATGATTAATTTAAGAATTGTATATCATATTGTTTTATGGATTTCTGCTAAAGGTTGAACGGACAAAAATTCCTGAAAATCCGGCGTGACCTCGGTGACCTCAGTGACCTCAGTGAAGGTATTGGAGGACTGGTGCGCTACTGGGACTACTTGGACTGGTGGGACTGGTGGGACCACTGAGGCAAGCGTCTCAGTGTGCATGCTGGCCAAACGTCTATGATGTGTATTTGTGTCACTTGGCAGCTGCAGCATCATTCCCAGGCCGGCTGGGATGGAAGTCACATCGGCTTTTCCGAGAAGGAGTCAGGAAAAGGCAGCGAGGTCAGGAAGCGCTGGAAAGTTCCACGCGGGACCGCCAGCGGGCAGCGGGCGCTGAGGGGACGGCAAAGAACATGTTGGAAATCACTTCACACAAAGGAGAAACTCAACATTCCGGACGGGCAACTTTTGTTTTTTCCTGTTTTGACATTTTTTCCAACTTCACTGACGTGTTGAGTGTTTGTTTGACTTCCCGTCTTTCTTTGTTCCGCCACCTCTCGGACTTTCACCTGAACGACAGCGCCGTCGTTCCCTGGACGATTACGGAATTCTCATTCTTACGCACAAATCACATCAACTGTGACCTTTTTCTTTGGCTTTTTTTCTATGGTATTCCCTGTAAGAGTCCGTTCCCCCCCCCCCCCCCCAACACAACAGCAACACGTAACAACAAAGAAACAAGATGGTGTATCCTCCAAGATGGTGTTACGTATCCTAGCAACGTTTTCCATCAGTGCCATCATTCCATTCCTCCACCCCTCCATACCTCCATCCATCACTCCACGCCTCCATCACTCCGTTCCTTCATCCCTTCATCCCTGCACCATCCCTCCATCACTCCATCACTCCATGCCTTCATCCATTCATGCCTCCATCACTCCATTCCTTCACCCCTCCATACCTCCATACCTCCATCCATCACTCCACTCCTCCATCACTCTGTTCCTTCATCCCTTCATCCCTGCACCATCCTTACATCACTCCATTCCTCCATGCCTTTATTCCTCCACCCCTCCATACCTCCATCCATCACTCCACGCCTCCATCACTCCGTTCCTTCATCCCTTCATCCCTGCACCATCCCTCCATCACTCCATCACTCCATCACTCCATCACTCCATCACTCCATCACTCCATGCCTCCATACCTCCATCCATCACTCCACTCCTCCATCACTCTGTTCCTTCATCCCTTCATCCCTGCACCATCCCTACATCACTCCATTCCTCCATGCCTCCATCACTCCACTCCTCCATGCCTTTATCCCTCCATACCTCCATCCCTTCATCCCTTCATCCCTGCACCATCCCTACATCACTCCATCCCTCCATGCCGCCATCACTCCATCCCCTCATCCCTTCATGCCTCCATCACTCCAGACCTCCATCCATCACTCCACGCCTCCATCACTCCGTTCCTTCATCCCTTCATCCCTGCACCATCCCTCCATCCCTCCATGCCTCCATCACTCCATGCCTTCATCCCTTCATGCCTCCATCACTCCATTCCTTCACCCCTCCATACCTCCATCCCTCCATCCATCACTCCACTCCTCCATCACTCTGTTCCTTCATCCCTTCATCTCTGCACCATCCCTACATCACTCCATTCCTCCATGCCTCCATCACTCCATTCCTCCATGCCTTCATCCCTCCATACCTCCATCTCTTCATCCCTGCACCATCCCTACATTACTCCATCCCTCCATGCCTTCATCCCTCCATGCCTCCATCGGTCCATACCTCCATCCATCACTCCATACCTCCATCACTCCGTTCCTTCATTCCTTCATCCCTGCACCATCCCTACATCACTCCATCCCTCCATGCCTCCATCATTCCCTTCCTTCATCCCTTCATCCCTGCACCATCTCTCCATCACTCCATGCTTTCATCACTTCATGCCTCCATCCTCCATGTCTCCATCCTTCCATCTATCCACATCTCCATCCCTCCGTCACTCCATCACTCCATCCCTCCATGCCTTCATGCCTCCATCCCTCCATCACTCCATCACTCTATCCTTCCATCTATCTATGCCTCCATCCCTCCATCACTCCATGCCTCCATCCCTTCATCCATGCACCATCCTTCCATGTCTCCATCCTTCCGCGCCTCCATCCCTTCATCACTCCATCCCTCCATCACTCCATGCCTCCATCCCTTCATCCCTCCATGCCTTCATCCCTGCATCTCTGCATCATCCCTCCATGTCTCCATCCTTCAATCACTCAATGCTTCCATCCCTCCACGCCTCCATCCCTCCATCTCTGCATGCCTCCAGGCTGGCTCTCACGGTGTCCTTTCCAAATATCCGCCTTCATGCCTTCAAACAAACAAACATGGTCCATTTGTCCACAGTTAGGATAGGAAGAGACCAATCTAAGGCGGAAACAATAACACGAGGCCGGAAGGTGAAAGGTGGTCATGGCAGGACGATGGAACGCTCCCAAATCAACGGCATCCATTTTTATATGCTCAAAAATGGCCAATTATGATATGTACTACTTTATATTGCTGCTTGAACTTCAACTTTAATCTCTTAAAGTTTTTTTCCTACTGAATACATTTTTCAATTTACGAGAATAGAGAATCATTTACAATTTCTTTACAATTTAGTATGACAATTTTGTTGTAAATTTATGACTTTATTATCAGAAATATATTACTTTTTTTCCTTGTGAATTTGACTATTTTTTCTTGTGAATAAAGTCATACATTTACAAGAATAAATTTACGTGAATTAACATCATAAATTTACAACTTTATTCTTGCAAATGTACACATTTACTCATGTGAATATGTGACTTTTTCTTGAATATTTACAACTTTATTGTAAATTTCAGACTTTTTTTTCTAAATTGGAATTTGTGACTAGAGTAGTAGATTTACAACTTTACCCTCGTAAAATGTACAAATTAATTCAAGGAAATAAATGACTTTTTTCTTGAATATAAACAATGTTATTCTTGTAAATTTAACACTTTTTTTCCTCATACATATATGATTTATTTTTCTTGTAAATTTGAATGTGTTTTTTGTGAATATAGTCGTAATTTCAAACTTTATCCTCATAAATGTATTTATTTAAATTAATTCAAGTAAATGTGATTTTTTTTCTTGAATATAAACAATGTTATTATTTTAAATTTAAGACTTTTTCCTCATAAATGTAGGACTTTTTCTCCTTGACTTTGAATTTGACTTTTTTTTCTTGTGAATAAAGTTGGTAATTTATAAGAATCTTGAATTTACGACTTTATTCTTGTAAATGTATAACTTTGTTCCTGGTAAATGTACAACTTTACTCCTGTAAATGTATGACTTCATCTGGTAAATGTATTCATTCTCATAATAATAATGAATTGTCACATGATTTATTTTTCAGAGTGGTGCTAACAAGTTAGCAATGTTAGCATGTTAGTTTTTGCTTGCGGTGGCTTTACTTATCTTATCTTAGCTTAGCGTTGCCGCGGACAGGGCACCTTGACCGTTGATGGAAACCTTGGAAAGGTGAAATATTTACAGGCTGGCTGGGCTTTTCCACCGGATTAGCATTGTTTAGCTCTAATTCCATTCTCCATGCTCGGCTTGTTATTATTTGTGACGTCTTGGCAAGGACCTCCATGGTGACCGAGGCTAAGAAAGCCTTCCAAGACGTCTAAATGGTCTTTTTGGAGGAGTCTTGCAGATATACGCAATGATAAACACGCTGCTTTTGACGCAGGGCTTCCATCTACCGAGGACGTTGGACACACGACACACACGGCGTTCACATGTAACACATCCCGTCACCAATGTGGGAAAGAGATCCCACATCTGCGTCTCATCCAGCGATACTTGATAGCCATGAAATCCACGCTCTGGGCACAATCGTTGGAGCCACTCATGAGATTTTTACAAGAGTTTTTGGTCCTTATCCAATCTCCGTGTGTGCGGCGGCCCTCCTGGCCATTTACATAACACAGCCACAGGCTCCGCTGGGAAATCACAGCCGGAGATAATGCTAGCATGATGTCAAAACACAGAAAAACACGCGGCCTTCCTCCCCGAGCCTGGAAACACGCTGGAAGCGCTCTCAGATACTCTCTTGCTCCGAAGCTAAACTGGTGGCTGGCGGACAATCGAATCGTATAAAATGCAGGTTGGACAACATTTCATCATGTATGTATCAACATTTCAAAAGATGGCAACTTTAAGAAAAATATCCATTTGCTTGGTTTCACTTCAAGAAAACTACAAAACATGTAAATAAACTAAAATAAATAAAAATTACTCCTAAATGTGTCAGAAAAAATACAAAGAAATTAGTTTAAATACACATTTTACATAAAAAAAAGTAAATTACTTAAATAAAAGTACAAAAAAATAAATTACTTAAATAAAAGTACAAAAAATAAAAATTACTTAAAAGTGTAAAAAAATAAAGATTTAATCCAGAATAATGACTTAATAATAATACTAATAATAAAAATACTACTAATAATAACTACCTAAAAATGATATACGTTAAATAAAAAAAGACTTAAAAGTGTATAAAAATGATTAAAAAAAGAAAAATAACTTCAATAAAAGCTTAAAAATCGTAGGAATATATTCAAAATGAAAAGAACATCAATAACGTTAATAGGATTTACAGAAAGTGTGCAATAAGTACTTAAACAAACGTATGCTGCCATACTTTTATTTGGGTTTTGGGAATAATTAAAACCATGTAAAGTAATAAATTAATCTTTATTGTTAAAAAAAAACAAGAACAAAAACGTAGAGTACTTTTCTGCTCTAATGTCTATGTCTAATGTCGCCATCTTGCGGGCAAGATTATAATTGCAGCAATATAGCATTACGGAATGAAAAAAGGAACACATTAAAAAGTATATACTGTATAAATACTGCATTTCTTCAACCGTTTTTGACCTAATTTGTATTTGTACAGGTTTTTATTTTTGTATTGCATTTTCATTAAATAGGAAATAATTTCATTGCATTTATCTCCAGGAAATATTAACAAAATGTATCTTAGAGTATTAAAATGTATACTTAAAAAATACCAATCGCAGTATTTAATGCTATACAATACTTTATCTATTAGTATATACATTACTTGAAATAATTTTTTAAAAATTGCATTTTATGTAATACATTCAATATATTATACATATGAACAAAATACTAATGAAAATATACAATTAATAAAATAAATCCATAAAAATAGAAAATAAATTGTGCATAAGTGCATTTATAGTGTTATATCATGCAACTATTATTATACTGTACATACAAAATATTTGAATTATCTAAACAAATAATTCAAATACATCCATGTATATAAACTAAATGAAATAGTGCATTATTCCAGTGATAATAAACATATGAATAATAGTAAAAAAAGTTGAAGACACATAAGACATTGGCATATTCTTTAATGACTGCTTGTGCAAGGATAAACATAATAAAAATCTACAGACAAGAGATGATAATAGTATATCCTGTTGCTATCATACAGCTAGTTCTTATGCATACAAGTCATGATGCAGCATCCAATGAGGAGATATCATACAGTACATCTTTTGGTGATGGGGGGTGTGTGAGGAGACCACGTAGACGCGGATGAAGCGCCACCGGTGTGCTATCATCGCCTTTCTAGTAGAAAATGAACAAAACGACCCCCATCCCGACCATCGTGTGACCTTACGTGTGACCTTAAGTGCTTCATGACGTCATACTTGAAGATGCCGACG
Organism: Doryrhamphus excisus; assembly: GCF_030265055.1. Taxonomy (NCBI): domain Eukaryota; kingdom Metazoa; phylum Chordata; class Actinopteri; order Syngnathiformes; family Syngnathidae; genus Doryrhamphus; species Doryrhamphus excisus. Next base: position 39,968,402 of record NC_080466.1, read on the forward strand.
ACTGCATTTGATTTGTAGGTCAAAGTAACATGGACTGATGTGTGCAACCAAGCCTTTCTGTTCTCCTCTCGGCACCGGAGAGAAGGTTGTGCTTGGTCAGGGCATCCAATGGTGGCCAAGCATGCTGTTGGCCACCATTAGCTCAGATGCTAAAGCAACTTCTGGCCTTCTTTGTGCTTTAGTCCTTAAACCAGTCCAGTAAACCAGGAAGTGAGCGTGTCTGTGGGTTCCTCGCCTGGCTTTCTGGGGGGGCAGTAGTAGCTCAAGGATGGCGGGGGGGTAAGTACCAAAAAGGTTGTTTTATTTAAACACCCACAGTGTGAACAGTAAACAAATGAAGTACTTTATAGCGTACCGTACCGTTGAAAATGTGGCAAAACTTGCCATGGTATCAATTAAATGTGCAGTTTGCATGTAAAATGATTTAAGAAACATTAAAGTACTATTTATTTTATGGGAGCCTCCATTATTAATGTAGTAATTCTATTCAAGGTGATTACATTTGTAACATTTCAAAAAATTTAGCTGCCGTCCAAGTTGATGCCGCTGCGATATTTCCTACCGCCACTAGAGGGAAACAAATTTCAAATCCCTTTAACAGTTTGTATTTCGCTCGTGGACCCGCCCCTTTCTGTTAAGCCCCACCTCCCCCCTTGCGCCAAGCAGCCATTGTTTATTAGCCTCACTACTGTATGTACTTGCTAGTGTGCTTTCACTCCATGAAATAGTTCCACACTTCGACTTGGAAGGAGTCACAGACTGCAGTACCAGCATATTTGTACCTTACTAACGGTAATGAGGATGTCCCACTAGTATTTTCCAGTACTTCGGTATCAATAAATGGACTCTTAAAAGAGTTAGCAACTATGCTAATTAAGTGTGGGCGGATTGATCCATATAGTGATAGAGTACTATCAGTATCGGATCGCTACGTGATGTGTTATGTTGTTATTCAAATAAACTGTATATATTTATACACGATTTCATAGTAGGTTTAGCTCTTTACCTATTTTACAACTAACAATTGTATGCACTAAACAGGACTCATTGAATTATTTTGTTGCTATAGTTGGTCCCGTTGTGTTGTTATTAGAGATGCACGATATCTTTTTTCAAACTGATACTGATCTCAAGACACATAACTTTTTTATATCTACATTTAAAAAAATGTAGATGGAAGAGTAGTTTGTGCACAACTGGAGCTAAGAAGGACTGGAATGAATTAGGATTTGACTCTGTTGATTTGTCCTAATCAGACATGACTACTACCACATCACTACTATCAGCAGAAGAAGAGTACAGAAGGGGAGGAGCCACTGGGTGTGGCCCAGAAAGGTGCACTGTATTCGGGCACACGTCCCGAGCAGTCGCAGTGCCTTTCAGGTGGCTGATAAGTTTTTTTCCCTCTCTATGAGTGAATGTTTGTTTACAAGTGAGCTCAGGGGAGGTTAGGACAGGCAGGAGAGAAAAAGGAGCACTCGATTTGCTCACCTGCATACTACGGGTAATTTAGCCTCATTTAAATGATCGGTTATCTGAGTTATTTTTAATGTGATTGGATTTTGATTGGATCTGTATGACATAATTCCCTGATATCGTGCACCCCTACTTGTTATATATTGTGAAATAGTTTGTGTTGTGTTTTACTCGTATCATAAAAAGCAAACTCATTCAATAATTTTGAAATATTTCAAGTAAAAAGTATCAGCATCAGTAAGACTGGCGCTGTACTAACTTGGTATCGCACCGATACCAACATATGCAAGTGGTCCGCCCCTACTGCTATAATAAGGAAGTGTCGTGTATGACTGGAGAATTTACAAGCCAACTACAGACTTGGTGCTGCCAGAGTGAAGGCCATCAGACGGAGGTTTTTCGCTGCTACATGTTACCCTGTTTGTCTGAGGAGGACGAGGACGTGGACGGGGACGGGGAAGGCGCTTTGGGGAAAACCCTGTCAGTGGGTGTCATGCCCGGACTTCCCAGACCTGACGAACTGGAGCTACTGGAACGGTGCGGCCCCTGTCCCTGCGTGAGCACGGGAGCCGGTCGCACCGGTCTGACGGGCGGCGGCCTGACGGGCGCGTTGGGCCTCCGCACCGCCAGAGCGGGTTTAAAGGTAGTCATTGTTTCAGAGGAAGAGCTGCTGCTGCTCCGCCGTTGGGCTGCGTCGGGGTCTCTGATGACCATGGTGTGCAGGGGGCTGCCGGGTACCTCCTGACCCCCGCCGCCCCCACCAGCGCAGGGGTGTTTTAGTGGCTCCAGCGTGTCCAGGACCACATCCGGAGCGTGTTTGGCGACGTTCTGTCTCTCCAGCTCACGCAGCTCATGGAGGGCCGTGTTCATTGTTTTCTCTATGTCCTGACAGACACAGCAGAGGGGAAAATTAATACAAAAATTATGTGTCAAAAAAAAAAAGTGACGTGAAAGTGGACATGGTAAAATGCTCAGAAAGTGGAGAAGCCTGCATATTAGCATGCTAACATTAGCATACTACCATTTTTAGCCATTTTCACAAGGACATACTTATATAAACACTTGGTCCTATTATACTAGGTTTTGCATGCTAATTCTAACATGCATTGCTAGTATGCTAGCATTAGCAAGTAACATTTTTAACCATTTTCATTGATGTCATTAATCGATAGGTACTCAGTGCTATGTTAATGTTAGCATGCTAATGTTAGCATACTAATTGCATGTGTAAATAATACGGTTGTCAACGGCAACGGACCTCTGCGAGCGCTTCCGCTTCCAGGGTCTTGTGGTCTCCCACGCTGGCATGCCGAGCCATGCCGGGAGACGATCGCTGAAAAGTGGAGAGATGCCGTTTCTCCGGACTGTCCGTCGGGCCCCTGCTGACGGCTATTTTATGAGGGCTACAGGGCCGAGGCGCCACCTTCGGGGGCTGGTCAGAGGCATGTCTGGTGGGGCTGTGGCCGTCACCGTTCCTGTGGCGTTGGAGCGGAGCGCCCTCTGAACGCACTCTCATCCTAGAAGGAGGTTTCAGGAGATCGGTCGGACGTCCGAGAGGAATCAAACAATGAATCAAAGTTATACCTTCCCAAAGCGGCTCCAAAGCGGTGCTCCAGAGGATGTTCAGACAGAGCCTGGTGCTCGTGCCTGGATGAGGATCGCTCATCGTGGTATCCGCTGCTGGCCTCGCTGTCAGTCCTCTGGATGCTGTCAGTGAACGCATCATCCCTTCATCAGAAAACAAAACATGTTTTCAATACTTGAGTTACAGACATCTAGCGCGGTGCATTGACGTGTGGCTTACATGTCCTGCACCACGATGTACTGGTGTGGGATTAGACCGTCCACACCGTTATGTCGTCCCTCCCACCAGTCCTCAGAAGCCCGCAGGTAGAGTAAGAGTGAGGCTCCCTTCTTGAAGGAAAGCTCCCTGGGGCTTCGACCAACGTAGTCAAACTTAGCGATGGCCTCGATCTGCTCCAGCTCTGGACCGAGAAAAACGAAAAGTGAGTTGTCATCTGATGACTTGATGAGGCTGCAATCACGCTTGGCTTTGCTAGTGCTTCTGATACTTTTACAAGAATATAGTACAGAATATAGTACAGAATATAGAATATAGTACATATACGTATTTAGCTTTTTCCTGAAAAAATGACTTCTATAATGTCTGTTTTTCCTTTACTTGTAAAATGATGTATTTTGTCATGTAATATGACACATGTTACTGCACAATTTAAACTTGTACAGTATATATCATGTACTTTTACAGTAGTACAATGTTTATAGTTAATAATATTCTGGTAAGATTGCAAATGTGTCGTCAGGTCCAAATAAGACGTGATTAGCGTGACTCACCATCATCGCTGGTGTTGGGTCCAGTACCGTTGTCCACCTCATCAAGAGCGCCGGCGTCGCTGTGGGGGCTCTCACTGTGTGGAATAATAATAATAAAAATATATAATAATAATAATAACAACAACAACAACAATAATAATAATAATAATATGGATAATAGAGGAGCTCCATCACAATATTGTCACGTGGTTATATGATTCCGGCTATGAAGTAACGGTACACATGAATAGTATGTACAATAAGTACGATATATCCAAATGTGAATTGAAGTACTCTACTATACGTTTGCTTTAACTCACCAGTATTCCTCGCCTCCAGCCATGCACTTCTCATACACAGGTCCCTGCATTTCACGCTGGCTTGGGAATATGGCCTCATGGTGGACGATAATGGTCTTAATGACCTCGTTAACGTGCGCCTGGCAAGCCACGGGATCCTGGTCCTCGGGTATGGGCATCAGCGTGGGGCCGAAGCAGATAGCCAGATTGTAGGAGTCCATCATGTTTTCGTCACTGTACTGGGAGAGACTGCAGGGAAGGACGAGATTAGGACACCCACCCAAGAAGCCCGCTCGCTGTGAGGCGTCTTACTGGTTTAGGAAGGCAAACAGGTATCTCAGGACCACCACCACGGGCTGCTGGAGGGTGGCAATGATCTGCTGAAGGTGGTGAGCTCTGTCTGAACCGAAGTCCAGTTCTGGAATATAACATCAACAAAGAGCGGTCAGAATGGAACTGCTAAAATCAGTGAGTGAAGGGCCACAATATGGGCCATAACCCGCACAGAGAGCTTTCTAGATCTTCCAGAATCTGCACCTATCCCAGCTGGATTTCTTTGTATTTCCAAAACAGTCTGTTTTATTTTATTCCACCCATTCTGCGGTGATTGGTCACACTCAGCTTGTACAGCTAACAACTTTTACCCAGGCATGCCCATATAAGGAAGGTGAAGCCTTCAGAGCAATCTCAAACTTCTTTCAGGGCTCACTTCCAAATGCACAACCCTCATTAGTAAAACGTAAAAATTAGTAAAAATTAGTAAAAATTAGTAAAAATTAGTAAAAATTAGTAAAAATTAGTAAAAATTAGTAAAAATTAGTAAAAATTAGTAAAAATTAGTAAAAGCAAAATATGCCCCATTTTAATCAACCGAGCTAACTAGTTAGCCTCCATTGAACTTAAACTTAATAGGCTTGAAACAGAGTGGCAAAGAAGGACTAAGTATGAAGCCAAGAATGTACCACTTCCACACGGAATGGGAGGAGACATATTTTCACTATGTTATGTTGGACTACAAGGACATTGTCATTGAAACATTACTGCCACCTAGTGAACACAATATTACACGCAAGTTGTCTTTCAGTAATTACACACAACAACAAGAAGCTATAGTAAACCACAAAACGTTTACTAATCCACTAAAAGGATGTTCCAATCACACATAGAAAACATAACCCCTTTTACTAGAGAGCCAGTGCTCCACGAGGTTTTCCTGGATCATGACTCACTGGTCGTAGATATGAGGTCAAGGAAGCGCTCTTTCGGGAACAGTGGCTTCTCCAAACCCCTGAAGTAGAGCTTCAGAACGCCCGCCACAGAGTTGATGTCATGGTCAGTCTGATCGTCCACCAGTGGATCCTCTCCTACACACACACACACACACACACACACACACACACACACACACACACACACACACACACGCCATCATTCGTCTTAGTGTTTAACATTGTCAGTGTTAGCACATGTATTATTAGTGTAGTACATCATTACGTCATTAATATGTCATTATGCATCTATAATGATACACCATGTCTGTGTATTCATGTAACACACTGGCTTGCTCAGACAGCAAAGTAGATTGGAGTGGAATGGAGGGACGGGAGGACTAACCTCTTTCAAATGCATTCTTAATGTCGTTGACTTCCACTTGGGATCCCGGGACTCGGAATATACCTTGTTGTTGAAGACCTGTGGACAAATACGAGATATGAGATGACATATTTTGGGGAATTTCTCTTGGAGATGAATAAAGTATCTATCTATCTATCTATCTATCTATCTATCTATCTATCTATCTATCTATCTATCTATCTATCTATCTATCTATCTATCTATCTATCTATCTATCTATCTATCTATCTATCTATCTATCTATCTATCTATCTATCTATCTATCCATCCATCTATCTGCCTGCCTCGCTCTATCTATCTATCTATCTATCCATCCATCTATCTGCCTGCCTCGCTCTATCTATCTATCTATCTATCTATCTATCTATCTATCTATCTATCTATCTATCTATCTATCTATCTATCTATCTATCTATCTATCTATCTATCCATCTATCCATCCATCCATCCATCCATCCATCCATCCATCCATCCATCCATCCATCCATCCATCCATCCATCCATCCATCCATCCATCCATCCATCCATCCATCCATCCATCCATCCATCCATCCATCCATCCATCCATCCATCCATCCATCCATCCATCCATCTTTGAGGGCTGAGATAGCTGAACAAAATGATTTGATAAAAATCTTTGTAAAAAATGAAAGCATTTAAAAGGGACCTATGATGTTTTCTTTCCACTTTTCTGACCTATAAATGTCATTAAAATGTTGTATTCTCCCGAGTTATACCCGAGTTTCATTTAATGAGGTTTGCACATTTGAAAAAAGTTTGGGATGGCTCCGAGCGCTCGCTTTCAGAGAGTTTTTTTTTAATCATCAAAAATGTACATTTGCACCTCGCAGCTTCGTAACTTGGAATTTTACAGCTTCACTCCATCACGGTTTTTCAAAAATATGTTAATTAATAAACCATCACTGTTTTGTGGTTGACTACTAACGATTGTTAGTCCAAAACTGTGCATATTTAAGCAAATGTTATATGTTCTTTGGCCTAACTGAAGCAGTTTCAGAGATAAAAATGACTAAACCACACACATAAGGCATTCAGAAAACTGTTCTTGTCAGTTAGAAGGAGGACATTTGCATGATGACCCACCATAGAGATTGATGTATCGGACGCAGCTCTCCACCACCACTGGTATAGGCTGCCCCGAGTCCTGCATAGTGACATGCATAGAAACATTCCTATTCATGATGGGAGTAATAATCACAGGCACATGAACAATAAATACATGCACAAATCATGTGTGTGTGTTTTAAATGAATAGAAATGAAATGGAATGGAGTGTGTTGCTATGATTTACGGTGTGTGCAAATGAAGGACAGGACGGAGGCCCAGAAATGGAGCTAGAGTGATGGTGATGCCACCCAGCGAGAGGACAGAGTACCTGAGTCCTGGCACGGACATTCCGTCTTCCCCTGGCCAGACAGCAGCGGAGAGGCGACAACAACCACAAACACGTTAGTGAGAAAGACAGATCTCACAGACAAAGAAGAGAACACAAGAGGAAGTTGGCAAAGCATTGATTGGGGAGGGGGGGAGAATACACGCCTCGGCTTCTTAAGACTGCAAATTATCTTCAAAATACTCCTCAACACGAGCAGGAGGAGAGTCAGTGCGTGAGCTATTGTGTAAAAAGAGTAGCCAAAGGTGTGGGAAATGTAAAAAAACAAAACAAAACAGCAACCCAGAAAATAACCGTCAGCGAGACAGAGAGCACACGGGCTGCTGATACCTGGATGAAGGCCTCCAGATTGCCGTTAAACAGCTTACGCCTAAAAACGGAGCGAGGTCTAGACTTCCGCATTCTCTGGGGTTTAGGGGGGAGTAGAGGGGGCCTGGGGAGAAGGGAGGTGGGGGGTGGGTGCACGGTGGGTAGGACAATGATGAATAATCATGCAGTTGCTGTCCCAGGTCATAAACATCATCTTCTGCCTTTAACCACACTCACGCCTCATGCTGCATTCAGGAGAAGTGGGAATTTACAAGGTGTTCAAAAAGTAAACAAAAAACATTCATAGCATCTTGACAACGGACAGGCTGGCTAACGTTTTTGTTTTTTTTTTACACATTTTAGAGCAGGTTGTGATGCATGTCAGCTTCTCCTATACATTCATTTGGAGAAGTCATACTTACATACATTTGGACTGCCACAGATACATTTGGACTGCCACAGATTTTTTTTTAGATGATTATTTTTTTAGTTTATTGAGATGCACCTGTGTATCATCTTCAATCGGGGGTTACGTTATTCCAGTGAGGAACACATAGTGAAACAAAGGATGCAACACGCGAAGATTCAGTATGCTAACAAGCTATAGTATGTTTATTTTAACATAGAAGTCGTAGAGGTGAAAGAGTGGAATAAGAGTATGTTGTTTTGCTGTTTTCAACTTTATGCCACTAAAACAACATCACTCCAAATATAATCTTGTCAAATTCTCATATTTTTCTATTACTATTTTGACATTATTCTTGTAAATAAATTGCCCAATAAAAAAAACAGCCGTGGGCCACAAATGGACTCCGGGACACAATTTGGACACCCCTGTCTCAACTCATCATCAACATCAATGTCGGAAAAACAGATCTTTAGAGTTAGCGTTAGATTCTATGTGCCAAGAAAGACCACATAGGTGACTCAGTGTGACATAAAAAGCGGGAAATGGACTGATCCTGTAACCCTAAATGATAATACCATGTTAATCTTTGCACAATGCCTTCATTAAAAGCTAACCCTGTCTTCCTATTCCCATTCCCAACACTCATTTGCTGTCATTGAGGCCAAATCCAGCGGCACCGAGGGAAGGATTTTACACATCAACACGGACTCGATTCCTATCTTGTCACGGGACATCTTACCTTGTTGTTCCATACTCAGCCCTCTCCCCTAAAAAGGGAAAGAGATGAAATTAGAATATAGGCTGCGTCTAAAAACGCTACAGTCGAGTGAGTGCGGGCTGCCAGATGGAGACGGAGAGGAGTGTTATGAGAAAACAGGCATCTATTCAGGCGCACTCAATGGGCTCCAGCACCATGGCTGCATTTGTCACGCCGCCAAGCAGCGGTCATTCAGCCGTCGACATGGCAACGGGCACAAGAGCTCCGGGATAGCCCGACTGCTCTCTCTCTATGCAGTGTGAAAATATGCGAGCTGGAAATGGGAGTATGATTTCATACCATCACTTCCTGTATTCACTTCCTGACTCGCATACACTCCATTAGAAAGCATCCTAAATCCTTCCTTATGTCACACAACTCACACGCTCAGCCTTGCATGCCTTTTGTAGCGGCTTTAAATGCGATTTAGCTACAAGTGGATGCATAATGAATGTCGAGAATATGAGGCAAAAAGTCATCCCTCACGCTTTAGTCGTCTCATTTACATTTGATAAGCCTCACCTTCTCCCAGCGTCTGCTTCAGAAGGTCATGCTTGGCTTGAAGTTTCACAATGAGGTTGCTGCCGTTCAAGAACTCTTTGTATTTCTGCACAATAAAACAGTCAACATAGTAAAAAAAGGCACTAATATCTCACATATGTATACAGTACATGTATACACATACACTATATACTCCATATATATATATGTGGTTTATACACCCTCCGTCAGAACTTACAGTAAAGTAGAAGCCCTCCGTTTCCTGCTGATTGGCTCGTCTCTTAGCGATGTTGGCCTTGCTCATGTAGGAGTCGGACGACGCCGATTTGACCGACTCTGTGGACTGACTGTGCTGGAAAGCCTCAGAAACGTCAAAGTCCTCCACTGTCAGCATATCTTGAAGGGTCTGCATGGTGGCGTCCATCGTCTTCCTCACCTATAAAAAAAAAAAAAAAATCACACGGAATTAGAGATGCACCATGTCGCTCTTTTCAAACTCTCTGCTTCTCAAGACCGATATGGTGCAGATACATTTTTAATAGTTACTTTAACTAAAAAGCTTGTGGACACCTGGATGTAAGAAGGACTCAGATGAATTTGGATTTGACCAACTCTACCATGAAATGGATTGAGTAGGACCCTCAAACAATGCACAACGATGAGCCAATTACAAGGATGAAGAGTCTTGAACCAGTCATGATGTGCTATATATATCTCTATATTGACACTTATTATGGTACCCATTATGTCAATTTATGGTCATATCACCTTGTACTTCGGTACGAGGTACATTATTTAAAAAAATTGAGGATAATAAACAAAAAAAAAACCCTGTTTTATGGAAAGCAGGAAGTGAACAAATGTAACAGTTACTGATTGTAAAAGTACCAAATGGAGGGGTAGGATTTAATAAGCTTTGCTTCTTCCTACTCCTTTTGGACATGTGGAACTGTGAACTGATTATGTGATGCATATGACAAATGAAATAAAACCTTTACCATTACCATTAATTTGTATAGGAGACCCAGAGTATAAAAAGGAGGGAGTTGCCTGCAGTGGCCCAGCAAGGTGCACTGTATTCGAGCACGTGCTCCGAGCAGCCAGTGTGCTGCTACAAGGGTCAGTAGAGCAGAGTATAAAGAGGGAGGAGCCACTTAGTGTAGCCCAGCAATGTGCACTGTATTGGGACACATGCTCCAAGCAGCCGGTGTGCTGCTATGGAGGTCAGGGGAAGCAGTATATCATAATTCCCTCATATCCTAATTATAGTGCTAATAATAACTACTTTACTTTTGTCTTTCAGCAAACCCACCTCTTCGTTTTCTATCTTGAGCGTGGCCAGGCGCGTCTGAAGCTGCTGGTAGCGCATCAAGAGCTCCGTCTGGACAGGCTGCTGCGCGCTCACCTGACAGACCTGCCACAAGCGAGATCCACTTGATAAGCATCGTGCAAGAAACACCACAAAGAACTTCCTTCCATGGCGCTCACCTCGTCCCCCATGTGCGGCTGATAGTCGAAACGCGAGGGAGGACAGAACATCTGGCTGTGCGTGTCCATGAACTTCAGCTTGTCCCCTCGGACGTCCATGGCGTCCACGGCTCCTTCTAGAACGTCCAAGCCCTCGTGGCGAGACGTCTCCAGGCTGTACTCGGCGGACAAGTAGGTTCTCAGGGTGCGTGTCAAGCTCGCGTGGAAGCCCAAGTCGCAACACTGCTGACAGGATAGCCGCTGTTAGCCACGTCATCACTAGTACCTTTCTCTTACTGAGCGCTTCCACTTACATCTATCATGTCCGACACATCGTGGATGTAGTACTTAGCCACCAAGGCGTTCGTGGCTGCCAGATTGAGAAGATAATCGTTGCGGGCTTTTGTGCACTTGAGTTTGTTTTCAAAATACTTGGCTTGCCTCTGTGGAGAAGAAGAAAGAATGTCACATGATTGTGTGATGATAAGGGGTACTTGTTTATTTTAGTGCTGCTGCTTTGTCTGGCGGTTAGCAGGATTATGGAAAAATACATTAAAGTAGTCAGTGTGCAGCTTGGATGGCAGTGCAGATGGACTGTGCACAGAGAATGAAACAACACACAGCTGTTATTGTCCAAAGTAGCCATCAACATGCGTCAGTAGCAATATCATTACAGTATGTCTTGGGTCCTACATGAGTGCTGCCAGCACCTGGGAGCTGGAAACATGGATTCCAGCATAGGAAAATGGAGGATAGTGTGACTAAGGACACACAATTTGTTTCAAGCAGTTTGGCATGCTCTGCTTCAGTAATGTCATGTCAGGATTCATGCATCCCCTCAATGAACCGCAGCTCCCCGGTGCTGGCAGCACTCATGCAGCCCCACACCATGACAACATCACCTTGTTACTCACTTGTGTTGCCAGCTATTTAGACAATAGCGCCTGACTCTTTTTCAGTGGGTAAAAAAATGAGAAAAAAGTAAATAATATGACTTAAATAAAAATTTAAAAAAATGAAAAAAATATTTAAAATGACTTAAAAGTGTCAAATATATATAAAATAAAATTTAAAAATATTTAAATTAAATTTAAAAAATGACTTCAACAAAAAATGATAAGACATAGAAATGACTTAAACATATACAATAATATATAATAATAATATATTAAAAATAATAATATTAATAATAATATAGAATAAAAATAAATAAAAATTAGTGTAAATCTTGAAAAAAAATTAAATAACTTCAATAAAAGTGGGTGCTGAGTTAATGACCATTGGAAACTGTGGATCCCGGGTTGAGGCCATTTAAGAACCCCTGCTCTAAAGTATATTCAGGTTTACTTTCTCCTGTACGGTCCCTTGAGGTGATGTACTGGAAGGAATTGTTCACTGAAACGTGAGACGCTGCGAGTGGAGACAAAGACGTACCTTCTCTTTCATTTTCTCCATCTTCTTCACAGAGCTGCGTCGCTGTGGACGGTCGTCGTGACCGTGCCGCAACAAGGCGGCGCCGATGTCTCCGGCCTTGCCGATGTGCTTCTCCTCCTGCTTCTCCGCCTCCTTCAGCTTGCTTTCTGCGCTGATGCTCTCCGTGTGGTACATGTGGTACGTCTTCATCACCTGGCAGCACCAAACAAAGAAGATGACAATAAAATCAGGAATTTTATTCATTCATTCATTTTCTACCGCTTATCCTCACGAGGGTCGTGGGGGGTGCTGGAGCCTATCCCAGCTGTCTTCGGGCGAGAGGCGGGGAACACCCTGGACTGGTCGCCAGCCAATCACAGGGCACATATAAACAAACAACCATTCACACTCACATTCATACCTATGGACAATTTGGAGTCGCTAATTAACCTAGCATGTTTTTGGAATGTGGGAGGAAACCGGAGTACCCGGAAAAAAATAAACACGGATGCACGAGGAGAACATGCAAACTCCACACAGAGATGGCCGAGGGTTGGATTGAACTCCGGGTACATTTTACTCTTTGGATATTTCACTTTTAACCACACTGCCTTGAGAATTACAGAGCACTCATAATAGTACCCTGTGGATTTCCCCTACTTGAAGTGGGTTCAGGCCTCTAGTGTAAGTACATCCTTACATAGTCCACAATATTTCCCATTGCAATGTATTTTTTTTAATTTACTCCTAATACATTCAGTAATAGAGGGAGTGTAACCTCATCATCTTGTTGAACTAGCAGCTTTCAGTTGGGTGTGTCTGATGTGCTTTTATCCTGCTGCTTGTTTGTTTTCACCTTGTAAAGACCCAGGATAAACAAAAAGATAACCAGTCCCTGTTATGTATAATACTGGAGCACCTGCACAGTCTTTGTTTCCCAAAGACGAATGCACTCAGGACACCACGTACAAATTGTGCGAGGGAGGTGTGACTGTAAATGCTGGAAGTATTTATCAAGACAGTGAAACGACTTAAAGACACAGGCCCTCTATCAGGCCCTCATACTGCATGGATGTAATAGTATCCTTCACATCACTGAGTAAACCCCCCCAACATAGATAATGAAATCAAGTTAGCCGTCTTGTGACCATCGCAGCATCTGCTTCCCTCATGTCTCGCACTCAAGTTTGGGTTTCCTAGCAACAAAGAGAAAGAGATCGATAAAGGAGAGAGGCTAACATGGTGACAGTGTGCAACACTCCCTGCTACATGACACCGAATACCACTTGAGCTCCAGAAGACGATCAATAGTCCATCACGCATGTTGCATAGTACTTTTCCACCTCTGATAGTAACTACAGGCTTGTCAAGCTTCTTCTTCTTGCTTTTTTATTGTCACAAAGGAGATTTGAGATGTTCTTAGATGGGGAGGAGCAAAAAAAATTAGTATGTGTTCACTCCTCAGTCACACGCTGGTGGTGGTAAACTGCATCTGTAGACACAGCTGCCCTGGGACAGTCTGGTGGCCTCTCCAACCAACCTTCCGGTTTCTGGACGAGCTGCTATACCTCCAGAGGTGCTTTCTTCATCTTCATGTCCGTCCAATTTGAATGAACCACGTCACGTGCCATCCATGCATAACCAGGCCTGTCACTATAGCCTGCCTGGTTATGATACAAGCCTTTGACAGGAAACGACTTCAACGGGAGAGTGACGGGAAAGAAAGGCAGTTTCTCGAGGAAAACGTGCCTGCATTGTCCTGCGCCAAACAAGGAGGCGTCAGCACCGGGCAGCTGTTTTCTATCTACCAACCAGACCTGCTCTGCAAGTCAACGCACGTGCACATGTGGTCTGCACGTGAACGCTATCCCAGTCTTTTCGAATGCACACATATAAGCTTTTCCCGACAAACAGATGTGTCCGACCTTCAGCTGCTCATTGTAAGTCCCCCCCCCCCCACCCACCCAGGGGAAGGAAATTCACAACAGATGAATGTGAATGTCTTCGGGAGCAGTTAGAGGCTGAAGTGCTGATCGAGCGTAAAGTATGTGTGTGCGGTGTGGGGCTGGCCAGCTGTTTCACAGGTTCCGGTCCGACGGCGGGACGAGGCCTTGGCAGGCCACTACGCACGCAAGGCGGAGCAGACAACCTGTTATGGATATTAAATAGAACAATCATATTCCTTTGACTTACTGTGTAGAGCTCAGTGGTGACTTTGACCAGCTCCTCGTGCATCTGCACTCCGATGTCTTTGCTCTGTAAAAGATATTAGCAGAAAAAATAATAGCATTGAATAAAAAGTGGAAAATATGATGCTCAATGCTAACAAATCGAACCCAACACATTTTTGCAGGGAGATTCGCCGCCGTTTTCCCAAGTGTCATCAAGTTATTGTTGCTTGTGATGAACAGCACATGTCCTCTGACAGCACTAAGAGGCCCCCCGAGGAAGAAAGGGGTCAAAGTTGAGAACGAGTGTGAAGTTCAACTCTTAAGGGAGCACTTGTCTAAAACCTCGTCTTTCCGCCACATCTAAACTTCAGAGTTTCCACCGCAGTAAACACCCAAGACGACGCATCCCACATGTGTCATATATCATCGCCGTTAAAGCAACACATTTGGAAGATATTTTTAATTGGCGATGAATTCATATTGTCTGCAGGCTGTTCATAGAGGACTACGCGGAGGCTGGCTAAAGGCCAAGCCATCAAGGCCCCCATCGTGACAGTGCAGAACCCCCCAAGAGGGCATAAATTACCCTCCATTCTCATCGCTGTCAAACAATAGATGATTTCAGATCTCTTGGACAGCCTCATCAACCACAAGCGCTTTCCTGTCGTCGCACAAAGCGCATATTATGCAGATCTGTTATGAGAGCGTAACCAATGGCAACTGCGTTAGACAAACACCCAATTGTATTGGCATTGTGAATGAGAAGCTTGGACCAAATAACTCACCGACTAGGACTAGAGAGTCCAGCGGATTGATCGTCTGGAACGTTATCAATCAGTGGAGCGATACACAGATACACAATAAAAACAATGACATTTTCCAACACAACAATTAGGGCTGTCACAAGATCTCGCGAGATTAAAACGTGACAAGATTTCTCATTCAGAAAAAAAAAACCCTTTCTTGGGCACTAGGCCTTGGATGATAAATAAATCATAAATGATAAATAAACATAAATGAAAATGAACTGTGGGACTAATAAAGACTTCTTATTATTAGAATATTAGACTAGAATATTAGAATATTATATCTTATCTTATTTTATGTGCATGCATTTCTTTGCCTCCTGCTTCCAAACAGGCAGACAGAGAACAACGGCATGAACAGAGTGAGCCCTTTTGTCAGTCATACAGTCTCTTTGTCTCGACGGGTGGAGGCGGGGCCGCTAGCATACACATAGAAGAGTGTAACGTAGAAGAAATGAAATGAGTAATATATCGTCATATTTTTTTTTCATTGTACTTCTCATCTAGTTTCAATCTCATGTATCGTGTCATCTCGTGATGACAATAATAACAATACAGTCCAATGTGTATGGATGGTGGATTTCATTTGGAATGTAATTGACTTTTAAATGACGGCTGTAGGGAACCTAAGGCTCAGGAGCCTCTTTTAATGACCGCATCCGGCTCTGGCTGGAAGCAAATATTTTTGCTGGACATACATGGCGTCATATTGACACATCGGTCACGCGGATGACACGCATGACGACTGTGACTTTTACATCCACTGAATTCACAAATCTGACCTTTTTGAAAAGTCTGAGGACATCGTCGCCCACATGCGCCAAACGGACAATGACGTTGTTGTTGTAGATGTCGCTGAGTGTGGCGTGGTCTCTGCTCTCCCGTCTGGTCTGGTCCAGGACCAAATACCAGCAGTTTATGGTGGACAGGAGATTTTGGTCCTTCCTGGAAAGACAGGAGAGTAGTTAATCGGTGGAGACTTGTGAACTTGTGGTTCATTTTACACAAAGATCTAAACCAGGGTGGGCAAACTTTTTGACTCGTGGGCCGTGTTGAGTTAACAACAGAATATATACCATATTTTCTGCACTATAAGTCGCTCCGGAGTATAAGTCACACAAGGCCAAAAATGCATAATTAGGTAAAAAAAAAAACATACATAAGTCACACTGGAGTATGTCGCATTTTTTGCGGCTAATTTATTTTACAAACTACTTGACCAAAACAGACATTACATCATTTTGGAAGGCAAGTTCTAACAATAAAATAATAAAACAGGCTGAATAGGTGTACGATATGCTAACACATTGATTATTCAGCTAGACAAAAAATAAACATGAACAGAAAAGGTGTCCAGTGTTTATGTAATATAAGCAGTTTTTTCATTTATAAGTCGCTCTGGAGTATAAGTCGCAGGAAGAGCCAACCTATGAAAAAAAGTGCAACTTATAGTCCGGAAAATACGGTATTTAACACACACACACACACTATTTTACACTTGTAGTTCTAACAGTCTAATTTGACTTGTAAAAGTGTCATACTATCAACTATATGTTCTCATTTCACTCAAATTACGAAATTTAATTTTAGTTTAGTTTTTTTCTTACTGAATAACACATCATGTTAAAAGTTGAAATACTCAGAGTAACAGTAAGTAACTGGCGGGCCGGATTCAAACGCTTGGTGGGCCGCATGTGGCCCCTGGGCCGTAGTTTGCCCACCCCTTATCTAAACACTTCTTACACACGGACCGTTATCTTGCATCGGTTTGTACAAGACAAGATCTTTAGACACCAAAACAAAGATGCTAATCTGATTTCCTTAACAATTCTCACATCTTTCATAACTGAGGTGACTTTCCATGTTATTATTCACGTGTACTTTTAATTGACTTATTACTACATCATCCATGAAGAATGATGGTGGCAATGCTTCAACAAAATTGGAAGTGAAAAGTCACTGAATTCATGAGACGACATGAGAAACCGAGTTCGCCGGCTGCTAACAACTACGTGCTACCTGGAAGTCCTGCTGGAACCCCACCAACGTACTCTCACATCCAAAGTCTCCTCCAAACAGGACCTTTCACCAGCTATCATATTTTTTTATCATGTAGCCAAAAGCAAGGCTGCAACCAGGAATTCTGCTGATCGGTATCAGCAGCATAAAACCACTATTATTGTATTATTGTTACATTGTACTATTATTATAGTCTGGTGCTCGTGTGTTTCACTTACTGACCAATATGGCAATATGCATTGGCCATACTCATAGTCCTAACTGCAAAACCAAAACTAACCAAACTATGAATGAATAGTTTATGAGCACATAATCCCTTCCTGATCCCCTCTTAGAACTTTATTCGCTCATTCAGACCAAAATGGCACATTGACTCATTCGCTGCATTGGATTCAATGTGTTTCTCTGTAAAAGATGTGCTCGCAATCTTGTCCTCTATCTCAAAATGTCCCTCCGACATACAAAAACACACACACACACACACACACACACACAGGAATAGCCAGCATGCTGGCTGCTCTTGCCTCACTGCTCGAGGGAGCATGTGAGTTCAATTATGTTCACACCGAAGCGTTTGTTTATCTTCTTTTGTCTTCAGGGAACATTGGACTGTTTTTCCATCGTCAAACTGTTGTGACCGAAACACAACAGTGATACTACTTTTTATTTGAAATAAGATGGAGGCAGGTCGCTGATGGGCCATAGATGACCCCATGGTAAAGTTTCCAAGGCCAGTCTTATTTTGGCTTTTATGGCGGACGTTGTTATAACATGACGGCGGAAGACTCTAAGTCTTCCTTCAAAGGGGGAAAACATCTCAAAGACATTTCAGACAAAGATAACATCTCTTATTTTCTCCAAATGTACTTAAGAGGGTCACTTTAAAGGAAAAAACACTTTTGGCGTAATTTGGCGCATCATACAAAATCCTTAAGTGAGACACATCTTTGTCTTTTCCGTGTGTTCTAAAGATATAGGGACACACCTACTCTGCCATTAAAAGGTTTTATGGTTTTCTATGCCTATATCTTTATATCATCAGAACGCACAGAAAGGGACAAAAACATGTCCTCATGTCTCATTGTGGATGATGGGCAGAATTCCGAAAAAGTGCACTTTTCTTTGAAGAAGAAGGAAAAGCAAACATCATGAAGGGTAAGGACACTTTTAAACAGGAGACTAGATCTAAAAATAAACACTCTTTGGAATTTGTCTTTGATTTTCGAGAGTCAAGGCAATAAATCCAAACATAGCATCATCATAGTTTTACCTTTTCAATGTACAGTATGCCTCATATTGTCAGTTGGACGTTGACGGAGTGCGGTTGTGGTGTGATAAAATGTGCATCTCGAGGATTTCACAAGTATTGCACAAAAACATTTCTGTCCCTTGGGGGGGGGGCAGAAAATAACTGAGAAGCAGTGACCTAGCCTCAAAAACAAAAATACATCGCCAATATATAGTGTTACATTGTGAGCAACACTGAAGCTACTCGCTAAGTAACTATGTTAATAACAATAATAATCATATGCTTCATATGGAGCTCACATGAAGGAAATGGAGCCTTATTGGCTTTTTGGAGGTTTTTTCAGAAGGGTTTCTAGGCGGAATAGGTGCATGCCATTAGAAAATACACGTATGTTTATGTCTCACATAAGGATTGTGGATAATTGAACTAATTCCTAAAAAATATTCCGCTTATTCAAATGTTTACAAAATGAAGTGCACTTCTTGGCTCCAACCAGCAGAGGCGCTGTTGATTCAATCCGAAAGGTCCACACCGTCATCGGGTGAATTAGAAGCATATTGGTGTAAAAGATAGCAACCAGAGTGCTGAGCATCAGCATCTTGTGTTATTGGCTTTTCATCGCACTTGGGTAAAAAGGTGATGCCGCCCTCCCCGCAGGCCTTCCTTTCAAAGCCAAGCACGAGCTTGGATCCTTGACACAGGATGCCAGGAGATTAACTGTCAAACCTTTGGCTGCTCTTCAATAAGGCGAGAAGACAAGGAGAAAAAAAAAATAGTAGTAGAAATATGCACGGCCAAGGTTTCGCGGGTCACGAAGAAAAGAACGCCACTCTCAGCGAAAGTGAACATATTGCAAGTATTCATTATTTTATACGGTTCTTGAGTCCTCTCTTCTTGCAGAACAAAATGTCCTCCTGGGAAAGACCATTAGGGACCCACACACGAGACCAACAATGGAGAACAAAGTCATAAAGCGCCAATCATAGATGTTCTGGTATCAAATTAAAGGTACAGTCAGAAATGTAGTAGTTGAGGTCAGTCTATACTGACTTTACTGATTTGATACAGTGATACAGTTTTGATACAGTGACCTTGCTACTTTGAATTTCAGGACTCTATCACCATTTTTGTAAAATACTGTATATTAGTAAATATATCATGCTGTTTCGTGGTTGTCTAAAGTCCATCATTAGTCAAAAAAATTAAAGTTTTACAGTTTTGGCTAGGGATGTTCCAATTCGGGAAATGCTGCCGAGACTGATGTGCACCCACCACGAAGTCAGAAATATGTTTTTTAACATTAGAGCCATGCAGAGATGAAATAACAACCCTATAGTCACCCTTATACTCGTATTATTCGGTGTTTACACCACATAGCATGGCTCTTATGATGCAGACAATGAGACGGCCGCTAGCTAGCAAGCTGACGAGCTAACCGGTGAGCCTGGGATTTATTTCTTCTAAACTTAAGAAGACAAAATCTTACCATTTCCACACGGAATGGGAGAACGTTTCTCCTCTCTGAGATGTGAGACATGCCTTGGCGGACTTCATGCAGTGTTAAGGTAAGACATGTAAGCTAATGTCGCATCAATGCTTTCACTAATAATAGACCGTGAAATAGGCTACATTAGATTCCAATTCGGGATATGCTGCCGAGACTGACGTGCACCCACCACGGAGTCAGAAATACAGTTTTTAACATTAGAGCCTTGCAGAGCTGAAATAACAACCCTATAGTCACCTTTATACTCTTATTATTATTTGTTGTTTACACCACATAGCATAGCTCTTATGATGCAGACACTGAGACGGCTGCTAGCTAGCAAGCTGGCGAGCTAACCGGTGAGCCTGGGATTTATTTCTTCTAAACTTAAGAAGACAAAATCTTACCATTTCCGCACAGAATGGGAGAACGTTTCTCCTCTCTAAGATGTGAGACATGCCTTGGCGGACTTCATGCGGTGTTAAGGTAAGACATGTAAGCTAATGTCGCATCAATGCTTTCACTAATAATAGACCGTGAAATAGGCTACATTTCTGAAAAACCATGATATAGTGAGGGAATGCTAACCGAACAGCGATATTGTGAGGGACGCCTGTATTGATAAATCAGGTTTTCAACAAGAAAGTGTGTCAGGACAGTACAGAGAGTGAGGGACAGGATGTGGAAGTGCCTGATGATACAGTCCTGTCCACTTGGTAATCAAACGCTGTGCAGCCCAGCTGTTGGCTAAACAGAAGCCAGAGCTTGAAAAGCCTCGACTGTTGTTAAAAGTGTTCGGGAACACTTGGCCTTCCAGCTGGAACACGTAAACGGACAAAGACGAGTGGATAAGACGAAAACAGTGTGCTGCCATTGTTTAGTCAAGATGGAGAAGCTGCAACGATTAATGCCGCACTTCCGACATCGCTAACAACCAGCCACTTCTCCTCTCTGCTCTCCACAATTCACAGACAGCTGCTTCGAGAGCAAAGCACAGTTTGACACCGGATTCTTCAATGTTGATCCAGTGATAACCAATATAAAAATCCTCTTTACTAGCTCTGACCAATCACAATTGAGTAGGCGTGGCTGGGGGAGTAGGCTGTTGAATCCAAGAGGAGAAGAATGCAGATTTATCCTGTCCACTCCTTGAGATTTATTATTTATTCAAATAAAAATACTTTAGTTCCACAATGGGGCTGCACGGTGGAAGAGTGGTTAGCGCGCAGACCTCACAGCTAGGAGACCCGAGTTCAATCCCACCCTTGGCAATCTCTGTGTGGAGTTTGCATGTTCTCCCCCGTGTTCTCCCACATTCCAAAAACATGCTAGGGTAATTAGCGACTCCAAATTGTCCATAGGTATGAATATGTGAGTGTGAATGGTTGTTTGTCTATATGTGCCCTGTGATTGGCTGGCCACCAGTCCAGGGTGTACCCCGCCTTTCGCCCGAAGATAGCTGGGATAGGCTCCAGCACCCCTGCGACCCTCCTGAGGATAAGCGGTAGAAAATGAATGAATGGTTCCACAATGGGATCCAATATCTCTCTTCAACTTTCCACCCTTTGATTAGTCATTTTCAATGTTCCTTTTGTGATGCTAGAAATAAAAGCATATCTCATAATAATAATAATGAGCTACATAACAAAGGCAGTCTGAAAACAGAATTGGGACTAAAGCTTGAGGCTTTGTAGTCATTGTAGTCAGTGAGTAGACATCCATTTATAATGATGAGCATTTTAAGTGACGGAAAGGGGGGGTTTGATGAGGGGGATCTGGGACAAGGGGTGACAAGGGAAGTCAAGTGACATGAATATCTTACAGGGTGTTCCTTGGACAGAACGCTCCATTAATCAGCCCCACAGAGATGGCGGCTCGACGTGCCTGGACTGACAAAAAGAGCCACCGAGAGATAGAGTAGGTAGACAGTAGCACCGTTACCAGACACCCGAGTCATTGACCCGAGACGATTCTTGGGACTGGGGTACACGAGAACGAGATTTTCACACAAAATGTACAATAAAAAAAAACATGACGGGACAAACAAACTTTTTGATTTATCTCATGCATGTGCGTTTTGAAATGTTAATTGTCCCACAAATTCACTGTTATGATGATCTGTCCCATCCATTCATATTCCATACCGCTTATTGTCATTAGGGTCACAGGGGTATGCTGGAGCAAAGAGGCGGGGTACACCCTGGAGCGGTCAACAATTAGCAAGCAGCAGTTTCACTAAAAAATACAACCACATGTCTCACTGACGCTGTGAACACCACAGACCTCACAGCTAGGAGACCAGGGTTCGATTCCACCAAACTCTGTGTGGAGTTTGCATGTTCTACCCGTGCATGCGTGGGTTTTCTCCGGGTACTCCGGTTTCCTCCCACATTCCAAAAACATGCTAGGTTAATTGGCGACTCCAAATTGTCCATAGGTATGAATGTGAGTGTGAATGGTTGTTTGTCTATACGTGCCCAGTGATTGGCTGGCAACCAGTCCAGGGTGTACCCCGCCTCTCGCCCGAAGGAAAAGCGGTAGAAAATGAATGTGAATGAATGAAGATGACAGCAACAGTAAAATATGGTGGTGGTAGTGTGATGGTCTGCGACTGTTTTGCTGCTTCAGGACCTGGAAGACTTGCCGTGATAAATGGAAGCATTAATTCTGCTGTCTGACCACCTGTCGATGACTTGGGCTGTGCAGTTCTTAGTTTTAGGGAGCAATTCCATAAAAAGTTTCATTTAAGAAGCGTATTTTGTGTTCAGATACTGAATACCGTCATTGACTAATGACCAAACACTTTTCACACCACTGTAAGGGTAACATGGCGCATACCAACCATGGACAATGGTTGACATGGTGACTGTCGAAACACTACAGGGTGCCTATCTTTGTCATCCAGTAAAAGAGCAGCGACTGTTTCATTCCTTTGACTTCCTTACCGCTCTAATTTTGTGTGACCGGTGAGGATTGGAGAGTCCTGGTCTAGCGTGAAGTTGTTTGAAAAGGGAAATGAAATGACAAGCACGTACAGAAGAAGTCAGGTTGGCGGGGGTTGGTAGGAGTGGATAAAGCGTCTGACCTAGTTGGGAGGAACACTGCAGCCGGAGGCCACACGCTTCCTTGGCCCTGGATTCATTTCAGGTCAATTCTTCTGCATTTATACATCCTATTCCTTCTATTGTCCGTCCCTTTGTTTCCATGCCGGTATGGTCTAGCAAGCAGTACGGTCCCCTGGGTGTACAGCTTTTGTCAGATTCCATTGTAAAAAGTTGTGATACTAAGGTTAGTGTTTGGGTTTTAATTAGGGTTTGGATTAAAAGTCACTGTTTCAAAACCACCAAAATATTGTTTATATATTTAGCCACGACGTGCTAATACTACCCGGCTTAAACAGGCCAACTGATGAATGTACTCCAACTCACTTGAAATGCTGATGCTCTCTGGAAGTGCGGATCTTGGCCGAGTAGCGCTCGGCCAGTTTGTCCAGGCCTCTGGAGAACTCAAGCTGGAGCTCGGCCTTTCGACGGAAGAAGTCCTGCAGGTCCTGCAGCAGCTGCAGGCGGGACTCCGACTGCTGCTCCAAACACCGGAACTGCTCCACCAGCTGGTTACGGATCTCTGCAGATCAACAAAAGAGGAGTCACTTGGAACAGGAAGAGACACCGGTGGACTAGTGTTGCTGTGTTTGGCCATCATTAATAATCCACATGAGAGTATATGTAGCTTCACCTACACCACGATGCAATCCCGCTAGCCGGAGCACTTGTTTAAGAACCAATTCATCATAATTGGATAAAAGCGGATGTCCAACTGCATTTGTCTGCTGCCAGTGTCTGTGTGTGCACACGTGCATTATGACATGCATGTGTGTTTATTGCTGCAGACAGCATGGAAAACACAAACTAGGTCAGCCGGCATTGTGCTGAGAGAGCCTTCACAATGATTTTTCTCAAAAAATAGCAAATATCAGGGATTCTTTTAATTACAAGGTTGCTGTGCTTTTCACGTTTAAGACGTTTGGAAGCCTTCATTCCTTCCATTCCAAGCGAGGATTCAAATAAATATACTCTACTTTCTTAATACAGTAAACCTCGGATATATCGGAAATTCGCTCACAACGGACAGATAAAAAAGAACCGATTTTTCTGTAATGCATTTCCAATAAAAATTAATTGCATATATCGGATTTTTTATAATGGATTTCGCCTATTTCGGACAAAATCTCCAGTCCCGTTCCAATGCATTTCCATTAAATTTCCCTCACATATATCGGATGGCCGCATCGTGGCGCTCCGATTCGCCGAATCGTGACAGGCCGCTATACGACGTCATTTGCAGCGTTTGCAGCGTTGCCTTCGTGTCCAGGTACATTGGAAACATATTCAAGGAAGTGCCTTTTTATAACGGATAAAATCTGATTTACGCATATACAGGATATAAATCCGATATATGCGTAAAACGGACATTTTCCGGTATACGCATATAACGGATTTCGCTTATATCAGACAAAACCAGTGGGAACAATTGAATCCGATATATCCGAGGTTTACTGTATTGTGCACAGCCGGTATGGTTTATCTCCTGAAAAAGCAACATGCTATTATCAGTTATTATTATAGTATTATTATATTCAACTGTGGGAGTGACAGTCGCTGGCAGAATATTAAAACTTATGCTGTCACATATAGAATATGCACAAGTTAATGCTAATGCTTGGATTTGTTTT
The DNA here is from genome assembly GCF_030265055.1 of Doryrhamphus excisus. Classification (NCBI taxonomy): domain Eukaryota; kingdom Metazoa; phylum Chordata; class Actinopteri; order Syngnathiformes; family Syngnathidae; genus Doryrhamphus; species Doryrhamphus excisus. Next base: position 39,992,879 of record NC_080466.1, read on the forward strand.
TAGCATGCTTAGCCAGTTAAGGAATATCACCTTTACATTTGCACAGTTCACACTACACCTTCTCCAGCAATTACTGACATTTAGTTCACTTCCTGTCATTATAGGTTATTGTTTATTTTACAGATGTACAGTGTTGTACTGTGGTTGTGGTTGTTAGTAAAGTTGGATTTACTTCAATGTGTTTTAACCATAAATAATTCTATTATAGGCCAATCTCTTTTTTTGCAGCTAACAAGATGCTTGGTGACACACACACACAGAGGGACTGAACAATGCTCTACTCTCCATGAGATATTAAGAAACAGTTGAGGACCTTTAAGTAGGCCTAAGAGACGTTCTCAAGCATACATGTCATTTGTGTCCAGAGAAAGGAACCTTGTCTGAGAGCATCAATGAAGAAAAGACTTTTCTTCTGCTTAAAATGATAACAATTAGAAGAAATGCTCTGCAACACCGAGGCTGAAAATGTGAATGGAAGTCGAGGCAGATAAACAAAGACCAAATGAAAGAGTGTGTGGTCCCTGGCTGGGAGGAGATGTTATCGTCATGGTCCCCTCGGTGGTGCAGTTGCTTGGTTACATGCCTCTGGAGGCATCGCTGTCCTCGCCCTCTGCTTCACTCGCTTCTGACACTTGCACCAGCCGTTTGATTTGGCATTTGGTCAAGGACGAGAGTGACTTTCTCTGCTTGAAAAATGCTCAAAAAGCAACCGCAGCTGATGAGCGGCGAGGCAGCAATCAGTTCCAAAATAGAATAAAATGTCACGGCGGGAGGGGTGACGGCTTTTAAAACAAACAAGGAGTGTAAGAGACGACAAAATGAGCCAATTTGCATTGATGTAAGCGTGTAATTTCATCAAATAGATACTATTTGCATGCTGGCCCTTTGCAGGCGTGTTATTTTTAGAAGCTAAAGTGTTACTAGGGACTGTGCAGTATTGCACTACATGTGATGAATGATTCAGGCTTTCGCAGAGTGTGCATAATCACGCCAGGACACCGGCAAGCACTTCACAATTCAATTTAAAAAGCATAAAACGTCCGCTTGAAAAGCTAACTCCTGTCTCCAACACGAACCAAAATGGTCGGGGTATTTTCAGGACTGTTTATTCCGCTTTGAAATGATGGCCCATTTGGAAGGAACGTCAGTAACAAGGAAGGAACAAGACTTACTGGACATATCATATTACCAATTCAAAGTAGCCTCGATCTCAAACAGGTCACACACTGCTGTGGGATGGCCTTCCAATTCACAACCAGGGTCAGCCAAAGTGGTTTTGTTGGTCACTTAAACACGAACAACATGCCTACACCGATCCGAGTGTCGGGTTGAAGTCAGAACTTCAGTCTTCATCTAGTAACCTTTGATAAACACCAAACTGTGGGGTGCCATTTTTGAGGATGGAGTTAGCATCCGACTATGGATGTACGTATGGTAGTGCCAATCACCTCAATATGTCTGCTTTGATTACATAGATTGTCAGTGATGGAGACGCCACCCGATTACCAGCATTTCGGGGTACCGAAAGTGGTTGTGTTCATTGTTCAAGCATGAGCATCATGCCTAAACTGATTCAACAAGCATTGGGTTGAGGTCAGGACTCCATTCTTTCTCTGGTATTCTTTGGTAAACACCAAGCTGTGGGGCGTCATCTTTGAGAATGGCGTTAGCTTCTGATTAAACTGACTCAACATCTGTGCTTTGATGTTCCCGTCAATAAGGACGTAGTTTACCAGTGATGGAGATGCCGTCCCACAGCATTGTGAAACTATAGTCCAGCACCGGTTTGCCAGTCTTTGGGTGTACCAGAAGCAATGCAGCCAAAGTGGTTGTGCATGAACATCATGCCTAAACAAGTGTTGTGTTGCAGTTGAGGTCATTCTTTCTGTGACATTTCTTGGTAAACACCAAGCTGTGGGACGTCATCTTTGAGAATGCCGTTAGCTTCTGATTATGAGTGTCTAGTATTGCCACTCAATATCTGTGCTTTGATGTTCCGTCTGTTAGGACATAGTTTACCAGTGATGGAGATGCCGTCCCACAGCATTGTGATACTACAGTCCAGCACCAGTTTGCCAGTCTTTGGGTGTACCAGAAGCAATGCAATGCAGCCAAAGTGGTTGTGCATGAACATCATGCCTAAACAAGTGTTGTGTTGCGTTTGAGGTCATTCTTTCTGTGTCATTCTTTGGTAAACACCAAGCTCTGGGGCGTCATCTTTGAAAATGCCGTTAGCTTCAGGCTATTTATGTATGGTATTGACACTGAAGTGAATATGTATGCAGTGATATTGCCTTGAATGATGACAAGCCTCGTTTGCCAGTGAAGAAGATGCCGCCCCACAGCATCCCATTAAAATCAGACCCTTGACCGCTAACATCTGGGGAACGCAACAGATGCAAGTCGGGGCGGCATTTCAAAAGGGAAAGGCTTTAGCAAGAATCAACCAAACACAAAGGTACATTTTGGATTGCACTTTTCCACAACAACAATTTCCCGCTAACGTCAGACACAACCCCCATGACTGTAATGGTGCACACCCACAGCACTGTGCACACTAATAGGACGTATTTATCATGTTGCTTATTCGCCCAACCCTAATGATCAACAACCTGCTGCTCTCAGGGTTAGAATGTTGGGATTTTGTGCATAAATTGGAGGCTGGAGGAAACAATTCCGAGCATAATACTTTGAAAAATTGTGTGTGTCTCGGCAGTCATTCATAGTTTGTTCACTTCCTGTGCGGGTGACTTGGCTCAGGACCCAAATTAGACCCAAATTAGTCGTGTATTGCTATAAAATGTACCGTACTAATGCTGTGCCCCAAAATCAAGATGCCGGCTTACATTTTGGCAACCCAATGAAAATGGACTCTTGAATCCCAGTTTGGAAAAACCCTGAAGATCATATTGGAAACACAAGCAGGCTGCAGTTGATTCAGCGGCGCTACCGTGCCTAAAAACACAATTCATGTAGTGCCGCCATGCTCTGATGCACTCCGACCTGCAAACGACATGCATGGACTTCTGCTCCACGTGAAAGCAAGTGGGCCAGGTCGGCTCCAAGGCCGGGCTGCCTGTAGAGAAATCCCATATTGAGGAGTCATTGTCGTGGAAGGAGCCCGCCGCCACAGCTACTGCCACGGCCAGGAGGCGTACCCGAGCGCTGTGTCTGCAGTTAGCCATGCGTGACTGGTCACATGTGTCCTAACCCAGACTGACATGTTGACATCATTTGGCCCAAAATCAAGGCTGTGCGCCCCCCCCCCCCCCCCAGAATGCAGTCAGCACGGCGCTAACGCTCCTAGGGCCTCCGTGCATGAGTTCACGTGGCGTTTTCAGAGGAAAGCTGTTTGCACAACCACAGGACAGGAAAATCCACATTGTGCCGGAATGACATTCCAAGCAGGTTTCACTTTAAACACCCGACGCAGCATCTACCGGCAACAAAGACATCCTTCCACCGCACGACGTCAGAAGACATTATGTGATTACGATGAATTCATCTACATGCAAACATCCTTCATTACGATTTCAATATCTTTTTACTAGCACTAGAAATATCTTCAAATAGCAATCAAAGTGTAGTGGAACCTTAGTTAGCGTCATAAATTACTTCCAGAAGGTCTGACTAACCCAAACAGATGCTAACCGAGTCAATTCAAAGGTTTCTCATGGGCATTAGGCCTGGGTAGATGATAAATAAATAAATGATAATGAACTGGACCATTTTGCCGGTTTCATTAGCATACGTGTCTGTTTCCCTCGTCTCTCGCCTCCAAACAGGCAGCACCATGGAGGCTTTGTTCAATAGAACAAGAGCATGAACAGAGTGAGCCCTTTTGTCAGTCTTGCAGTCTCTTTGTATGAGTCTCTTTGTTTCACTGTACTTCTGAACGAAATGTTAAAATTTTGTTCTCATTGACCCAGTCTCGTCTTGTGAACTGAGTTCTTCATGACACCAATAATGCAAATCCCATGAATGAAATAATAAATGATAATTATGATAAATGAACATTTCAAAGAAAAGTGCGTTTTGGGGGAATTTTGCCCAGCATCCATGTCTTTCTCTTTTCTGTTTCATAAAAACAGCTAGGCAACGCCTTGTCAACACAGACCGTTGTTAGCCTGTTAGCTTGCTTTTACGACTGTCTTCGATATTTAGTGTTTGTTGTTATAGCGAATATAGTCTCTCACCACTCGATGTTACAGCCCGGAATGACCCCGCGAAGATTCCGAGATTTTATGGAGGTTATGGAGGCTAAAAGCAGCCACCAGCTAGCTAGCCGCCAGCTAGCTAGCCGCCAGCTAGCTAGCCGCCAGCTAGCTAGCCGCCAGCTAGCTAGCCGCCAGCTAGCTAGCCGCCAGCTAGCTAGCCGCCAGCTAGCTAGCCGCCAGCTAGCTAGCCGCCAGCTTGCTAGCCGCCAGCTTGCTAGCCACCAGCTTGCTAGCCACCAGCTAGCTAGCCACCAGCTAGCTAGCCACCAGCTTGCTAGCCGCCAGCTTGCTAGCCGCCAGCTAGCTAGCCACCAGCTTGCTAGCCACCAGCTTGCTAGCCACCAGCTTGCTAGCTAGCCTTGTAACGGCTGTGGACTCCTTACAGTTCGTTGATGTGGTGAGTTCAGACCTCACTTGTCCTGAAGAGTAATTTCAGCAGAGTAATTGGAGGTGCTGATACGAGTAATGGTCGGGAATGTTCCCTTTTGTAAAAAAATAGCTAGCCTACCTGCAATGCAGCCACTATGGGGAATCCTTTACAGAATACATGTCAAACAGTCAAACAGCTAAAAAGAGGCAGCTAAGAATGCATGTAATGGGATACACCGACTCTTCTGAAAAAAAAAACTCACCCACAAGGTATCTCCATCATGTGAACTGCATATTAACCAAGCCGTGGCCACATTGTTATTATTATTCTTATCAACATTGTTACGCCCAAGAACTACATTACTGGAGTAGTGACACCTCACCACAGGCTAGCGACTAGCTTGAGCACACACTGGCTCCCAATGAATCAGGCCACTAGCCAAAGGTAACGCTACATATTGGAGCTGTCTTTTTATTTTGGAGGCTAGGTGTAGCGTTCCTTTTTATGTTGCTATGTGAAATCAATGCAAACAGGAAGGAAGTAGTACTAAAATACAAGTATGACATGTTATCATCAATGTACCTGTTACATTACATTACATGCTCAGAGCATGGATATATATTGGATGGAATAGTTGTGTCCCATTACATGCATTAATGAGCGGCCTTTTTTTTATCAGTTTGTATACCTTTAGAATGCACACTAAAGAGACATATGTGTTTAATAAGGACTGTGGATGATGGGAAAAATTCCCTGCACTTTTCCTTTAATATTGTTCACTTATTTTGACACTTTTTACGATGCTTTGGACCCTCAAACGTATGGTTTCCATTATTATTATTATCTTCTATGGGAGCAATTAATTTTCCATTCATGTAAATGAAAATGAGAAGGAGCAGATGGGCTGCTAGGACCTTTTAGTGGAGGTAAAAAAAAATATGAAAGAATGCACACAAACCATGTCTGCTGCATGACCATCCGGCACTATCTTGATCATCCGGCCACATACATTTAGCCGCAAAGAGGAAAATCCTTTCATGGTTTATAATTGATGCAGACAGCATCCATTATTGATGGACTTTCTCAACTCTTTGCTGTGTGACCTTCCTTCTCTATGGCTGCTACATGATCCTGTCCTGCAGCTTCGTGGGTAACACACATCTTGATGTCTGGAGGATTGTGCAGCAGTCACATTAATAAGTTCATAGGGTAATTCTTTCACTGCATGTATAGATACACTGCAGGATCATTTGCATTGATGCATTGACAGGACAGCCAGACCCACCCTCCTCATGACACACACACACACACACACACTTGTTGTAAAAGTTGCACAATTGCACACCAGCAGGCCTGCACAACACTAACCTTTCACTTGGCTCTCATATTCGGCTATGATCTCTTTGTCCTTCTTCACTCTGGCCTGCGAGGACATGTTGGAGGCAGGCTGGATGGGGCGATCTTCGAGGCGGGAAGATACCGTCTTGCAGTCGCTCCTCCTCGGCTTGACTGGCGGCTCGGCGACTGGCGATCAGAGGCCCCGCATCGCCGGAGAAAGCCTCACAAGTTCGGATAAGCGAGAAGGGCGGTGGAGGGGAGGAGGAGGGGGGTGGGTGGAAGAAGAAGAAGAAGAAGAAGGCGGTCCCAATGTTCTGTTTTGGTTTTGTTCAGCAGTGTCCGATTCTTTGCTGCGTTTAAGGCGACGTCGATCCGGAAGGACAGTCCGCCGTGCAAGCTGTCCTCCACCGCAAGGACTCACGTTTGACTCGCATTGCAGGGTGGGTGGGGGGGGAACCTGAAGGAAAAGACGATAATGACACAGCGTTCTCTCTCTCTCTCTCTCTCTCTCTCTCTCTCTCTCTATCCCTCCCTCTGTCTGCTAGTTGTTCATGCAGCTGCAGGAAAAAAAAGGCTGAATGGAAGACTCCTCCCCCTTTCCTCACCGCACCACCTTTTTGTGCATGCATGATTCATATTTCACCCTTCGGCTCATATGCACCCATCTATCCACCAAAAAAATCACCTAGGAGATCACAGACATGGAAAACATCCGTTACAGGGTCAAACCGTAGCCGTTCTCATTCTTATGGACTGTGTTCCAGTGGAAAGTAAACCAAAAAAACATGGCTGATGACCTTCAATAGGTTTAGCAAGTTGCTAAACTAGCATCAACTCACACTTTTAGCCTCCCTTTTTAGCAATCAGGGTTTATGCTGCCAATTTCCATACCGATCTTGATCACCTGGATTAACTGTTGCTTTTTCTATGTATTTATGATGAGTCGCAAATAGTATTAAACATTCCGAAACATAAAGCAACATCAAAAGCGATTAGCGACTTTTTCTGGGGTCACAGGGAGTTTGGGGTTTGGCGGATGCTATACGATGCTATAAAGACAATCACGAGCCGACAGGAACTGCTTCCGAGCAGCGTTGCCGTGGGGATGGAGCTCTAAAAGAAAAGGTGTGTTCATATTTTACTCTTTATTAGTAAATGAAGTAGATTAGCTTCAAATTATTCGGGTACGCCTACTGTATTGCTATGTTCTAAGTTGCTATATTTACATATACTCACCAGAAGAGGGTGCTACTCACAACCATACCGAGTCATGTTAACAAATTAAACTTATTTTCTGTTCAATTGAATTAATTTAAAAAAGTTCTTAATTGCCAAAGTGTGATGGGAGAATATCAAAGTTATTTATTTTGATGAAATGTTGCCAATTATTTACACGTAGACCACACAGTCAGGAGTTAGGGATGCTCTGAACGCTCGCTTTTAGAGAGTTTTTTCTAACACCGACTCCCTGTGACATCACACTGAGCCAGACTTCCTCATATGGGTGTAGTTAATTGTATTATTTTCACTTTTATTTAAGTCCTTTATTTTCATTTATTTGTAATTTTTTACATTTAAGTAATTTGTATTTTATTTATTATTTCATTCACTTTTGTAATTTTTATTTTAATTTTTTTTACAATTTAATTTAATTAATTTTATTTTTTATTATTTTTTAATTAATTTAATTTAATTCTTTCCTGTCCTTTTTATTTAATCCAAACCAAGCAAATGCATTTGTTACTTTAAAATCATATTTTGAAACATGAATACACATAATGACGTGTCCAAAGTCGATTTTGTGAAGAAAAAGGGGAAGAACAAGATAAACTTTGACTAGCGGTTTTTGAAGTTGATTCTTAAAAACAGCAGCGGGCTCCTGCCATGTTGAGAAGGTCCCTGCCACTAAGGTCCCTCAAGATGGCAGAGCGCCCCTGTGGTATAGGATCATTTTTGCACTTAGTTCTTAAAACCTCCTCTCATATAGATGATCTGTGACAATTTTGTTAAAGAATTGCCTTTTTTCAGTAGGTCCTTAAAAACAGCAGGTCGCTTCTGTCAACACAGAGGACCTTTGTCAAAAGTTGAGCTTCTCTGTTCATCAAGAAATCGAAGAGTTCCTAGGCCTTCCATCTCAAAGTGCATTACTGCCCTCTGCTGGTGCAGCACATACACTGCACCCTGGCCTCTCCAAAGTAGTAGCATCCTGGTTGAACTGTACTTCTACTAATGTACTGCTGCTCATACCTGGCAACTTAGTCATAGTATCACATGGAAATAAACAAAACACTACTGCTTGGATACTAGGAAGATTTCCTGAAGTTTCAGTAGTGTGTCATCACGTCTTCATGCTTGGAATAGTCACGCTGATACTTCCAAATAGTCATTTGACGCCATTAAAGACAGGTGACGCATGTCCTAACATGTCGATGATGTCACCGCCATGCAATGCACACACTGACAGCAGCCACCTGGAAGATATTACATCACAGAACACTGACGCTGTCAGTGGAAGGACTTGCACAGGAAGTGTGCAAGAAGGCGTCGCCGTCAGCGGGCACGCCTTTCCACACCTCCTGGCAAGAAGGAGCCCAACGGAAGACATAAAAGTCAGTTACCTGTGGCCATGGGAAAAGTAAACAAGCAGCGGCGGGTATCGCTTTACAGACATGCCATGGATAACGATTTCCCTCCTCGTAGCTCTCCTTGTGCTTATTCTCATCAACAGACGCCGTACAAGGTAAGTCTTTTTACCACCGCTCATATTTTTATGATTTAGCTTGGGACATGTGGCTTGTACTTACACACATGCACTTGCTATACATAAATACATACATACATTTGTGTATAGAATTTCCAAAATAATTTAAGGTGTGGCATGAGATGGAACCCACGTTCCACCGGTGGCACTCGTGCCACAGTTTGAGAACCCATGGCTGTAACCAAGGATGTAAGGGTGCCGCTTTGCATGGGCAACCCTGATATCTTGGCTTGGGTGTTGGAGGTGAATAACAATTAAACACTTCTGCGCGGCGGACAAGCGGTTAGCGCGCAGGCCACATAGCTAGGAGACCCTAGTTCGATTCCACCCTCGGGCATTTCTGTGTGGAGTTTGCATGTTCTTCCCGTGTGTGCGTGGGTTTTCTCCGGGTACTCCGATTTCCTCCCACATTCCAAAAACATGCTAGGTTAATTGGCGACTCCAAATTGTCCATAGGTATGAATGTGAGTGTGAATGGTTGTTTGTCTATATGTGCCCTGTGATTGGCTGGCCACAAGACAGCTGGGATAGGCTCCAGCACCCCCGCGACCCCTGTGTGGATAAGCGGTAAAAAATGAATGAATGAACGTATTTAAGTAGGCTGCGCGGCGGTCGTGTGTTTAGCGCGCGGGCCACATAGCTAGGAGACCCGAGTTCGATTCCACCCTCGGGCATTTCTGTGTGGAGTTTGCATATGGGTTTTCTCCGGGTACTCCGGTTTCCTCCCACATTCCAAAAAACATGCTAGGTTAATTGGCGACTCCAAATTGTGAGTGTGAATGGTTGTTTGACCTGTTGTAACTGCTTTGCTGACTCCCTTCTCACACTAATCATTTCTTTTTCTATCTTTTCATATCACAGGAGAAAAAATGAGCCGCCTTTGGACAAAGGAGTGATTCCATGGCTGGGCCACGCTTTGGCGTTCCGTAAAAACGCAGCAACCTTTTTGTTCAAAATGAAAGAGAAACATGGAGATGTTTTTACCGTAAGTTGGACGTGTCATCATGTGGGTGTCGTGTTTCATAGCAGGGGTGTCCAAATGTTTTCCATGGAGAGCTACACAGCCCATATAGCAACCCCCTAAAATGTCATTTTATGATTTTTTTACTGTTTCTTTTGGTTGTTATCTTTTTAGTAATAATAAATGCATAAATGAAATAGAATACCAAAATAAAAGTACCTTAGTGACTGATCAGGAGTCGTGGTTGAGGATGTTCATTCTTCGAATCCGTTGTTGTTTATCAGGTGTGTCTCGCCGGCCATTACGTGACGGTCCTGTTGGATCCCAACTCTTTGGATTCGGTACTGAATGACAACGTCCACCTGGACTTCCGGCGCCACAGGCAGCAGCTGATGATGAGGGTGTTCGGTCTGCAGCTTCCCGGCGTGGAGTCCACCACCGAGAGGACCTTCATGAAACGGTAAGTTATGGATTTGGAACATGGAAGAATGTTCGAATGATTCCACATTTGGCTTTCGCTTGTAGACACTTTCAAGGGGCGGGCCTGTCCCAGCTGGGTCGCTCCATGAACGCTCACCTTCGGGAGCTGATCTTGCATCATCAGTGCAGCCAATCAGAGTGGAGGCAAGATGGCCTCTTCAACCTTTGTTACAGCCTCCTGTTCAGGTAAGGACATGCAAATAATAATAGTGGAGATGTAGGAGATGCTGACTGGTGGTGTTGCCGTGCAGAGCCGGCTACCTCACACTCTTTGAGAGCAGGGAGGACGTCGTGGACGTCTACAGAGAGTTCCGCAAGTTTGACCATCTTCTCTCCAAAATGGCTCGCTGTTCGCTCAAAGGAGGTGAGTCGCTTCCTTCAAAGTGAGATTCGGTTTCATTTTGCACGATTTAATACCCAACATGTGACAGGGGAGAGCGAGACGGCCCTGTCGTCACGGCGGCGACTTTGGGAGCTGCTGTCTCGGAAGCAGCACGACGGGCCACCCGAGCGGAGATCCTGGCAGGGCAGCTACCAGCACTTCCTCCGGGAGGAGGGGGTGGATGACGAGACGCGGAGGAGAGCTCTGCTGATGCAGCTGTGGGCCACACAGGTCAGTGTTTCACTCGTCACCTTGCGAGACCATGCTGGGCTCCCATCTCTGGGAACAATCTGGCGGAAAGTCTTTTCTCTGGGCTCCCAGGGGACCAGGAAAAGACCGTAAAGGCAAGATTTCAGGCTGGAAGAGCTAGAGCAGGGATGGGGAGACAACTTCAATAACCATCTTAGAAAATCCTCTCAGAGGAATAAACTCCATACCTGATAAGCGTGCATGTATCCTCCCAATTACATAAGTCAGGGGCATCCAAAGTGGGGACCGGGGGCCACCCTTGGCACGTTCTAAAAATATAACTTAGAAAAAACTAAGAAAAAAAACAGTAGCAAAAATTTATTGAAAATATTACAAGAAAAAACGTATATATAGATATTGTAATTTTATGAGAATAACATTGTAGTATTACGTCCAAAAATAATGTAAATTTTTTTTATAATAAAAAAAAATCATTAAAAAAACGACACACATTTACAGCAACGCACACAACCTGGAATCTGTTATTGCAGCTACTATATTGGGTAATATGGGTGTAAAGGGGACTATAGGGGTGCTATTCCATGTCCAGAGGGCTCTAATAATGTTAGGAACTGTTTAGAAGGTTGTAAATGTGTTTTCTGTAATTTTATGAAAATAATATTGTAGTATTATGTCCAAAAAAAATGTAATTTTAGTAAAAAAAAAATTGTATAAATAAAAAAAAATCATTAAAAAAAACGACACACATTTACAGCAACTCACAAAACCTGGAGTCTGTTATTGCAGCTACTATATTGGGTAATATGGGTGTCAAGGTGATTATAGGGGTGCTATTCCATGTCCTGAGGGCTCTAATAATGTTAGGAACTGTTTAGAAGGTTGTAAACGGGTTTTTTGTAATTTTCTGAGAATAACATTGTAGTATTATGTCCAAAAAAAACATAATTTTAGTAAAAAAATAATTTTATAAATTTAAAAAAAATCATAAAAAAAACGACACACATTTACAGCAACGCACACAACCTGGAGTCTTTTATGGCAACTACTATATTGTATAATATGGGTGGAAAGGTGACTATATGGGTGCTATTCCATGTCCAGAGGGCTCTAATAATGTTAGGGACTGTTTAGAAGGTTGTAAACGGGTTTTGTATGCTCTACACTAAAAACTGTAAACCTATTTATGCTAAAATATTTCTTTATTAATAAGGAATCCTACTTTGCGGAAATTCACTTATCATGGAGATAGATTAAAGGCGATAAAGAAGGGATAAAGTCAGTCAGCCAGCATCTCTCCACCACATTTGTGTCATTATAACACTGGTTGTGGTCCCATTTGACCTGAAATTGTTGCGTTTATCTTCAGCAAACATGCCAAGTGTGATGTAATAATTCTTCTGTGTGGTCCTCCGTAGCAGATAATGACTCACCTCAAAGATAGTTTAAAATGCCGCTGCTCTTGTTGACAAAAAACATTCTCAGTGTGTGATTGTGTGTATTTTTGGTGACGTGTGTAGCTGCCAGTCTTGGAGATAAGATTGTTCTCCTTCCATAAGAACATATGTAAATCACTTTGCAGAACATCGAAACACTCCACACCCTGACAGTGAACTACACGCTGCTTACCAAACCACAAAGCCAAGCAGGTTCCTGGACGGCGTTAATGCAAGAACATGCTCGGACATGTGCAGCACTCTTCTACTTGTGTCGTGTGGAACATTTCACAAGTGGAATAATATTCATGCATGCATGAGACGACTACACCAGCAGACAGGGGCCCCAAACACATGCAACGGGCCCCAGGTTTTAGTGCAGGGGTGGGCAAACTTTTTGACTAGCGGGCTGCATTGATTTAACAAAACGGGGGGGGGGGGGGGGGGGGGGGACTATATATTTTACACGTAACAGTCCACCTGGTATTATTGTATCTGTAAAAGTGTCATGCAATCTGCTATTATTATTTATTATTTTATATTTAAATATTTTATATTAAAATATTTTAATTTAAATATTTTATATTAAAATATTTTAATTTAAATATTTTATATTTAAATATTTTATATTTAAATATTTTTAAATTTATTATTATTATTATTATTATTATTATTATTATTATTATTATTATTATTATTATCATCATTATGCTTGTGTCCCTTTTTTCAGGAGCACTTTGTAAACAACAGACCACATCAAATAACAAAATTGATAAAACCATCAAAAGGTTGGCTCAAGCCATGATGCCAGTTCGTATGTTGAGTTTAAATGAAATACTTTGGAAAGAACGGACGGGCCGTATTCAAACACTTGGCGGGCCGGATGTGGCCCCCGGGCCGTAGTTTGCCCACCCCTGTTTTAGTGCAATGGCTGACTGTATACACTGTACATATATAGTGTATATACTGTATAGTGCAGTCTCTTACCAGGAGGTGGCGGTAGTAAGCTAGGAGCTAGGAAACATCTCCACCCAAAGATGCTTCTCAGCATGCAGCAGCAGTGCGCAACCTGAGGAAAGCTTCCAAGGTGGCTCACCTGATGCAGGAGCTCTCGGATACTCCGTAGATTAAGAAAATACCATCCACGAGTCCGTCGGCTCGTCCATCAGTCCTCGCTGTGTGAGTGCTGCATGGAGCACATCCGTACACTCTGTGATGGAAAGTGGAGCATCCCTGCAGGGAGGAGAGGGATTAGCTGTAAAGGTGTTGGAACGGTGGCACCTGCAGCCTGATGCAGAGGTTGTAGTGTGTATATATATATATACGTATGTGTGTGTGTATATGTGTGTATATACGATCAATGCTCATGATTTATTGCTTGCTTTATTTCCTTTTGGGGGCAAGCAAACCTCACACACACTCAAAAATCACTGGCATCTTTTATTATTAAAGAAATAAATGATTTAGGAACACGAGTTTTCATCGTTGTGGTTAATAATTTACAGCACAGAAAACATGACAAGGCTTCTCTTAACTTTGTGAGAAAAAGGACCACTGGAGGGCGGCGCGGCGGTCGAGTGGTTAGCGCGCAGACCTCACAGCTAGGAGACCAGGGTTCAATTCCACCCTCGGCCATCTCTGTGTGGAGTTTGCATGTTCTCCCCGTGCATGTGTGGGTTTTTTCCGGGTACTCCGGTTTCCTCCCACATTCCAAAAACATGCTAGGTTAATTAGCGACTCCAAATTGTCCATAGGTATGACAGGATGTGAGTGTGAATGGTTGTTTGTCTATATGTGCCCTGTGATTGGCTGGCGACCAGTCCAGAGTGTACCCCGCCTCTCGCCCGAAGACAGCTGGGATAGGCTCCAGCACCCCCGCGACCCTCGTGAGGAAAAAGCGGTAGAAAATGAATGAATGAATGAGGACCACTGGAGTAGACACCTGCTCCACCACCACAACGTTTGGACGTTGAACTAAAAGTCCATGGAAAACCTAAAAGACCCAAAAGTAGGACAAGAGTCCAGAAAAAAAAACCTTCCTGGACCTCTTGGGGTTTCTTGTGGACCGGCAGCCAGAGGTGTGCGGACCTCACTAGTCCAGAACAAACCTAAATATAGACTTCATGTGACCCCATTTTGGATCCAGACTCACAGTCTGGGAAAGTGGGGCACTGTTGTTGACAACATGCATTTTATATGAAATACAGAGCAATGCTCTACTTCTTTGAAAAGAGTGCTAACTAACGTCAGGATATATTTTTTCCCACACATAAACTAGTCTATCCCAGCTGTCTCCGGGGGCGAGAGGCGGGGTACACCCTGGACTGGTGGCCAGCCAATCACAGGGCACATATAGACAAACAACCATTCACACTCACATTCATACCTATGGACAACCCTCGTGAGGAAAAGCGGTAGAAAATGAATAAATAAACTAGTCAACGAAGTAGCAGCAAATCAGGATGGGAGCTTAATGTCAGCTGACTGATGCAGTGTATTCCTGCCGACTCTCCCTGTCCTTTACCTGCTCCAGCAGGTAGACTTTGTGGGTGTATTTTATATTCAATAGTACAAAGTACAGGGTTTTGTTATAAAAGGGGTGTGGTTTTCTGTGCAGGAGGTGCCAAATCCAAGCATCGGGTAGAAATAAACCCCAAATTCTAATCAGTCACTGTATCTCTGCCGACTCTCCCTGTCCTTTACCTGCTCCAGCAGACTTTGTGGGTGTATTTTATATTCAATAGTACAAAATACAGGGTTTTGTTATAAAAGGGGTGTGGTTTTCTGTGTAGGAGGTATCCCTGCCAACTCTCGCTGTCCTTTCCCTACTTTGTGGGGCAGTAGAGCGTTCAAGAGTGAAAAAAAAATGTAATTGCACACAGACTTAATTGTTGTGTTTGGTGCATACGTGTTGTAATTTACCCCTCAGTGGTGAACATCTCAGCCAAACTTCTCCTCGCACGTTGATGAAGGACACGGGGACAACGTGTGATGCAGCTGGGGAGCGTGCTGGCCATTTGGCCCGGCTGTCAGTGCAGAGATGCGCCTGAGTAGAAAAGAACAGCTCTCTTAACCCTGAGCTATTACTGTCTGACAGGATCAGGTGTCTCTCCCCGAGAGGCTTTACAGCCGTGGAGCATCATTCTCTGGATGCTCCTCACATCAGCTCGCGATGAAAAGCAATCACAGATCCTTCATTAAGCACACCGTGTCCGATTCCGCCTTAAAAGACACACAGAGCAACAGTGCAGGTGTACCAAATGAAACATACACTATGTGTATGTTTGGGGCGTAAATAATGTAAATAAGTAAGCTGTTTTTGTCCCTGCTATTCAGTGTAACGGCGGACCAGCTGCCTTTTGGCTCCTCGGCTTCCTGCTCACTCACCCTCAGGCCATGGAGGCGCTTCAATCAGAGTTGAGAGGTCTGACCCGGGAGGACGGCTCCCCCCGGCATCCCTCCGCAATGGAGACGCACAGCACGCCAGTGTTCGGTACGCACCATCCGTCCACCTGCACGGATAAAGCAACTTCACAATAAAACACCGTCTCCATCCGTCCCGCAGACAGCGTTCTGAAGGAAACCCTGCGCCTCACCGCCGCTGCCATGATCACCAGAGAGGTCATGCATGACAAAATTCTACACATGTCCAATGGGCGGGAATACCACCTTAGACGCGGGGACAAAGTGTGTCTTTTCCCCTTCCTGAGCCCACAGATGGACCCGGAGATACACCAAGAACCACAGGTTGGCCTACTTAACATTATTACTGGACATGCACCAAATCTTCCAATAGTTATCAATATGGTAACAATAACTTTTAGAGAGGGATGAGCCACCTACTGTGGCCCAGCAAGATGCACTGTATTCGGGCACACGCTCCAAGCAGCCAGTGTGACACCATGGAGGTCTCTGGTAAACCTTGTGCACTTTTGAAACGATGCAGCGTTATAATTGTCAATACAGTATTACACTATTGGAAATGGTATTAATAATTATAATAATAATAATACATGTATCTGTATAGCGCTTTTCAGAGTACTCAAGACGCTTTACAGTGAAAAAAAAAAATGAAATAGAGTTGAGTAAAAACAGAGTAAACAATGAATTGAACGGTGAAATGCCTAAAAACAAGGCTGCATGGCGGTCAAGTGGTTAGCACGCAGACCTCACAGCTAGGAGACCAGGGTTCAATTCCACCCTCAGCCATCTCTGTGTGGAGTTTGCATGTTCTTGCATATTCCAAAAACATGCTAGGTTAATTGGCTACTCCAAATTGTCCATAGGTATAAATGTGAGTGTGAATGGTTGTTTGTCTATATGTGCCCTGTGATTGGCTGGCGACCAGTCCAGGGTGTACCCCGCCTCTTGCCCGAAGGCAGCTGGGATAGGCTCCAGCACCCCCTTGTGAGGATAAGCGGTAGAAAATGAATGAATGAATAAAAACAAGGCTAAAAGCGGGGCGGGGCACAGTAGTCAGGTATTACATATAATATATAATAATATATGATATATTTTATATATATAATTATATATAATTATTATATTATTATTGTATTATATTTTCAAATAAAGCCATTTGTAGTAATATCATTAAATCAACATTCAATATAACAGTAAATAAATAATAAAAATAACCTAATAAAAATAAAGGGGAAATATAAATAATATAAATATGAAAAATCTATTTTTACAATATGAACTGAAGTGTATATTTAATTATAAAATGTTAAATCCAAAAGTTAATACTATAGTACAACTAATAATGCAGTATATCCATATATCATGGGTATATTAATAGGTATTAATGACTGTATCGCCATCATCCAGATGATCATCTATTCACTGAGTGGCACGTCGCTCCACTGCCTCACAGCCATGCACGCATGCCAGCTCCACTTAGTGTCGCTTACCAACCATGATGTCTTCTTTGTGACAGATATTTAAGTATGACCGCTTCCTAAATGAAGACTTGACGGCCAAGGATCATTTCTACAAGGACGGCAGAAGGCTGAAGTACGTCACCATGCCCTGGGGCGCTGGCAGCAACGCGTGCGTGGGGAAAGACTTTGCCGTCACAGCCATTAAAAAGTCAGTGTCTTATGATCGCTATCTCTCGTGTGGCATAATGTGTTGTTGAAATGATGCGTTCAAAGCGTCAAAGCTGTATTGGCTGCAGTTTCAGATGGAATCCATGCTATAGTCTGACTGCTACGATTTGTGGTGACATGGTGGCCGCTTGCTTTCAATAGCCTGTAATTAGTGAAAAAAGTCACACAATGTGGCACGGCACACATTGACCAAGAAGGTCAGGAGGTGCCACAAGGACACAAACATAGCATAAAACTCACCGTGGGAGTGAGTGGGTGGAAATGACACGGAAAAAAGGAAAACAACAAACACACAGGTGAAAAGATGAGATCCATGCCAACTATAATCCAGCAGTACCGTCATTCCATGCAGATGTACATGTCATTAATTATATTAGTATTGCAATACTAATACAATTTCTACTATATTTCTATTTACACTCGTCTGCACTGTGTGTGAATGCTAGCGGCCCCGCCTCCACACACCGAGACAAAGAGACTGTATGACTGACAAAAGGGCTCACTCCGTTCATGCCGTTGTTCTATGGCAGTGTGGGCCATGGTTGTACTGCAGGTGGGCCATGAGAGGTCATTAAAAATATGATTTATTTTTGCAAATATTATTTTTTTAAATTATTTTTATTGTCAAATATTTATTGCGCGATTAAAAAAAATATTTATAGGCCTAAGTAATAACTTATTGAGTGTTATTGACCTGTCACAATATTTTAGGAACATTATACAGTGTATGATCGGAACGTAGCTCTCCGGTCATCATGCCAGTCTTGAATGCAGTTATGAAAAGTATGATTAATTAATTCTGTCTTGTGTGTACACACAAGATTAAAAGTTTGGGCTTCCTTTATCCCCCTGCTTTCCTTTCAATCCTGAATCTTAGTAATAATGATAATGATAATGATAATGATAATGATAATGATAATGATAATGATAATGATAATGATAATGATAATGATAATAAAATAATAATAATTTCTTCTTATTATAAAATATAAAAATATATAAAAACAAAATTATTAAAAAATATTATTATTATTATTAAATATAAAAATAAAATTATAAAAAATAATAATTAATAATTTTTTAGATTTTCAAGTGGGCCCTGAGTTGGTAAAGTTTGGGATCCCTGGTCTATGGAACAAACGCACCACGGTCCTGAAAGCAATGCACAGAGTGAGCCTCTTCCTGCCAGACACGCAAACTGATCAAGTGGCCATTTATTGTGTAATTAATTGATTAATTATTAATTGTCCCAGGCCTAGTGCCCACCAGACATTTTTTTTAATGAACAAGATGTTTTAATGTGAACTTTCACAAAGCAAGATTTGAGTCTTACCCTGATTTCTCTGCAGCTTTGTGCTCCTGATGCTCACTCATGTGGACCTGCAAGTGTGCGACCCCAAAGCACAAATGCCTCCAGTCGATTCCACCCGCTACGGTTTCGGGATCCTCCAGCCGGAAGGGGATCTACTGGTCCGCTACAAACTGAAGAGGACAATTACAACTATTTAATTCAACAACAGATATTTAACTTTTATACATTTATACAGTATATATATATAGTGTACATTTATTTATTCTATCATTATTCATGTATGCAAATGTTTTGTGTCGATATCACATGGCTTAATTTCAACAACATACCTTGCCAAATTCAACCACTACAACATTATCAAGAATAAATGAGGAAAAAGAAAACCCTGGAAATGTATTCTCACTCTACACCTGCACAGCAGATAAATAAATAAAAAGGTGCCACCACTGAAGCGATAGAACAGGATCAAGAAGGCCACCATGTGCTTCCTCACTTCCCTCCTGCATATCAACCCGAAGCTTGTTCACCCCCAAAACATAATCCTGAGATGCTAATTCAGCAATGTTCTTTATGTAATGGCCTCTACACTGGAAAGACCAACCCTTTCACAAGTTTATTTGGGCCCGGTAACCATTGTATCCTTCCCCTAGACCAGGGGTCTCAAAATCAATTTACCTGAGGGCCACTGGAGCTAGGGTCTGGGCAAGGCTGGGCCGCATCAGGTTTTCCAAAAAAAAACAAAAACGCATTTATTAAAAACAGAAAAATATACAAACTTTTTCAGTGCTTTGGTTCCGATTTCCTACAATAAAAGCTCTGATAAAACATTCCACTGTTCTCAAATATCTTAATTTTTATTTTTCTGCACAAAAATAAGATGAAAAATAAATAAAAAATCAAGAATAAAGAAAATCAATCAGTAATAAGTAAATATAATAATAATAATAAAACAGCAAATAATAAAAACTTAAGAAACCACATATAGTTGGTGGGTAGACAAATTATTTTTTTCAGATTAAAATGAACAAAGCATTATTAGAGCCCTGTAGACATGACAAAACACGACTATAGTCACATTTATACTCTTTTTATTTACAACATATTGCGCAACTGCAGGGTCTTGAGACACATGCTAACTCGCAAACTAGAGAGCTAGCGACCTAAACGGTAGCCTTCAAGTTATTTCCTTTAAACTTAAATAGCCCAAAACTTACCACTTCCACACGGATAGGGAGGATAACTATTAACAGTTATTTTAACCTTTAACATGAACATTAATCAAACGTAATAATTTTTTCTGGGTACATGATACCATACAGTATCCATATCAAACATTAAACTTTCATATCAAGGCGGGGGCCTCAAACTAGTGTTTGAGACCCCTGCCCTAGACCATGATGTTGAACAATCTTTGCTGTCATGTCATTTGACAGTTGTTTTGAAGCTAGCGTCTTTCTATTCTTCAGAGAAGATGCAACTTGCAATTGTCCACCTTAAGTACTACTCCAGTAGTCACTACTCTAAACCATCTTCAGTGGCGTCTGCCATCTTGACTGTGTTTGGTACAGATGTTCCTGCTACTTGGTTATGCTACTCCACGTACATCCGCCTTACACCCTGCTGTGATGTGCGGCACTGTCTCTGGGCTTCTTTGCACAGACTCCACCAGCGGTCCCGTCTGATGTGGTAGCCCTCTATTGATCTTTGTCGAAAGCCTGTTCTTGCCTTCGTGCTCTCTTTCAGTCCAGCCTTTTCCAGCCGCTTCTTCAATTTACCGGTGGTACATGCCATGCAGGGGTTTGTCTTTCCACGATCTTTCTTAAAGGGCTTCTGCTGCCTGAGGCATTCACTTTGCAGGTCATCCGTAGGGGCCGTGTTCTTGATGGATTTTTGGAGGCTTGTTGTTTCCTCCTGGATAGTGACTGTGACGCTCACTCGTCCTATGCCTGCCTACTTGCAACCCGGATATGGATAAGTGGATGAAAAAGGAAATGGATAGATGATTCTTCTCGTTCTATATACCGTATATCTGGGGAAAGACTTATCTCAGTAGGGAACGGTTCCACTTCATTTCAATCTTGCTCTTTCTCGCACCGCTCAATGTTCATGACCATAGGTGAGGGTGGGAACGTAGATGGATCGGTAAATCGGTATAGATCGGTAAAGAGTACTGCCTTCTGGTTCACTTCTTTTTTCACCACAACGGTCTGGTAAAGCGACTGCACGACTGCAGACGCTGCACCGATTTTGCCTGTCGCTCTCACGTTGATCTCACACCCAAGTTCACTGCCTGATGAGGCCATCACCACATCCAAAATTACAGTTAGAACTATTAAAGCAATGATAAAACTGGTTATAAATATGCATAATGTAACACATTATATGTATAATATAATATAATATAATATAATATAATAGGGCGGCACGGTGGTCTAGGGGTTAGCGCACAGACCTCACAGCTAGGAGACCAGGGTTCAATTCCACCCTCGGGCATCTCTGTGTGGAGTTTGCATGTTCTCCCCGTGCATGCGTGGGTTTTCTCCGGGTACTCCGGTTTCCTCCCACATTCCAAAAACATGCTAGGTTAATTGGCGACTCCAAATTGTCCATAGGTATGAATGTGAGTGTGAATGGTTGTTTGTCTATATGTGCCCTGTGATTGGCTGGCCACCAGTCCAGGGTGTACCCCGCCTTACGCCCGAAGACAGTTGGGATAGGCTCCAGCACCCCCCGCGACCCTCGTGAGGAAAAAGCGGTAGAAAATGAATGAATATGAATGAATATAATATATATATATATATATAAAATATAATATAATATAATATAATATAATATAATATAATATAATATAATATAATATAATATAATATAATATAATATAATATAATATAATATAATATAATATAATATAATATAATATAATATAATATAATATAATATAATATAATACATTCATTCATTTTCTACCGCTTTTTCCTTGCGAGGGTCGTGGAGGTGCTGGAGCCTATCCCAGCTGTCTTTGGGCGAGAGGCAGTGTAATATAATACAATACAATATAATACAATATGTATAAGTAACACATGCAATATATGTATAAGTAAGTCAAATGAAATCACAATCATCAGCCAGCAAGGATGAAGTCAAAATAATGACAAATAAATACTAATAGCAGGACTTGGGCATCCATTGCTCACTTATTGTGAGTCGAAAGTAAAAACAAACAAGCAATTCAGCGATTTAACCAACAAAAATCCATGATTTTTAAAGCAAAATATACACATAGTACATAAACACGTTTTCTTCAACAAGTATTTGAACGTTACGTCATGTTTTTTTATGTGTGCGAGTTGACGATCACAGACCTGTGGTGCGTTCAGGTGTCAGCCGGATGAGGCTCAGAAAGAGTTAACTGTGATGTGCAGGAGGAGACCGGCGCGCCGCCTGGATCTCACTGTGGGGAGACCTCCATCTCCTCCTGCTGCTGCTGCGGTGGACTGGGCAGCACCGGTCCGGTTCCGGATGCCAATCTGTCGGTACTTGTTGATCCCCCCATGGGCCGAGGCGTGGAGCGATGAATGCGGCGAAGTGACGCATGTGGTGGCCGCTGTAGATGTGTGTGACATGTCGGAGGAGGGCGGGTATGGATGGCATCAGAGCCCGGCTCCAGTAGACCAGTAACGGCGTCTTCTTCTGGATTTGGATTTACCTCCTCCTCCTATGCTGGAGAACAAGCAAGTCAACACGGTAATGAACGATTTGTCTTATATAAGCTTATATCATCATGTTTTTTCACATTGTTGTGTACGTCCACGCTCGGCTTCTGCGGCGCCAATGTGGAGAAAAACACGCATTTGCATCCATTTTACATCATTAAACCTCATAGAGTTGCTATTGTCTTCAATGTATGCTTTATTTCCTGTTTGTGCGCGTCGTGTAATTGTTGTTATGGTCGTCACTAAGAGGGAGGATGCTTCTTTTTATTAAAAAAAATATATATATTCCACATAATATGTGCGCATTTCACTTTGAGAAAGCCTCCTTGTGAGTGTTATGGTGTTGATGTACTGTATGTTACAGAAGGAGGCCTGATTGTGTGAAAGTTTGTGTGACAGTGATGGATGATCTCATTTATCCACCGGAAGAACTAAAACACGCTCAAATCCTTTTAAAATGTAAAAAAAAAAAATAATAATAATAAAAAAAAACCCACCGCATTGGATAACACGACAAAGTGTGTGTACGTGTGTGTTTTCATGGTTTGATTGAGTTTCAGCACTGGACAGCTCCGTGCGTCCCCACCCACGCTGCGTGACAAAGATCCACTCCAATGACACACAACAACTAGAGAGGAAATCGCAGGAACACGCAAAAAAAAAAAAAAGTGTTTTCACTGCCATGCAGGATATCAGGCTGATTTTTTCATTTTCAATTCTAACATATGAAAGGAAAAAAAAGGGGGGGGGGGACATGAACTCACATCTTTCCCTTTTCTGTGCCTTCTGAAGATATAAAAACATAAAAAAAGAGGCAGGTAATACATTCAGGTAATGGGACACACCTGTATGGATAGAAAACAAGGTTTTCCATGTTGTGAACATGTAGTAACAGGTACATTGATGATAACATGTCATACTTGTAGTATTTTAGTATAACTTCCTGTTTGCATTGATTTCACATAGCAACCTAGAAAGGAACGCTACACCTCCAAAACAATATGTAGCGTAGTGGCCTTGGGTGTAACAATGTTCATGCTAATAATAAGAACAATGTGCTTCATATGCATCTCACATAATGGAAATGTTGTTTTTTTAATAGGTGGAACAGGTGTGTCTCTTTTTATCTGTTTTTGTATCTTTAGAAGGCACAGAGTGAAAGTCAGAGGCCAGTGGTAGAACTTGGCTTCTTTTTTCCTTGGCGGCATGACATGATGTGTCGCAGTACAATGGTGGTGCCACCTGGCTCCATTTTTTCTTGGCGGCATGACATGACGTGTCTCAGTACAATGGTGGTGCCACCAGGCTCCATTTTTCCTTGGTGGCATGACGTGATGTGTCAGAGGTCAGTGGTAGAACTTGGCTTCTTTTTTCCTTGGCGGCATGACATGATGTGTTGCAGTACAATGGTGGTGCCACCTGGCTCCATTTTTTCTTGGTGGCATGACGTGATGTGTCAGAGGCCAGTGGTAGAACTTGGCTTCTTTTTTCCTTGGATGCATGACGTGATGTATCAGAGGCCAGTGGTAGAACCTGGCTTCTTTTTTCCTTGTCGGCATGACGTGATGTGTCGCAGTACAAGGGTGGTGCCACCTGGCTCCATTTTTCCTTGGCGGCATGACATGACGTGTCTCAGTACAATGGTGGTGCCACCAGGCTCCATTTTTCCTTGGTGGCATGACGTGATGTGTCAGAGGTCAGTGGTAGAACTTGGCTTCTTTTTTCCTTGGCGGCATGACGTGACGTGTCTCAGTACAATGGTGGTGCCACCAGGCTCCATTTTTCCTTGGCGGCATGACATGACGTGTCTCAGTACAATGGTGGTGCCACCAGGCTCCATTTTTCCTTGGTGGCATGACGTGATGTGTCAGAGGTCAGTGGTAGAACTTGGCTTCTTTTTTCCTTGGCGGCATGACATGATGTGTCGCAATACAATGGTGGTGCCACCGGGCTCCATTTTTCCTTGGTGGCATGACGTGATGTGTCAGAGGCCAGTGGTAGAACTTGGCTTCTTTTTTCCTTGGCGGCATGACATGATGTGTCGCAATACAATGGTGGTGCCACCTGGCTCCATTTTTCCTTGGCGGCAAGACGTGATGTGTCGCAATACAACGGTGGTGCCACCTGGCTCCATTTTTCCTTGGTGGCATGACGTTATGTGTCAGAGGCCAGTTGTAGAACTTGGCTTCTTTTTTCCTTGGCGGCTTGACGTAATGTGTCACAGTACAATGGTGCTGCCACCTGGCTACTCTTAAGTGTCAAAGTGCATACTAACCACTTTCTGGCCTCTTTTAGGCACAATAATGACAGAAAAGAGGACCAAGAGGACTCCATAGGTGTGGACGTTCACCTGCTTCCAGCGTGAAAGGGCATTATGGAGAAGTCCTTGGCAGAGTTCACCAAGACCGGCTCCCAGTCGACGTCCTCGCTCCCGCCCGAGCCGGTGGACATCATCCGCAGCAAGTCATGTTTCCGAAGGGTCCGCCTCAACGTGGGCGGCCTCCCTCACGAGGTCCTGTGGAGGACCCTGGACCGGCTCCCTCGGACGCGGCTTGGCAAGTTACAAGACTGCAACAGCCACGAGTCCCTGATGGAGGTGTGCGACGACTACAACCTGGAAGAGAACGAGTACTTTTTCGACCGACACCCCGGTGCGTTCACATCCATCCTGAACTTTTACCGCACAGGCAAACTGCACATGATGGAGGAGATGTGCGCGCTGTCCTTCAGCCAAGAGCTGGACTACTGGGGCATCGACGAGATCTACCTGGAGTCCTGCTGCCAGGCCAGATACCATCAGAAGAAGGAGCAGATGAATGAGGAGCTCAAAAGGGAGGCGGATAATTTAAAGGATCGAGAGGGGGAGGAATTTGACAACACGTTCTGCGTGGAGAAACGGAAGAAACTGTGGGACCTTCTGGAAAAGCCCAGCTCATCTGTTGCTGCAAAGGTAATCCTTCGTACTGGATGGAGGAGATCATGACATATCATATCATGCTTTGTATGAAACACTCAATTACTTAGCTTGCGTTACGGGGTCAGACCTCCATGGCTCCTGAAGGTGGCGCTCATGTAATGACAGACAGCAAAGTATAGAACACCAAGATTTTTGGGTTCCATTGAGGATCCCCAAAGCTATTTTTAACCATGTAGTAGGGGCATCACAAGATGATAAATATATTGCAATCTACTCATTTCATTTCTACACTCTGACACTCTTTTGCACTCTGTGTGTATGCTAGCAGCCCCGCCTACACCCACAGAGACAAAAAAACTGTACGACTGACAAAAAGACTCACTCCGTTCATGCCGTTGTTCTAAGGTGCTGAAAGAAATGCTGAGAATGATGGCCCCCAAGCCACATTTTTGACCCCCCAGGGTCACATGAATATCATAATATATCATGAATATCATAATCACATTGTTACACCCAAGTAGTACATTACTGGTGTAGTGACATCTCGCCACACCACAGCAGCCAGCTGCCTATTTTTACCAGTTTGTATATCTTTTGAATACATAAGGATTATAGATAATGAGCAAAATAAGTGCACAGAGATTGCAAGCATTTTCCACTTCCTGTCCAAATACTTTTGCTATCCAGTCTAACGGCTGATTTTATGATCAAACATTAGAAATGCTGCCTGGTTACATATTGAAAAAGGCACACTGACGAAGCCCTAGATTGTGAGGAAACGCGAGGCTGTCGGCAGGCAGCTTTCTTCCCCATCTTCATGTGAATCAAACAGATGTAAAAAAAAAAAAAAAAAAAAAAAAATCAATGTTGATTGTATTACAGCCACGAAAGCGCCTGGTCTACAAAAAAGAAGCTTGGATGTGACTCGCTCCATTATGGTGTGGGTGATTGGTGATTGTCAGTGGAGGACATTGTCAGCGTTGTCGTCAGTGGCCCCGCTGCTCGGATCGATAAGCCACCCGCTGATAAGTTGATGCATTAAGAAGAAAAGGCCGCAAACGGGCATAATCGGAAATAAAGAACCAGGTTGATAATCAATGTCTCTCACTAGCTCACTCTAAGAGCGTAAGGACACGCCATCATCACCATTGTAGACTTAAATTGCTTTTAAGGTCATGATTCCGTCCTTTGTGGGTACAGGAATGGAAGAAAAGGTAAAACTTGAAGTAGTTTCCGGCAGAACTGATATCACTGAAGGGGCGAAGGCAGGGAATTTTGGGGGGAATTTTGTGTCCCATTACACCTGGTGTAAAAGTAAAGCTGCATTTCAGAGAGAGCATGTTATATACAGTAAACCTTGGATATATCGGATTCAATTGTTCCCACTGGTTTTGTCCGATATAAGCGAAATCCGTTATATGCGTATACTGGAAAATGTCAGTTTTACGCATATATCGGATTTATATCCGGTATATGCGTAAATCGGATTTTATCCGTTATAAAAAGGCACTTCCTTGACTATGTTTCCAATGTACCTGGACGCGCAGGCAACGCTGCAAACGTTGCAAATGACGTCGTATAGCGGCCTGTCATGATTCGGCGAATCGGAGCGCCACGATGCGGCCATCCGATATATGCGAGGGAAATTTAATGGAAATGCATTGGAACGGGACTGGAGATTTTGTCCGAAATAGGCGAAATCCGTTATAAAAAATCCGATATATGCAATGAATTTTTATTGGAAATGCATTACAGAAAAATCGGTTCTTTTTTATCTGTCCGTTGTGAGCGAATTTCCGATATATCCGAGTCCGATATATCCGAGGTTTACTGTAGCAACAGTGAAATATGGTGGTGGTAGTGGGATGGTCTGGGGCCGTTTTGCTGCAAAATTTGCTGTGTTAAATGGAAGCATGAATTTTGGCGTGGACTAGTCAAACTCCTGACCTGGATCCTACCGAGATGCTTTAGCAAAAATTCACTTTAGCATGAACGAGCTAACAATGCATGCAATGGGACATATAAAGCCCATAGATGAGAACTAATGCTAAAACCCTACCTTAGGGTGAGGAGCTCAGCCATCCGGGAGGGGCTCAGAGTAGAGCCGCTTCTCCTTCACATCGAGAGGAGTCAGTCGAGGTGGCTCGGGCATCTAGTCCGGATGCCTCCCGGACGCCTCCCTGGTGAGACCAGGACACGCTGGAGGGACTATGTCTCACAGCTGGCCTGGGAACGCCTTGGTGTCCTACCAGTGGAGCTGGAGGAGGTGGCCGGGGACCGGGAAGTCTGGGCTTCCCTACTAAGACTGCTGCCCCCGCGACCTGGACCCGGATAAGCGGAGGAAAATGGATGGATGGATGGCTAAAACCTTCCATGCTGTGCAAGAACAGAAAGAGTGTTAGTACGATAACTCCATCAACTCCTCATTTTTGAAATTCAAAATCACAATGGTTAAACCTGGTGACAAAGGGTCTGAGTCCCCGCCTCCAAATCTCTGATGGCGCCATCATCCTTGTCAGTGCCCAAGCAACTGTATGTTGGAATTTTACCTATCATGGCCTCTTTGTTACCGACAACTATTTCCAAAGTGTCATGGAAACACCGGAGCCTTCCTGACATGGTCATTGTCAGACAAACAAACCCCAAGGCTCTGCTTCTCATCTGCAGACTGGGAAACTCACGACTTATTAGTGTTGCAGCCAAAATCACACAAGTTTGATGCCACGTGGATCATGGTAACTTTGAAAATGTTGCCAAATCTTTTGAGGATGCTTTCTCTGCAAACCAACCACCGCCTCCGAGAAACAGTACCAACCTCAGAGAGGCCATTGGGAAAACAGCTTTTACTTCATTTGGGAGGAAGACCTCTAAAAACCGGTACTGGTTTGAAGCCAAGTCAAGTGTCGTTGATGCAAAGCGTGCTGCCCTTATTCAATACAAGCGCTCACCAAATGAGAAATCTCTCCGAGCACTGAGAGCTGCCAGGAGCAAAGTCCAACAGACAGCTCCAAGGTGTGCCAACAAATCCTGGCAGCAGCTCTGCAACGTTATCCAGACTGCAGCTGTGACAGGAACCATCCAATGGATGTACAAAACAATCAAGTGTGCACTCAGGCCGACGCGGACCAACACGACCCATCTCAAATAATCCGGCGGGGATGCGGTCGTCGACGCAGGTAAACACACGGAGAGGTGGGTGGAGCTGTAATCCAAAGGAAACATCATTGCCTCTTCTGTCCTTCAATGGGTCAAACCCCTGCTCGTAATGGAGGACCCTGACACAGAAAAGGCCATTGACCAATTGAAACGATAACATCCCGATTTTATCAAGTACTGCCGTCCAGAACTAATACTTCTCATATGATATTGTCACGTCTTCCAAGATCATGCAGTGACCTCGACCAGCCAGAAGTATCCCAGCGGTGCTTTTCTTATTTATCCTGAGAGTAGAAGTGTCTGCTTGAATGAACCCCATCACCCCCCCGCCCCACATATGTGCTTTCACATCCTGATTATACAAGCCTGCGTGTTTCTGTTTCTCGGGGCACTCGCCAGTAGACAGCAACATTGAATGTTGTCGCTGCTGGATTATTAAAACAGACCGTTTTCACGGGAACCACGAAATACAGCTGAATAGGTGCAGATTCTAGAGGAACTAGAAAGCTTTGTGTGATGGTTATTGTGTGTAGCTGCTCTATAGGAGTCCACAACTTCAATGCAAAGGGCTGAAAAATTGTAAACAAATGTGGCTTTGCTAGCAAGTAAACCGAACAGCAGTGCTTTGGAGAGGGCATAGGAAGCAGAGCTTACAGACACGCCCATATAAGGAAGTTCACCCCTCTGTGACATCACAAAGGAACAGTTTTGCGATGCCTTTTGAGTGTTTTGAGCCATCTTAACCAACTTTCAGGGCGAGAATACTCCATTCTAACTACATTCATAGGTCAGAAAAGTCAAAAAAGCATAATAGGTCCCCTTTAATGTTTTTGTTTCTAATATTACGGCTGTAAAAATGTTTATTCTTTCATTCATTTTCTACCGCTTTTTCCTCACGAGGGTCGCGGGGGGTGCTGGAGCCTATCCCAGCTGTCTTAGGGCGAGAGGCTTGGTACACCCTGGACTGGTGGCCAGCCAATCACAGGGCACATATAGACAAACAACCATTCACACTCACATTCATACCTATGGACAATTTGGAGTCGCCAATTAACCTAGCATGTTTTTGGAATGTGGGAGGAAACTGGAGTACCCGGAAAACTCCACACAGAGATTGAACCCTGGTCTCCTAGCTGTGGGGTCTGCGCGCTAACCACTCGACCGCCGTGCCGCCCTAAAAATTGTTTATTTTAAGTTATTTTAACTTTAATATTTTGTAAAATTACGACTTTTTTTATTGTTTTTGGTAGTTCTTTTGTTGAATTGTACTTTGAAAGTGTGTCGAGGGCTGATGAAAAATCATCCGTGGGTGGCAAATTGCATCCAGGGCACCCTTCCTAAAGGACGTTCACCCTTCCTTTAGAGCAGGGGTGGGCAAACTACGGCCCGGGGGCCACATCCGGCCCGCCAAGTGCTTGAATACGGCCCCAAAGTATTTCATTTAAACTCAGCATACAACCTGGCATCATGGCTTGAGCTGACATTTTGATGGTTGAAGTAGCTGGTTTATCAATTTTGTTATTTGATGTGGTCTGTCGTTTACAAAATGCTCCTAAAAAAGGGACACAAGCACATAATAATAATAATAATAATAATAAATATAAAAAATATATATTTTCCAATAATATTAAATAAATAATAATTATATTAATAATACAATCAATAAAATATTATTAATTATTAATTATCATTAATAATATTAATTGATAATAATATTAAATTAAAAATAATTATTAATATTAATGATATTAATTAATAATAGTACTAAATAAAAATAATTATTAACTAACAATAATAATCATTATTATTATTATTATACATTTAATTTCTAACACACTTTATATCAAATAAATAATTTCAAAGTGCACATATAGCAGATTGCATGACACTTTTACATGTAAAACGTGTGTGAAATATACGTGTAAAAATTGACCGTTACGTGGAAAATATTATAGTCTGGCCCCCCCTGTCAATGTTGTTAAATCAATGCGGCCCACAAGTCAAAAAGTTTGCCCACCCCTGCTTTAGAGTGAACTTGATTGGAGACTTAACGATTGAAGAGTGTTTTCAAGCTCTGGCTTCTCCTTGGTACTATCTAACTAGCTAACCATGACTCCTGTTAGCCAAGAACTGGGCTGCATTGGGTTTGTTTACCAAGTAGCACATTGAATATTTTGTAGCAAGAAATGTGCTAACCAACGCACAAGCACTACACTAGGGTCTTTAACAAGATAGAGCACAAAAAGTAATTGAGCTAAATATATTTAATTCACGTGTGTGTGGGCTTGCTGTCATCAACCACATCACGTCCCAGTGATGCCTCATCAGCTCCACTCCGGTACCACAGGTCATTCCATAAACACAAAACAAACGGTTGCCTAGCAACAAAAGAGACCATCAGTGTTTAATAGGAAGCCAGAGATGCTGAAATGTTACTAAGAGGACATATTTTGGTGGTGGTGGGGAGGGTGGGTAGGGGGGTGCGGCTTTGTTCCTTCTTCCTCTTAGCCAGCCGCTTCCTCCTGTATACCTCCCGACTAAATGTCAGGGAAATGTCACATTAATTATTCTCCAGGAGGACCCGTGCTCCGTTTACATTCCTTGTCGTCTGCTCAAATCACCAAAAGATTGGATCCCAGTCATGCTGTTGTGTCGGCATCACAACAGATCATAGCATCATAGCCAAGTCAAAAAGATTAAAAGTGATAATTATGAGATTAACAGTCTAAATTATGAGATTCAAAGTCATAATTATGAAACAAAAAGTCACAATTATGTGCTAAAAACTCAAAATTCTGAGCTTAAAAGCCTAAATGTCTCTTTATGAATCTAAATTATGACATAAGAAAGTCAAAATAAGAAGATAAATGTCAATAATGGGATCAATTATGAGATAAAATGTTGAAATTAAAATCTAATGTCATTAAGTATGAGATAAAAAGTCATAATTATGAGATGAAGTCATAATTTTGAAATAAAAAGTCAACAATATGAGATAAAAAGTCGGAATTTTGACATAAAAAGTCATGATTGTGAATTAGTCATAATGATGAGATAAAGTCGTCATTATGAGACAAAAATGCACAATTCTGAGATTAAAAAAGCCATAATTACAAGATAAAAGTCAATTATATGAGATTAGAAATAAAACATCCAAATTATGACATAAAAAAATCCTAATTGTGAGATTAAAAGTCAAATTTACGAGATAAAAAGTCATGATTGTGAATTAGTCATAATGATGAGATAAAGCCGTAATTATGAAACAAAAATGCACAATTCTGAGGTAGAAAAAGCCATAATTACAAGATAAAAGTCAATTATATGAGATTAAAAATTCAGATTCAGATAAAAAAATCCAAATTATGACATAAAAAACCTAATTGTAAGATTAAAAGTCAAATTTACAAGATAAAAAGTCATAATTATGAGATTGATAGTTCAGTCATGTCCATGTGTTATACATCATAGTTAATATGAATGCTAACATGTAGCATATATTCATTCAAAACAGCCCTCGGATGTTTGAAGTAGTCATGGAAAAAGGGACTCCTTCCATACTTTTACAGCTAAAACGGGACCAATGTCCCGGTGTAAAATGTCCCGGCGCAGATACAGACGTGTTCCGCTCATTTCCTGTACCGTCAGAGAAGAAGTGCAGCCCTGAACGCCGCTGTCAGCCGGCATTGTGCATCAGATGGGAGGCGACAAATTCCAATTACGCTGCGCTCAAGTCACACTTAAGATGACACAGAAATGTAGCCGGGCTACATTCCCGCTCATAAATCAGTCCACGAGCCGAGCGGGATCCATCAAGAGATCCTGACAGCTTGGGAGGCGCAGCCAGCGGGATGGATGGTGATGATGATGATGGGATGGATGATGATGTAAGAGCACATATGAACACACCAGGAGGGGCTCGGCTCATCAATTTCCAGACAGAAGGGGAAATAGAGCAGAAGCTCAAGTGTTGCTTTGGATTGGGGGGGGGGTCCTCACATCTGGTGATGTGTGTGGGAGGCCGAGATGTCTTCACTTGACGAGGGGGAAGCACCGACATTGTGTCGCTCTAGCTTGTTTGGGAATAATCATAGACAAACAACCATTCACACTCACATTCATACCTATGGACAATTTGGAGTCGCTAATTAACCTAGCATGTTTTTGGAATGTGGGAGGAAACCGGAGTACCCGGAGAAAACCCACGCATGCACGGGGAGAACATGCAAAATCCACACAGAGATGGCCGAGGGTGGAATTGAACCCTGGTCTCCTGGCTGTGAGGTCTGTGCGCTAACCACTCGACCGCCGTGCCGCCCTCATACAAATATTATTTTATTTATTCATATATTTTATTAATTCATTCATTTTCTACCGCTTTTTCCTCACGAGGGTTGCGGGGGGTGCTGGAGCCTATCCTAGCTGTCTTTGGGCGAGAAGCGAGGTACACCCTGGACTGGTCACCAGCCAATCACAGGGCACATATAGACAAACAACCATTCACACTCACATTTATACCTATGGACAATTTGGAGTCGCTAATTAACCTAGCATGTTTTTGGAATGTGGGAGGAAACCGGAGTACTCCAAACAAACTCCACACAGAAATGGCCAAGGGTGGAATTGAACCCTGGTCTCCTAGCTGTGAGGTCTGCGCGCTAACCACTCTTCCGCCGTGCCGCCCTCATATATTTTATTTTTTATTTAAATTTTTTTAATGCAGTAAACGTCTTTATTGAGGTAGTGCTCAGGGAGTTTTAAAGCAACAATAAGGAATTTTTAGAGAAGTGTCCTGGCTGGTCCAGACTGACTGACTGAGCAGGCGATCCTGCCTTGCCGAGGGGGGTTTCAGGGCAATCTGCTGTGATTGTGTTGTTTTTAAAAAAAGGCTTCTGTTGAGCTTCGATTGTTGCGTATTGTAGCTTTAAAATGTCAAAAGCAAAGTGATGCAGCGGTTTCGGGGAGTGAGTACCTGTGACTAATTGTGTTTACTGGAATCAAATAAAGCCTGATTTGGACCGAAAGATGTTTTATTGAAGGAGGATGCCAACATTGTTGATCTCCAAACAACACTGTCATCCCGTATCTCATCTCAAGCGCCTACCTTATGAATAATTCAAGACTCTTAGCCAAATGTTTTTTGTTCAAGTGAGGAGGGTGGAAGATGTTGGAGCGACACCAAGTAGCTTGTCTTTGTTTTTACTACAGTCGGGTCACGTCAGGCCGACTATGGCGCACAAAAAGCTTGCTTGAAAGGGCATTAAGGGGGAACTTCCTAATGTAACGGTTCTTTGTACAGTATGTGTGTGTGTGTGGAAAGAGGCAAAACTCATTAACAACAATGGCTCCTCTAACCTCACCTGCAGAGTTAATAGCAGCCATAGAAAGTGCAATGTAGCCGCCTGGGGTGGAAATAAAGAAGCATACCTTCCTGGTTGTGCTCCACCTTTAGATTGATAGACGAGGCGTGGCTGTGCTATTGAGCAGCGCCTTCAACCTTTGACCTCAGTCATTGTCACCACCACGCCAACTGCAAGCACAAAGACTTGATTGTGTTTTTGTTGCTTGTGATAATCAATAAATTCATTCTTTCATTCATTTTCTACCGCTTATCCTCACAAGGGGTGCTGGAGCCTATCCCAGCTGTCTTCAGGCGAGAGGCGGGGTACACCCTGGACTGGTGGCCAGCCAATCACAGGGCACATATAGACAAACAACCATTCACACTCACATTCATACCTATGGACAATTTGGAGTCGCTAATTAACCTAGCATGTTTTTGGAATGTGGGAGGAAACCGGAAAAAACCCACACATGCACGGGGAGAACATGCAAACTCCACACAGAGATGGCCGAGGGTGATTGAACTCGGGTCTCCTAGCTGTGAGGTCTGCGCGCTAACCACTTGACCGCCGTGCAGCCTGATTCAGTCATTCATTCATTCATTTTCTACCGCTTATCCTCACTCTCCAGGGTCACAGGGGGTGCTGGAGTTTCACATTCATACCTATGGACAATTTGGAGTCGCTAATTAACCTAGCATGTTTTTGGAATGTGGGAGGAAACCGGAAAAAACCCACACATGCACGGGGAGAACATGCAAACTCCACACAGAGATGGCCGAGGGTGATTGAACTCGGGTCTCCTAGCTGTGAGGTCTGCGCGCTAACCACTTGACCGCCGTGCAGCCTGATTCAGTCATTCATTCATTCATTTTCTACCGCTTATCCTCACTCTCCAGGGTCACAGGGGGTGCTGGAGTTTCACATTCATACCTATGGACAATTTGGAGTCGCTAATTAACCTAGCATGTTTTTGGAATGTGGGAGGAAACCGGAGTACCCGGAAAAAAAACCCACGTATGCATGGGGAGAACATGCAAACTGTAATAATCAATAAATGATTGATAAATAAAAAAAATTACCAGTGTCCTAACTGTGTTTATTTTGTGTAAGTCATGGAGCGAAAGCATGTAGCATTATAGAGTGTGCATACAGGAAGCGGGGTTTCCCAACACAATTCGTGCCTCTACTTATTTACACTTTAACAAGCAAAAAAGTTTTTTTCTGAATAATAGAAAACCTTTTTTAGTAAAATATTTGATAGTTGCAGCTCTACAAAGAAGTGAGACCTCTTGTCAGTCACACACTAGCTTTGTCTCTGTGGGAGGAGGCGGGGGCTGCTAGCATTCACACACACACACACACACACACACACAGTTCCTCAAAGCGATGTCCTTACCTGACGAGCATGCATTCTGTGCAGGTCTGATATCTGAAAGTGAATAAAACAGTCATAAAACCGGATGATATGTCATCACATCATAAAACATTTATGTTTTATTTTAGGGTATATTTGATGTCTTCCTGTCTAATAATATCCTCTGTGCTTTCAGTCTGAGATGCAGCCTGATTTAAGTTAAGAAAAAATAAAAGACCCTACAGCCACAACAATAAACATGAAAGGTGTGGATCAGCACGAAACTGTTGTTATTTTTAATCTTGGGAAAGGAACAAGTCTTGTATGGGACGTCATGAGAGTGCAGGTGTACCTAATGTTTTGTCCAGCAGGCGGATGCGCTGTTAGCAATATAGCACATCAAACCAGCATTCACCAACTTTGACCCTGTCAAGACACATCATATATTCAACAAATAATCAATAATCAATAGCCATAGAAATGTACAGAAATTAAATGCATATTTTCAGATATTTAAGAATATATACATTAGGGATGTCCCTAATATATATCGCTTTTCTGCAAAAAAAAGCCAATATCGGACATCCCTAGAAATAATAAATAATTTAAAATCTATAAAACAAAATGAATGAATGGTTAAACATATACAATAACTGCTAAATAATATTTAAAAATACCATAAAATATGACTAAAAATAAATGCAAAATATTAATAAAATGAAAAAAATATGTAATATATATATATATATATATATATGCATATATATATATATGCAGTATATATATATATATATATATATATATATATATATATATATATATATATATATATATATATATATATATATATATATATATATATATATATATATATATATATGCAGTATATATGTCGGTAAAATAAAAAAAATAAAACTTTAAAAATACTTACATTATATTAGGAAAGCAGGAAGTGAACAAATGTAATAGTTACTGATTGTAAGAGTACCAGATGGAGGGGCAGGATTTAATAAGCTTTGCTTCTTCCTACTTCTTTTGGACATGTGGAACTGTGAACTGATTATGGGATGCACTCAATTGTAATCTGATGCATGTTCAAATGAAATAAAAGCATTAGCATTAGCATTAGCATATGAATGTAAATAAATAAAGCAGTGAAACAGGCACTGCATTGTGTATAAATAAATGCAGAGTCAGCGTGGGGTTGCTGCAAAGTGCTCTTGCTGTGTTTGGCTGGAGGCTGAGAGAACGTCTGACAGCACTCACGTTCTCATTCACTGTTAATGTGCCAGTGTGGTGGCGGCATCAGACAGCGAGTCGTGTTTTGTGAGTTTTTATACAAGTCACGTCATGCATTTTGTAGTGGATCGCTCAGGCTTTTGTCTGCCGAGTCCGTCAGGCCTTTGCAGCCCTTCTACCCTTTCTCTGCGGCACTTTAGATGATTTTGTTGTTGTTGTTGTTGTTTGGACGTTGTGCACAGCGACCGAAAGTAAGGAAAGGTTGAGCAGAAAGAAGGTGGCCATGAATTGTCGCCATGGGGCTCACTTGTTGATTCAATTTGTAGTGCAGCTTCGAGCCTAAGGCAGGAAGACGTCGGCGTGGCCCGCGAGGAGCGGATGGGATGAAGGCGCAGACGTGAACAAGACCAGAGAGGGAGAGAAAGGCAGGGACTGTAAACATGAAGAATGAATGTCAGAGCACTCTGGTCCTCAGGTAGCAACGCTGATGGCGTTCTCGTGCAGCAGCTTGTGGCGTTGCACAAAGAAAGAACGAAATCATTGCTGCTATTAGAATGAAAATGCACGGCGGGAAGGTGACGACGGAGCCTGACTCACTTTGCGTATTTGTGGCAAGTGTAAGAAAAGGAGGATGGAACTCCTTCTGGTCTTCTTTGATTCCGCAATCCAGGCCTGAGTGATACACGTCTTTAAAATCATGGAAAAGATTTGACAGTCTTACAAAGAAAGCTATTTTTACAATGTCAGAATCAGAATCAGAATCAGAATCAGAATCAGAATCAGAATCAGAATCAGAATCAGAATCAATTATTGCCAGGTATGATCAAACAGATCTACATACTAGGAATTTGTTTTGGTGAAGTAGGTGCAGACACATCTATTAAAAATGAAAATACAAAATATACAGAATAAACAGTAAAAATATAAAAATATAAAAATATAAAAATATAAAAATATAAAAATATAAAAATATAAAAATATAAAAATATAAAAATATAAAAATATAAAAATATAAAAATATAAAAATATAAAAATATAAAAATATAAAAATCACTAACACAAGAATAAAAAATTAAATATCAATATTTTTAATAAATAAAATAAACCAATTAATATTGTAATGTCAGCATAATATTCATTCATTCATTCATTTTCTACCGCTTTTTCCTCACAAGGGTCGCGGGGGTGCTGGAGCCTATCCCAGCTGTCTTTGGGCGAGAGGCGGGGTACACCCTGGACTGGTCGCCAGGGCACATATAGACAAACAACCATTCACACTCACATTCATACCTATGGACAATTTGGAGTCGCCAATTAACCTAGCATGTTTTTGGAATGTGGGAGGAAACCGGAGTACCCGGAGAAAACCCACGCATGCACGGGGAGAACATGCAAACTCCACACAGAGATGGCCGAGGGTGGAATTGAACCCTGGTCTCCTAGCTGTGAGGTCTGCGCGCTAACCACTAGACCGCCGTGCCGCCCCAGCATAATATTAAGATAAGAAAAGGTCAAAATTTGACATAAATAAAAGACTAAAGCTGGAATATTACAATCCAAAACATATCCTTGCATTAAGATGGGAAGCACAGTCAAGTTAGACTTCAGCACGAGTTTGAAACCGTCAATCTGTAGATCGACTCTTGCAAAATCTGTATTATTTTGGCATGTCTTTCTTGAGGGATTATCATCCGTGCCCCTTGTGTCATAATGCCAAGCGTAACGTACGAGTGATGACAGCCAAAGAAAAGCAATAAAGACACAGAGAGGACGGTGAAGTCCTTTGCAAAGCGGTGCTGGGAATGCACTTTAAAGTTGATATTTGTCATCTTTGCCTGTGGAGTCACGTCCACCCACAAGCAGGCAGACAGTTCAGGCAGACTCAGTCGGAGTCGGAGACTCCATGCAGCACATGAAATGGTAACGTGTTCTTTGTTGTTGTTGTGGTCATGCTTAGCTTGGAGTCCGGGATGGAGCACTTTTAACTGTTTTTGGGTATTAGTTTTTACACACGAGGCCCACCTCCACCCACCCAGGGTGAGACTGTGTGACTCCATCAATTGCATCATGTATTGATGACCCACTTCATTTTCATCTATTGTGTGATTCAGTCATTCATTCATTTTCTACCGCTTATCCTCACGAGGGTCACGTGGGGTGCTGGAGCCTATCCCAGCTGTCTTCGGGCAAGAGGCGGGGTACACCCTGGACTGTTCGCCAGCCAATCACAGGGCACATATAGACAAACAACCATTCACACTATGGACAATTTGGAGTCGCTAATTAACCTAGCATGTTTTTGGAATGTGGGAGGAAACCAGAGTACCCGGAGAAAACCCATGCATGCACGGGGAGAACATGCAAACTCCACACAGAGATGGCCGAGAGTGGGGAAAGACAAAATAAGAAGCCAAAAAGTTACCACTTCCACACAAAATAGGAGGAGAACTCATTCATTCATTCATTTTCCACCGCTTATCCTCACAAAGGTCGCCGGGGTGCTGGAGCCTATCCCAGCTGTCTTCAGGCGAGTGGCAGGGTAGACCATGTACTGTTGGCCAGCCAATCACAGGGCACATATAGACAAACAACCATTCACACTCACATTCATACCTATGGACAATTTGGAGTCGCTAATTAACCTAGCATGTTTTTGGAATGTGGGAGGAAACCGGAGTACCCGGAGAAAACCCACGCATGCACGGGGAGAACATGCAAACTCCACACAGAGATGGCCGAGGGTGATTGAACTCGGGTCTCCTTGCTGTGAGGTCTGCGCGCTAACCACTTGACCACCGTGCAGCCTGATTCAGTCATTCATTCATTCATTTTCTACCGATTATCCTCACTCACGAGGGTCACATAGGGTGCTGGAGCCTATCCCAGCAGTCTTCGGGCGAGAGGCGGGGTACACCCTAGACTGGTGGCCAGCCAATCACAGGGCACATATAGACAAACAACCATTCACACTCACATTCATACCTATGGACAATTTGGAGTCGGCAATGTGCGCGCTAACCACTAGACCACCGTGCAGCCTGATTCAGTTATTATTATTATTATTTTTGTCCAAGACCTAGTGCCCACCAGACATTTTGTCACTTTATAACCTTGCGACATCTTATGACACCCCAAATAAATAGGGGTACAAATGTATAATATACAGTTAGCTGTAGATAAATGTAGAATATACATACACAGTAGTGCTGTTACACACTACCGGAACAACCAACAATGGAGTGGTGACCCTCAATCCAAAGGTCTCCAAAAAGGCCATGTCGGCATCACTTTGATGAGCAGGCCCCTCCACAGCAACCGTGGAACGTGTGCTCGGAACACAACAGCTTTTATAAATCACAACTCACAAGCGCCCGCGGCCTGATTTCTCCCCGCTCTGCACTTTTGTGGTGGAAAGGTGAATAAACGACTTTGAGGAGATCTCAAGGCCACCGGCAGAGAAACAGAATCCACTACGGCCAAGGAGGAACATTCATCAAGCCGAAGCCTGATTGCGTGAGCGGGCAGAGAGCTCTCGACATGGCGGCCTGGGAAGACTCTCACCTTGACGCTCATGTGACCTGGCAACGTCTTATACGCCGTACTCGGTGTACATGAGACAAACACAGGGTACATACAGTAGAGTATATACGTAGGCTTGCGGTACGGTGTTTACTTTGGTGGCTAGCAAATGAATCCATTCCTGCTGTTTTAAAATGCACAAAGCCGGCCTGTCTTGGTGATGAATTATTCATTGTTTAAATAAGAAACGGCACGTCGGATGGAAGTACATACAGTAGGTGTGTGCAGCTGCGCACATACAATATTACATTTCCGTGAGTCACGGTGTCAGTCTGGGTGGTATTCACCACAAGCCAGCGACCTTTGAGCTTTCCAAACATGCCCTCGGCGGGAAGGAACGTGTGCGGCGAGCAAGCGTTGAGGAATATTCTCCGACTGCATGCGGGGAAAGAAGCCGGATGCATGACACGCGCTCGTCTTGCATTCTCATTTGATGGCCTTTGTTCTGCCTTTTTATTCGGCTTTGCCTTCGCTGTAGCGCGCTGAGAAGTTCAATGCCGCCATGTCGCCATGGCAACTGTCATGCGTGTGATGCCGTGACTCGCAGCTGCTTATCCGGGCGTCATTGTTGACTTGCTGCCAGTTTTTGTCCCTCTGCCTTCCTCCTAAGATGCGATCTATTGCGTTCACGTTGCCCACATTTGCAGGAAGGTTTCTGGCAGATCGAAGTTTGCAGGGGTTGTGTTTACACCAGTAAACAACACGTCCAGAAAAGCCTCTATTTATCACATGCTATGCTATTGCATGGAGGCGCCACCATACGCTACGCCGACACGCTCCTCCCCCTCCAAGTCCGGCCTGCTAGCTTAACATTGACTTTCTCCTCTCATTTTAGATCAACATTTGCAATAAAAGCAACAGTCATAATGATTAGAGTCATACCCAGAATACATTTTCTTAAAGTTCAACTGCACATTTTGGAGGGGCCTTTTATTGTGGCCAACCTGCTGTCTAATCAGCATCTTCATCAACATTTCCAATAAAAGCAACAGTCTTAATCATTAGAGTCATACCCAGAATACATTTTCTTAAAATAAAGTTCAACTGCACATTTTGGAGCGGCCTTTTATTGTGGCCAACCTGCTGTCTAATCAGCATCTTCATCAACATTTGCAATAAAAGCAACAGTCGTAATCATTAGAGACATACCCAGAATACATTTTCTTAAAATAAAGTTCAACTGCACATTTTGGAGTGGCCTTTTATTGTGGCCAACCTGCTGTCTAATCAGCATCTTCATCAACATTTGCAATAAAAGCAACAGTCGTAATGATTATAGTCATACCCAGAATACATTTTCTTAAAATTAAGTTCAACCGCACATTTTGTAGTGGCCTTTTATTGTGGCCAACCTGCTGTCTAATCAGCATCTTCATCAACATTTGCAATAAAAGCAACAGTCGTAATGATGAGAGTCATACCCAGAATGCATTTTCTTAAAATAAAGTTCAACTGCACATTTTGGAGAGGCCTTTTATTGTGGCCAACGTGCTGACAAATCAGCATCTTCATCAACATTTGCATAAAAACAACAGTCGTAATGATTAGAGTCATACCCAGAATACATTTTCTTAAAATAAAGTTCAGCTGCACATTTTGGAGCGGCCTTTTATTGTGGCCAACCTGCTGTCTAATCAGCATCTTCATCAACATTTGCAATAAAAGCAAAAGTTGTAATGATTAGAGTGATACACAGAATACATTTTCTTAAAATAAAGTTCAACTGCATATTTTGGAGAGGCCTTTTATTGTGGCCAACCTGCTGTCTAATCAGCATCTTCATCAACATTTGCAATAAAAGCAACAGTCGTAATGATTTGAGTCATACCTAGAATACATTGTTTTAAAATAAAGTTCAACTACACATTTTGAAGTGGCCTTTTATTGTGGCCAACCTGCTGTCTAATCAGCATCTTCATCAACATTTGCAATGAAAGCAAAAGTTGTAATGATTAGAGTGATACACAGAATACATTTTCTTAAAATAAAGTTCAACTGCATATTTTGGAGAGGCCTTTTATTGTGGCCAACCCGCTGTCTAATCAGCATCTTCATAAGCCATTTATTATAAATTAGGAATGCTTATTAGCCCACATTTGGCCAGATTTGTGGACTGTATTGGTGATAAATAATGTCCAGTCGCCTCTTCGGTTAGAATTGTGCAGCTTTACGCTACCATGTTTTTTTTTTAAATGTATAAATTAGGGCAGTTTCGTGGTTCGCTACAACCTATTATTCATACGCACTTGATATTTAGAAATGGCGTCACCGTTTTTTTTTCATGTAAACCTCCCATTCAACAACTCGCCGCTACTCACCTTGCCCTCAGCTGATGCTAAACAATCAATGTCCGCTTCAGGGTTTGACTGACAATTGTTTCCCACCTAAAATACCTCAAGCACAATAATCCCAATGAATAAAAAACTGTTTATGTATGAAAAGGCAAAGAGATTCCCATTTACATAAGATGCTTAACATACAACGTACAAAGCGTACTGAATCAGGTCTTTCCCGAAACATCACCTTCAAAGCTTCCCCAGTCGGTCCAGCTAATTCCAGCACAGTCAGACGTATAAGATTCCCAGCGTGTGCCAGACCC
The DNA here is from genome assembly GCF_030265055.1 of Doryrhamphus excisus. NCBI lineage: Eukaryota > Metazoa > Chordata > Actinopteri > Syngnathiformes > Syngnathidae > Doryrhamphus > Doryrhamphus excisus. Next base: position 40,035,356 of record NC_080466.1, read on the forward strand.
GCCTCCTGTGCTATAGTGTTGCTATTTATACGGCCACCGTGGAGCAGCCAGGTTTTAAATTTAAAGATGCTGACTCCGGCTTTTTCTTCTTCATCTGAAATTCATGAATAATTGACGAGGAGAGGAGATGAGGTGGCGTTCATTGAGGAGATGGATGATCCAGGCAAAGATTTCCTCCTTACAGTAGTGCGTTACTTGAATGGGGGGGGGGGGGGGGGGGGGGGGGGGTTGCAAACCCGATGGTATTTGAGTTCGGGAAAAGTTGGTTCTCCAGAAATAGCACACGGAGGATCACTGAGGTTTTTCTCTGACCTCAAAATGCATGGAAGCGACCAAGTGAGAGGAAGTAGAAGATTTCAATGGAAGGAAGAACCTGGTAGAACTATCGTCTTTTTATTTTAATTCATGTCAGATTTGTCTTCTTATTATTATTACCTTTATTATCATTTTTATTTGTGTACTTGCAGCCTATTTTTAGCCGCATGACTTCAGCTTCATCCATCTGATTGCCTTCTTGATCCGTGTCTTCACTTGGCATTTAGATCTTGGGGTGTGTGTGATATTTATAGATGAAATCAAATCATGTAATTGGCTGGCTGTGGTGACCCCAATCTGGAAAACCCCGCAAGATAAAAATAAAACGGTTCCGCATGAAGATGCGGAATAACTAAAAGCCAACTAAGGAGAGACGTGCCTTAATAGGTGAGCGGCTTCAATCTACAGCTCTGCTCCTCGCAACATACTACATATTTATTTAGTACGAGATGTGCGAGACGAAGATAAACAGGCTTCTGCTGTTCAAAGGTCTCCTCCTCCCGTCTCCATGGAAACGCCGTCTCAGTCTTTCACAGGCTGAGAGGCACAGAGCCCCGTCTACATTCGGAATCAGGGCTGTGAATTATTCCACCTTATTCAATGCTCGCATTATGACTTTATTGCTGTTTATCACACTCAACGACTGTTGCGGCAAACATCTGCCCCCCCCACCCCACCCCCCCACCCACTCGATCTAGCGTGTTCCCCTGTAAATGGCAACAGAAGTGCAGCATAGTGAACAATGCGGGGTTACTGATGGAAGAGAGAGGGTCCGCTCAAGTCGGGAAGACTGTGTCAGACTCGCCTTGCACAGACAGGTCCGCGTCACCACCTCCTGTTGAGCTTCAATGGGGTTGTCATGGCGATAGCGGGCTGGCCGTGTATGGGGCTCAGGTGTGGAGTGGAGGTGTTTGCCTATCCTAATGGTTTAGCTTATTTCAAAACTAAGCTACGGTGGAGTACATCACACGTTGACACAATTCAACACGGCGGAAAAAGGAGTAGCAAGAAGCAGAGCTTATTCTCTGTGTCGCGGCGATTACTGACGCATTTGTTGGATGAGGGCTGACTTCCTGTGGGACTCACGGGAACAGGAGCTTCCACATGTTGCTCCTGACGCTCGCTAATAAGGAAAAGTGGCAGCACTGGGACTTCCTCCAGGGAGGCTGCTAGAATGGTGTCAGTAGCTCACGTAAGGAGAAGCAAAAATGTGTTGTGTTTGGATTTTTTTTTGGGGGGGGGGGGGGTCACAAGATCTCCCAAGATTAAAGCCAGACAAGGCCTGGGATGATAATGAATGAATGAATTCATAGTACAGTAAACAAAAAGGAAGTAGATCATTTTCAATATATTGGAGAAGCAAGACTGTGTTGTGTTTGGATTTTTTTTTTTTTGGGGGGGGGGGGGGGGGGGTCACAAGATCTCACAAGATTAAAGCCAGACAAGGCCTGGGATGATAATGAATGAATGAATTCATTGTACAGTAAACAAAAAGGAAGTAGATCATTTTCAATATATTAGAGAAGCAAAAATGTGTTGTGTTTCGATTTTTTTTTGGGGGGGGGGGGGGTCACAAGATCTCCCAAGATTAAAACCAGACAAGGCCTGGGATGATAATGAATGAATGAATTCATTGTACAGTAAACAAAAAGGAAGTAGATCATTTTCAATATATTGGAGAAGCAAGACTGTGTTGTGTTTGGATTTATTTGGGGGGGGGGGGGGGTCACAAGATCTCCCAAGATTAAAGCCATACAAAGCCTGGGATGATAATGACTCAATGAATTCATTGTACAGTAAACAAAAAGGCAGTAGATCATTTTCAATATATTAGAGAAGCAAAAATGTGTTGTGTTAGGATTTTTTTTTTGGGGGGGGGGTCACAAGATCTCCCAAGATTAAAGCCATACAAAGCCTGGGATGATAATGAATGAATGAATTCATTGTACAGTAAACAAAAAGGAAGTAGATCATTTTCAATATATTGGAGAAGCAAGACTGTGTTGGTTTGGGATTTTTTTTGTGGGGGGGGGGGGTCACAAGATCTCCCAAGATTAAAGCCAGACAAGGCCTGGGATGATAATGAATGAATGAATTCATTGTACAGTAAACAAAAAGGAAGTAGATCATTTTCAATATATTAGAGAAGCAAAAATGTGTTGTGTTTCGATTTTTTTTTGGGGGGGGGGTCACAAGATCTCCCAAGATTAAAACCAGACAAGGCCTGGGATGATAATGAATGAATGAATTCATTGTACAGTAAACAAAAAGGAAGTAGATCATTTTCAATATATTGGAGAAGCAAGACTGTGTTGTGTTTGGATTTTTTTTTTTGGGGTGGGGGGGTCACAAGATCTCCCAAGATTAAAACCAGACAAGGCCTGGGATGATAATGAATGAATGAATTCATTGTACAGTAAACAAAAAGGAAGTAGATCATTTTCAATATATTGGAGAAGCAAGACTGTGTTGTGTTTGGATTTATTTGGGGGGGGGGGGGGTCACAAGATCTCCCAAGATTAAAGCCATACAAAGCCTGGGATGATAATGAATCAATGAATTCATTGTACAGTAAACAAAAAGGCAGTAGATCATTTTCAATATATTAGAGAAGCAAAAATGTGTTGTGTTAGGATTTTTTTTTTGGGGGGGGGGGGGTCACAAGATCTCCCAAGATTAAAGCCATACAAAGCCTGGGATGATAATGAATGAATGAATTCATTGTACAGTAAACAAAAAGGAAGTAGATCATTTTCAATATATTGGAGAAGCAAGACTGTGTTGTGTTTGGATTTATTTGGGGGGGGGGGAGGGTCACAAGATCTCCCAAGATTAAAGCCATACAAAGCCTGGGATGATAATGAATCAATGAATTCATTGTACAGTAAACAAAAAGGCAGTAGATCATTTTCAATATATTAGAGAAGCAAAAATGTGTTGTGTTAGGATTTTTTTGGGGGGGGGGGGTCACAAGATCTCCCAAGATTAAAGCCATACAAAGCCTGGGATGATAATGAATGAATGAATTCATTGTACAGTAAACAAAAAGGAAGTAGATCATTTTCAATATATTGGAGAAGCAAGACTGTGTTGTGTTTGGATTTTTTTTGGGGGGGGGGTCACAAGCTCTCCCAAGATTAAAGCCAGACAAGGCCTGGGATGAATGAATGAATTCATTGTACAGTAAACAAAAAGGAAGTAGATCATTTTCAATATATTGGACTGGGACAACAATAATAATGAATGAATGAATGAATAACACAATAAATGAAAAGTACAGCACCTTAGTGTGTTTGTTCCATAGAACAACGGCATGAACGGAGTGAGCCCTTTTGTGGGTGGAGGAGTGTGCAATACATTGTCATATAATTTTCATTGTCCATGTCTCAAAAGTAATGTTTATGCAGATTAGCGTTTACAATAATATCTCGTTTATGGTGGTTAATTGGTCCCAGACCCCATTGCTATAAATGAATTTCCGTGAAGTAGGATTTAGTATGAATAAACTATATATTTTTGTAGTTAGAAACCTGTTTTTGACTTTCTAAAAAGGATTTTATACTCGAGCCAATATGGCGATACAAAAAACCTCCACGAATATATGAATATATAATGAATGTATCGGATTATTATACATACCGAAGGCCCAAAAACTAAAGTTGCAGGTGATGTGCCCGAATACGGTACGATTGCGGCGGTGTGTTAACATGAATATTAATATGGTGTCCACACGCTTAGAAACACACCTTGGTGGTGTGATGTACGCGTCTCCCGTCAGTCAGAGTGGCATTTCCTGTCAGTTTGCTCTCTCCGGATATAAATATCTTGCTTATTTCAAAGCCACCAAAATACACCGGAGCGGGTTTTGTGTGCACGAGGCACATGCACGGCCACTATTAGCAGCAAGGGTCCACGGGGAGATGCTAAAAATAGCCATAGTAATTTGCTTGATGTTGTTGCAATTAGAATCTGCCAAGACGTGCAGTTGTTTGCCTGCTTTTTAGTGGCTTGACGGTCCTTTGGATTTGAATTACAATGAAGGAAGCAAGGAAGCAAGGAAAGGGATGAGGAGTGTGCAGTGGCAGCAGGGACCCGAGCCGCTGGGAAATGTGCAGGGTTTTCCGAGTGGAACTTCATAAGCATAATCTTACACAGTGTGCCTTCATTAGTGACCTTTTTATAGCATCACAGTCCCATTACCGCCGCTTCTCTTTTGTCCTGCCCTGCTGTAGCCACAATCCCCCGCAGTTTCAAATGAGGGGTTTGTTAGAAGCATAAATCTATTCTTGCCCTGACTCATTACAAACGGCCAATGTGATTATCGCCTCAGCTGGAGAGGTTAACTGTCGCATCTTTTCAAACAAGCCGGAAAAAAAAGCAAAATGGAAGCCGAGAAAAGGTTGGCGCCACTTCAGAGACGGGTCTCGGTCTAGGTCTCGGGCTCAGTTGGTTCAAAGTCATGTACCATGTACCGGTAAAAAGCACGCAGAAATGGAAATAAATCCACTTACAGTAAAAAGCTGCATTTTTTTTTAGTAATAAATAGTTGTAATTTCTTAAGAAAAGTAATATAAAAGTCATGTCTAAAAGAAACAACAGAAAAGTCAGAAGTATTCAAGATGAACTCATTCAGTCATTCATTTTTCAATAGACAACCCACTCAGTAGCAACCATTATAGACCATTTTGACTGATCTCTCAAGGCACACAATATTGTGTTCTATGGCTGTTTAAACACGGAATCTACCAAAAGACAGATTAGACCTGTTTCTACCTTTTTGGTAATGGTAATGGTAATGGTTTTATTTCATTTGAACATGCATCAGATTACAATTGAGTGCATCACATAATCACATGTCCAAAAGGAGTAAATCCTACCCCTTCATTTGGTACTTTTACAATCAGTAACAGTTACATTTGTTCACTTCCTGCTTTCCTAATATAGTTTTTTATTTTTATTTTTATTTTTATTTTTATTTTTATTTTTATTTTTATTTTTATTTTTATTTTTATTTTTATTTAATTTTAATTTTAATTTTAATTTATTCATTTTTTTATTTATTTTTTATTTTTGTAATCAGCTGTTGAACAAGTTTCAGGAAAATATCAGTTCCCGACTAGAAAAGGGAGAAAAGCAGCCTTTTGTAAAAAGATGCATTTCATGCAATACTTTCACTTTCACACAAAAATCTTATGACAGCTCAAAATATGTAAACAACTACAACATAAAGAGTACATAAAGGGTGGTTTTACGTCAAAATAATATTTATGTATAAATATAACAACGTGAACTATTTACCATTTTCACATTTGGAACTGAATTAATTAAGATTTTCCCTCCAATGCGTAACCTTCTGCACCTAAACTCATCCACGCTCTCGCTCACTTCCTTCTTCCTGTCATGTGTGACTTTTCCATCCACATGATCTCTTATCAAAACGCACTTCTGCCACCTTGTGGCCGTTTTTATAGCTTATATTTGCACTGAAGCGAAACACATTAGTTGCATCATCACCTCTTTTGGCCTCTCGCTTAAAAAAACGTAAAATATGTATAAATACGTTGTTGGGATTGCGTATTCGGGTTTATTAAAAAGGACAAACTACATTTTCCAATTTCCTGGACTCCTATTGGATTGTGGAGGTGTACCCCATATTCCGGTAAGCATCGTTCCCAGCTTCAGTCCTGGTAGAGACCTTCCTCCAAGGCAGGAGACGAGGCGCTCAGGGAGCAGGAAATAAACAGATAGGATCATTATTCACGTCTGCCACGATGCTATGGCAACAGTGTCCTCCTGCTCTGATTGGCGGCAGATAAGGTTGCCTCTTGAGCCGTTTGGCGAGGCGGGAGTGGACAAATGATTAGCTTGTGTCGTCAAAGCCCGAACTGTCAATCACTGGTCTTCATTTGCTCTGGACAAGTAAGATAGATAAGGAAGCCGTGCTCTTCATGCGTTGGCTTCGTTTGACATCCTGGTGATCATCCCGGCATCTCATCTCGGGAGGAAATGAAGATTTGATGCCTTTGATGCCGCATTCAAATGTAATCAAACACAAATAAGACAATTTGCACTCACGACTCCTCGGAGTCAAAATGTCTTCTTTCTATTGCCTTCACATGTTATTCTGGAGCCCAGACGCGGGGGAACACTGCTGGATTAGATGTTTAGATCTTTGACTACATATGCATGATGTATTTATTCACAGGATCATGATCCTGGCACACTATTTATGTGTGTCATATTATTCCATCAACACACAATACACATTTATATATGCTCAACTATTTGTTTTGTGATGATTACTACAACCTTCCGAGTACTTATGAAAAGCAACTATTGATCATGAATTTTACTTTATAGTATTTTTGTAGTTATGGCATAGAAAACCAGTTTACCATCTTCTAAATATGGTTTTTAACATTGTTAGAGACCTCTAGACATGAACTAACACCCCTATAGTAACTTACAATGGTGTTAACCAATATAGTAGACATAGTAAGAGAATATAAAACATAAATGTATAAGTATGTTCTGGTGCTAGGGGGGCTGAGTGGTGGGTGAACAGGAAGTGACGTCGGGGGTTCAGCTTGTTTTAAGTTTTATCTTGTTGTGGGCTTTTGCCACAACAGTAACCAGTCTTATTAAGATAATAATAATAATTATTATTATTATTAATAATATTAATATAATAATATATACCTAATAATCCACATTCAGTGGATCAAATGTACTTATTATTATTATTATTATTATTATTATTATTATTATTATGTTCAAAAGCTGTCCCTCTCAGTACCCGCCATTTTGATGATTTGGACTGATCTTGGCTATCTCGATATGGTACATACCAAAGGAACCTTTTTACCACCTTGTGGTACAAATACATGTTTGGGAGTGAGCAGTCGGGTTGAAAAAAAAGGGTATGATGGACAAAGTCAGATACCACTTCCACATGGAATAGGAGAACATTTTTTCCCACTATGTCATGTGACCGGAATACTCCATATAACATGTCTTTCAACATTTTTTGGTAACACTAAGCCATAGTCAACCTTAAAATAGCTATCATTTATGAATTAATTTTTGACTAAATGTGATTTGTTTCCTGTCTTTCAGATCCTGGCCATCACCTCCATCCTCTTCATCGTGTTGTCCACCATCGCCTTGTCACTCAACACCCTACCAGAGCTGCAGGACAAAGACGAGTTCGGCCAGCCCACAGACAACCCCCAGTTGGCCCACGTGGAAGCGGTGTGCATCGCCTGGTTCACCATGGAGTACCTGCTACGCTTCCTCTCGTCCCCCAACAAATGGAAGTTCTTCAAGGGACCCCTGAACGTCATCGACCTGCTGGCCATCCTGCCCTACTACGTCACCATCTTCCTGACGGAATCCAACAAGAGCGTGCTGCAGTTTCAGAACGTGCGGCGCGTGGTTCAGATTTTCCGAATCATGCGGATCCTGCGTATTCTGAAACTCGCTCGTCACTCCACAGGACTTCAGTCGTTGGGGTTCACCCTCAGGAGAAGCTACAACGAGCTGGGCCTGCTCATTCTGTTTCTCGCCATGGGCATCATGATCTTCTCCAGTTTGGTGTTTTTTGCGGAGAAGGATGAGGAGGACACAAAGTTTAAAAGCATTCCAGCTTCTTTCTGGTGGGCGACCATCACCATGACCACAGTCGGCTACGGAGACATCTACCCCAAAACTCTGCTTGGTAAAATAGTCGGGGGTTTATGCTGCATCGCTGGAGTACTGGTGATAGCTCTACCGATTCCTATTATTGTCAACAACTTCTCGGAATTCTACAAGGAGCAAAAGAGACAAGAAAAAGCACTTAAACGCAGAGAAGCCCTGGAGAGGGCTAAGAGAAATGGTAGCATTGTTTCCATGAACTTGAAGGAGGCATTCGCCCGTAGTGCGGAACTGATGGACGTGGTGGTGGAGAAGAACGAGAGGCCTCAGGACAACCACCTCTCACCAAACCGTTGGAAGTGGACTCCCAAGAGAGCCACGTCAGAAACCAGTTCCAACCGTTCCATTAACACGCAGCACTTAGGATCGCCCAACAAGGGTCGAAACAGCAGCCCCCAGAAGCTAAACGTTCAGAAGCTGGAGGAGATGTACACACAGATGGCCAAGACGCAGTCGCAACCCAACCTCAACGCCAAAGACCGAGGTTCCAGGGTTGGGAAGCAGAGGGACGAGATAGAGCTGGGCGCCATACAGGATCACCATCCATCAACGCTGGGGACCAGAGAAGGGGTGGGCGACATGAAGAGTCTGTCCAGCATTGACAGCTACATCAGTTGCGCTACAGACTTCCAGGAGAATCCACGATATCCTCACAGCACACAAGTGGACCTCTGCCATAGCAACAGTCCGGCGATAACCTCGTCTCAGCACTCGGCAGCCAAAACCGGCCATCAAACCAGCGGCGCTCCCATGCTGGCGCCCGTAACCGTCTCAAAACCGTCCTGCTCGGAAAATTCCAGGAAGTTCCTATTTGCACGCAACGCGTCCAGAAGCCTTTTCTCCAAGGGTGGCTGCCGCAACGACAAGGATCCCGGACCGTCGCCACTCTCGGACAGTTCCGTCCTCTCTGACCATTCCCTGCTAAGCCCTGAGGTTTCCGTCTACACCACGGCCAGCAGCAGAACCCCGCCCAAGTCCCCGGAGAGCGCCGCCCTGGCCCCGACCGTCTTCACCTTCCACGACTCTTCCATCAGCAAATACATCGACGCCGACACGGACGACGACGAGCACATGCGCGACATCTCCGACGCCAGCCCCACAGATCGCCTGCTGAGCGACTCCAGCCCCAAACGCAGCATCAACATCAACTACCAGAGAGGCACCAACCATTTAGAAGCCGCCCACAAGATACTGGGGCAAAACTGTCTATTCCCCCTGGAGGGGATATGCGGGGTTCCTCACGAGAACCACGTGGGACCCGAGATGGGACGCAGGCAAAAGGGGCGTCACAACACTTTGGACAAAAGCCACTGAGCGCGGAAGGACGTGAGTGCTTGCGGTACAAACACAGCGTCTCGCTCCAAAAAGCACCTGAGCATGGCGTTGGGCCGTGCGCTCGCACGGAGCACCGACTCGGGGAGTCAAACATTTGGAAGTAGACAAATTTCACTGCCCCCCCTTCGTTCGACTCATTCCAATCGATTATTCCACAAGACAAAGCAAGCACCCCAAAAATGTAGCCAGCGGGTCTGCTCAGAGATGCCATGACGTGTGCGTCTGAGGGTTCTCCCCACCTTCTCCAGGAGGAACGGTCCCCGCCGCCCACCGTCACGTTCGCTAGTCCCACTCGTTTTTGTAGTCTTGGAGATACAGGACAGGACCTAAAAAGCCTATAAGCTACTTATTCGTGCCCTCCATTCCTAAACCTGGCCTTAGTCATTTGCATTTGTCAGGGGTGGGGCGTGGCGTGGCGTGCATGTCTGTATTTATGTGTGTGTGTGTGTGTGTGTGTGCATGTGAGGATGACTGCCGATGGATGATACGATGCTAATTCATGTATACACACCTCTAAGATTGTCCGAGCTGATTTATTTTTCTATAGATAAGAGGAAAATACCTAATAGATACTCGATCACACGGGACACGTAACCCACGTTAAGGATCGGCTTCACAGAGCGGATGATACGGGGGGGGGGGCATCATCGCAGTATTTTTCACATGACGTTAACAACATGATTTTTGTCGTTCATAATGGATGAAAAGGCTTATTCTTACTTTTAGGAGTAACGGCGGCCACTTTGTTAGGTACACCTTCACCATCGGACTTGACAATACAAAACTTCAGCCATTACAAAAACAATACGGCCCAGTTTTGTTGTGTGAATCTTGAAAACAGGAAGTGAACAAACTATCACTTAAGTGCTAATAAGTGAATTTCTGCCAAGTAGGATTACAGATTTATAATATAAGCACAGAAAACCAGTTTAAGACATTCTCAATATGGTTTTAAAATTATTAGAGCCCTCTAGACTTCAAATAACACCCCTATAGTCACCTTTATATTTCTATTACTCAATATCGTAGAAATTCATTCATTCATTTTCTACCGCTTATCCTCACAAGGGTTGCGGGGGTGCTGGAGCCTATCCCAGCTGTCTTCAGCGAGAAGCGGGGTACACCCTGGACTGGTGGCCAGCCAATCACAGGGCACATATAGACAAACAACCATTCACACTCACATTCATACCTATGGACAATTTGGAGTCGCTAATTAACCTAGCATGTTTTTGGAATGTGGGAGGAAACCGGCGTACCCGGAGAAAACCCACGCATGCAAACTCCACACAGAGATAGCCGAGGGTGGAATTGAACTCGGGTCTCCTAGCTGTGGGGTCTGCGCGCTAACCACACGATCGCCGTGCAGCCTATCGTAGACATAATAAGAGAAAATAAATTATAAATAATGTTGCTGTAAAAGGGAGCTGAGTGGTGGGCGGACAGGAAGTGACACTGGGGTTCCAGAGAGTTACCTCACGGCCGCCAAAGTAGCCCATTTTTGTATTCGGGATTATTGTGCCTGTTGGGAGATCAATCACCAAACATTACAGTAACATTACTGACACCTAATGGCCACTATGGAACACTGCATGAGGTGCATTCATACTTTAGTTCATTCAGCCATTTTTATGTTTGAAAATGCCTAATTCAGGCATGAATATGTACATTTGAAGCACAAAGCTATTTATTGGCTTAGCAAACGCACAAATGCGACGTGATCGGCTTGTGTAGGTGTACCTAATCTTGTGGCCGTTGTGCGTTCATGGCTCAAGCCTAATGTCAACATGCACCAGCTGCTTGGCCACACAAAGACACCATTCATTTTACACAGTCGCAAATGTCCAGCATGCATTGGCCTTATTCCCCTTATGTCTAGGGGGACACAGCAGGTTGTACATAATCAATATGATGTATAATAAATATCACATTTAAAGAAACTACAGTATGCTACTGCACATATGCTGGAGAGATTCATAGCACAGCACGCAAGCAGGCAAGATGCACACAGCTAAACTTCAAGAATGTACTGGAGATATATATATATATATAAAATATATACACTTGCGCTTGGTCGCCATGGTGACAGCGACCGGTCAGTGTTTTAATTGGATTGGACGAGGTCTGATTTCATGTACGACGACAAACACACACACACACATAGACGCCTGCATTCATGACTCACTATGATGATGTCATGACGTTGTGTTTATGTCTAGGTGTTTTATTACCGCAGCACACAGCAATAGTCATGCAAATATTGACGTACGAGGAGGACCACCGTGCACTTTAATGTCTCATCCACGCGCAGGAAAAATTGTTCATCCCGGTTGAGATGCAACATACTTTGAAAAAAAAATGCTTTTAAAAAAATGTCTGGCCCTTTAACAGAAACACGGTGCAAGAAAGGCAACTGTTTTAATTACAGGGAAAAATATGCTAATAGTCAATAGCAAATCCCAATTTCATATTGTGTTTAAGAAGTGAGGGACGCCGCAGTGTGCAAGGAATAGCAATGAGGGTGGAGGAGTGTGAGTGAGTGTGTGTGTGTGAGAGAGAGAGAGGGAGTGTGACGCTTAATGGAAAAAAGAATTCCCAAATGAATGTATGCATGACACGGGAAAGCCTCCAGGTTGACAGCATGACGCTGAAGTGCTACTCAAGCATACGTGCACACCGTACGCCCCATTCGGTAGAATATTCAGCCCAAATATGGAGGTAAGTAGCACTCTTTTAGCTGGAAATGACACAAGAAAGTTCGGTTCAAGGAAAACTGAATCCCCCCCTCCCCCACCCAATCATTTGCATCGTTCTAAAGCAGGAATGTCCAAACTTCACAAGAAAAGTGAAAGTATGGAAAGGACACTTTCACTTTCTTCTCAAATAATCTTTGTAGATTTTCTCTCATAATTTTATGACTTAATTCCAGTAACCTCTTCCCCTAGCTAATTTTCCATAAATTCCAAGAATCATTTATTTACTCCAAGAATAAACTACAATTCCAATAATAAACTATTTCATTTCAAAAATAACTTTGCTTCTCAAAATATTACAACTTAAAAATTAATATTTCAACTCTTCGCTACTGAAACGACTATGATTATTTTTCCTCATAATAATGCTCCCATAAAATGATGACTTTTTTCTTATTGCAAATGTTTTTCTTTTTAATATTTGAACTTTTTATTAGATTTTTTTCCCATTTTGGCTGCTGTTTTTTTTGTAATTATATTTTTAGAAGGAGCTGTAAGCCAATTTAAAGAAAAAAAAACAGCTGAGTGGCCGCAAATGACCCCCAGGCCAGACTTTGGACACCCATGCTCTAACGGTTCCTGGTAGCGTCTTACATAAGGGAGGCACCAGGAGACTTTGGGGAAGGTGCAGCAACTTGAAAAAATAATAACGAATAATGAATTTTAGTGACTACAATGAGAGAGGGAGAGCAGCAGCTTGAGAAAAATGATGAAAAATATTTCAGCACCCTGGCTTGGCTGGCTTCAATTACATTTCAAGGGATCAATTTTTAGTTGAAACTTGGAAATAAAAGGTTTACCAGAGACCTCCATGGTGACTGCTCGGAGCGTGTGGCTGAATACAGTGCACCTTGCTGGGATACAGCAGTCCTCAGTATTGGGATGGCCTTGAAAAAATATATAACAGAAAAGATTGTGAAAAAAATGATGATATGGTAATGTTTATATTCTAAAATGAATATCACTAACATTTTATCGCAGTCTTTCTTGTTGTTCCGCCACTTTCTTGTGCCATTTTCCTGCTAAAAGACAAAACATTGAAATAAAAAAGGTAGAATTCTTCAGTGGAAAAGTAGAATATGTATAAACGAAATGTCCACTATGATAAGGACGCCATGGCAGGCGTAAAAAGGCGACAAAGCCAATCAATGGACTTGTGCTGGTGTTCTTCTTTCATTCGGCTCACATTGATAAACGGCTCTTTAATTGGATTTCTCTGGTGGAACAAGATTAGGAAAAGCCAAGGCCAATGCATGCCCAACATTTCAGCAGCCCCTCGACATGCAATCAGGCCTGATTGATGACTGCTGATTGCCAATCACCACCATCAATTGACACGCGACACTCAACGGGAGCGCACTTCCGCTGTCAGCCCGCATCATCATCATCATCATCACCATGTATCCATTCATGGCGCTTTTCAACATAAACGCAGTCAGGGATGATTTTTGGCTGAAACCTATGATGACAATCAATATTTCATGAATAGACAGCAAACGCCACCGGAGAGGATTGTTAGGCGGAATTCAAACAAACTGCACATAAAAAGTGACAGGTCATGCTTTCTCACATCAATTTAGTGGAGCAGCCAACAAAAAGCAACAAAACACTCGTCCCTCGTTTATCGCTGTTAAATTGCTGTCATATTTTTGTAGTTATGTTGCATAGAAATCCCGTTTACTATCTTCTAAATATTTTTCAACATTATTAAAGTCGACAAGACATGAAATAACACCATAAAGTCACTTTTACATTTGTATTACATGTAATCAGAGAAAATACGATAACTAACGTGTTAGTACTTCCTTGTTTGCCTCTGGACAACGTACTTCCGCCATTACGGTAGACTCGTCAATGGGGGACACATTTACTGTGACACTGATCGAGCGGGAGTTTTATTTACGTCTTAAATCGCTTTAACTTTGTCTACTACCGCGGGTAATACAAGCGTAAAGCCATTTAAAGTCGCCATACATTATTGCAAATCATCACTGTATTTTAATGGCGACTTTAAATGTTATTACCCAATATAGCAGACAAAACAAGAGTAACTAAGTCATTTATGTGCCACACTAAATGTGTTCCGTAGGGAAACTTCGTGACGATTCCTCCATAATGGCGGAAGTACGCTGCACAGAAGAAAATAAGGAATCGCTAACCTCTGTTATCTTATTTATACCTAATATGTCCTATTTTCTTAGATTATATGTACTATATTGGGTTATACAAATGTAAAATTGACTATCAAGGGTTATTTCATGTCTTGCCATTTAAAGGTGCCATTAGAATACATTTATGTATTGTCATACTTTGTAATACATTATTGGCATAATGCATTGATGTACTTCTGCCATTAATGGTGGCTTAAATGGCGTCACACTCTTACCCAACATAGACAAAATAAGAGTAAAGTGAGATGTAAATAAACCAGCTGCTGGAGCAGTGGCACAGTAAATGTGTTCCCTAGGGAAACTTAGTGCATGCCTCACCGAACAATTACTGACACCTGGTGGCCAATGTAGAATACTACATTCGCAAGTAGACTGCTTCTTCTGCCTTTGGTATTTTAGTTAATTTGGCCATTTTATGCACAATTTATGCCAAAATTACGCATAATTGGCATATTTAAACAGTAATTTTGAAACAAAAACATCATAGAGTGAGGCAGTGATGTTCGAACCGCGATGTAGCGAGGGACGACTGTAACGCCGTTTATTACACCATAACTTCAACTGGAAAGCAAGTATTTTTTCCAAGTAACCCTTTCTACTAACTGCAATGCGTTTTGGTACGCAAACTTGCGGAACTGTCCTGAGACAACCATGATCCGTGGTACAAAAACTACTTTTAATACCGAGACTGTGATACTGTGACATGACATGTTTTATTTATTTTTATTATCACTTAAAGCACAGCTGTTGAGTTTGGTCACATGGTAACACACAGATGACTTTCCCCATAACAAAGCACTCCCGGCTGTAGAGACGACTTTCTATGTCTAATATTTGGAAAGTCTGAGGCTGCGTTCACACTTTCTGCTCTGCTAGGACGCTTGGTTTGGTCACCCCAACGCTGGCGTGACCCAAACCGCTGAACTCTGGTGCC
Organism: Doryrhamphus excisus; assembly: GCF_030265055.1. Classification (NCBI taxonomy): domain Eukaryota; kingdom Metazoa; phylum Chordata; class Actinopteri; order Syngnathiformes; family Syngnathidae; genus Doryrhamphus; species Doryrhamphus excisus. The sequence goes on from NC_080466.1 coordinate 40,050,559, forward strand.
ATTCAAGAGCAGGCAGGAATTATTCATGTCAAAATTTGACAGGCAAAATGTTCCATGACTAAAAATGTCATGTTACAAAAAGAGTTTACATTTCTTCTGATTAAAAGTTATTTTAAAAGGCATGAAAAAGTCCAAGTTAATAATAAGAATAATATCATTGTTGAGGTTGAATGTGAACACAGACTTTAAAATTAAGGTTTTACAGGAATAAAAGCAAAATGTTCCATAACTCAAGGTATTAAGTCAAAAATTTCCAAGAAAAAAGGAAAATGTTCCATGTCTCAAAGTGTTAAAAGTCCAAATTTTACAAGAATAAGGGCAAAATGTTCCATGACTAAAAAAAAAATCATATTACAAAAAGAGTTGTACAATGTTTGCAGATTGTACAAGAATAAAATTAAATAAAAATTTGGAGGTTGAATGTGAACAGACTTTGAAAGTTTTATTATACAGGAATATAAGCAAAATGTTCCATGACTCCAAGTGCTAAGTCAAAATTTTACAAGAATGAAGGCAAAATGTTCCATGACTCAAAGTTTTAAGTCAAAATTTTACAAAAATGAAGGCAAAATGTTCCGTGACTCCAAGTGCTAAGTCAAACTTTTACAAGAATGAAGGCAAAATGTTCCATGACTCAAACTTTTAAGTCAACATTTTACAAAAATGAAGGCAAAATGTTCCATGACTCATAGTGTTAAGTCAAAAATTTACAAGAATAAAGGCTAAATGTTCCATGATTCAAAGTGTTAAGTCAAAATTTTACAAAAATGAAGGCAAAATGTTCCATGACTCAAAGTTTTAAGTCAAAATTTTACAAAAATGAAGGCAAAATGTTCCATGACTCAAACTTTTAAGTCAAAATTTTACAAAAATGAAGGCAAAATGTTCCATGACTCAGTGTTAAGGCAAAAATTTACAAGAATAAAGACTAAATGTCCATGACTCAAAGTTTTAAGTCAAAATGTAACAAGAATAAAGGCAAAATGTTCCATGACTAAGGTGTAGACCAGGGGTGGGCAAATATTTGGACTCGAGGGCCGCATTGAGTTAACAAAATTGTCTGGGGGGCCAGAACATATATTTAACACACACACACTATTTTATGCTTATCATTTTCCTTGAATTATTTGTCTAATTTTATCTGTAAAAGTGTTATCCTATATCAGTTGTATGTTCTCATGTCCCTTTTTTAGGAACACTTTAAACATCACACCACATCAAACTATGTCATTTAATTTGACAGTTTTGTTGTTTATTTTTGACTAAATCAGACATCCGACTTGCAAGTCATGTTGCCAGTTTGTATGTTAAAAGTTGAAGTTACTTAGAAAGCAACTGGCGGGCCGGATTCAAACGCTTGGTGGGCCGCATGTGGCCCCCGGGCCGTAGTTTGCCCACCCCTGGTGTAGACTGTTAAAGATTAAAATCCTAATTTTGGAGGTCAACTGAGACCACAACAGTTGACTTTTTTTCATTTACATTTTACAAGAATAAAAACAAAATGTTCCATGACTAAAAATGTTGTATTGCAAGAAAAGGTTGACTTCTTTTTCTGATGAAAAAAAGTTTAATTTCCCAAGAAAAGTCATTTAAAAGACGCAACAACGAGGTCCTAAATGTACAAAAAGATGGCTGTCCTATCAAGTCCTCGCTTGATGAATACTCTATGTTGTTTACCGCTTTTGCTGACATGACTAAAATAGCAGCGCAAACGCGAAGCCAAGCACATTTTTGTTGGGACCACAAGTGTGACCGCAGCCTTGCTTTCATCAGAAAGGACCCCCGCCCCCTTCGGTCCCACTAAGGTCCCCCCTAAGGCTGTATTCACCGGGTTGGGTTCCATTCGGGGGCGCCGTTCTGCAGGGGAAGCCAGAAGAAAAGGAGCATAAATATTCCAAACATAGAACTTCTATTTTTCTACATGTGGAAGCTCTCAGCGGAATTGACCCCAACCTTGCCTAAGCCATCGGTCTTTGTAAAAGTACATTTACACTTCTTTCCAGGGAAAAGAACAAAAAGAGTGATAAAATCTCTTATACAAATGTTGTTTGTAGGTCCCGAGCTTTTCTGTTTTGTACGAAAAAAAAAACAATGTAAGGAAAAAAAAAAAAAAAAGCAAGAACACATTTCTACCTGTTGACTTTCTATGCTGTCGTTTGTGTGTTCATGTTCTCTTGTTCGGTGCATGTCGTAACTGTGCCGTCGTGGCTGCTTGTGACGCACACACAGCCATGTTCTTGTCTTTTAAGGAAGGAGGAAAAGAAAAGCAACAGTGTCGACGTCCTGATATGTTTCTATTTCTTTAAGGAAAAGAGCGTTCCCTGCCTCGGGTGACTCCCAATGAAATAAAGCAGATCACTTTACATTTTCACGGACAATGTCTGACTTTCATTTCTCTCCCGAGGAGGTGAATGTTTGCAGAGTGAGGATGAGGACGAAGATGAGGAAGCTGAGGTCAGAGGGGCAAGGAGAGGGCCTCCATGCTCCTCCGCGGTTGGGGTTCCCCGCCGCCTGACAGTGGAGAAGCTGCCTCCTGCTGGGGAGCACCGGTACTTCAATATCCTCATTCGGAACAATGTCGCCATCTAGTGGCAATACTATGCAAGCGTTTGTGTTTATTCCTGAGGAAACACCACACGAACTGCTTTGCTGGCTTTCTTGACATTTAAGTCATTTATTCTCACTAAATTACAACTTAAAAAATAGGAATACAGTTTTGATTTCGCAACTTTATCATTCAAGAAAAATAAGTGTTAGTCTCACTATATTATGAAATATTTATCACATTATACAACTTAAAAAAATACTGTAGTAATATTGCTTTTAAAATATTACTTTTTCACAAAAATACAACTTTAATGTAATATAAAAAACATATAAAATAGTAAATATAATTAAACAAATAATTACAGGAAGTGAATACAAATATATATTTTTTCATGACTAATTTTAATAATTTCTATTAATTAAATTGTGATCACATAAAAATCCTGTAAAATAAGTATATTTAAACAAATAATTCCAGGAATAGAACATTCATTAATTATCATTATTTTCTAAATTACATATTTTAATATTTTTTAATAAATTAAATGGTGACAAAAATCATATAAAATCATAAATATAATTACAAAACACACAATTATTTTTGTATTAAATGCATTACATCTAAAAATGAGAAAAATAAATAAATAAACTCATACCGTAAACTCATTTTAGCAATTAAAAAACAATGAAATGTTAATATAAATCTGTAAAATATAATAATTACAGTATAAATTGTCAGTATAAGTAAATGAAGTAGTATAGACATAATATGTAGTATCTATTTAGACCTCACAGCTAGGAGGACCAGGGTTCGATTCCACCCTCGGCTATCTCTGTGTGGAGTTTGCATGTTCTCCCCGTGCATGCGTGGGTTTTCTCCGGGTACTCCGGTTTCCTCCCACATTCCGAAAACATGCTAGGTTAATTGGCGACTCCAAATTGTCCATAGGTATGAATGTGAGTGTGAATGGTTGTTTGTCTATATGTGCCCTGTGATTGGCTGGCCACCAGTCCAGGGTGCACCCCGCCTCTCGCCCAAAGACAGCTGGGATAGGCTCCAGCACCCCCCATGACCCTCGTGAGGAAAAAGCGGTAGAAAATGAATGAATGAGTATAGATTCTAAAGTGTGTGTGTGTGGGGGGGGGGGGGGGGGGGTTAAAATGAAAGAGTACTACTATTATTAAAAAATAGTAATGTTTATAAATGGTAAATAATACCGGATATAATGTATGTAGGGGGTTTTTAGTCTGACTGATAAGACCACACACACACACACACACACACACACACATGCAGAGCTCACATGGCCAAACGCTGCCAGCAAACAAGGGCGCCAGTGTTTGGGAGTGAGAGCAACAATAAGTAACCTCCTGGGACGTGGACATCATCCGCCTGCTTTGGATCTGCCAAGAAGAAGCAAACAAAGCAAGTTGAGGCCATCTTGTATCTCGACCGCCAGCATCTGAGGATATCTCCAAAGCCAACATTAGAGTAGTCAGTGTGCGGCTGGTGTAGTCAGCATGGCCGTGTCAGTAAACACTGGCCGGCGCCATGTAGGTAGAGTTGATGTTTCACGTGTCCGTGGAATAAACATTCCAGGTTCTCATGCAGGCTTTGGAGGTGCTGGTGCGAACGCATACATTGACAGCTTAGAGCAGCTCAAAGTATTTCCTCTAATCCGCCAGGAACGTTTAAAACGAGCTGCACGGAAAGCGAGAGCCTCACACGGATCTGAGGTCCCGTCGTGCGAGCACGATGATATTCCTCATGGACCTCCAGATGATGCTGCTGGACGTCATCTACTTCATCCTGCGTAACAGCGTACGAGCCGTCCTGCGTCCGCGCATCAAGTCCATCGAAGGCGAGCTGGTGCTGATCACGGGCTCCGGAGGCGGCCTGGGTCGCCTTTTCGCCCGGGAGTTCAGCAAGCGAGGAGCAGAGGTGGTGCTGTGGGACGTGGACGCCGCCGCCAACGAGCGCACGGCACGGCTGGTGCGCGAGGCCGGGGGCAAGGCGTACGCCTACACGGTGGATGTGAGCCAAAGGGAGGACGTGTATCGAGTCGCCGACTCAGTGAGGAAGGACCTGGGTCGACATGTCACGGTGCTGGTCAACAACGCCGGGGTGGTGGCCGGACGGCGCCTGCTGGAATGTCCCGATGACCTCATCGAGACCACCTTGAAGGTCAACTGTCACGCTCTCTTCTGGGTGGGTGGATCACCATCATCATCATCATCATCATTACTATCTCTCACTTAGAACACATAGAAAATACATTGCATTGAACCCGCAAGGCATGCCGGGAAACCCATTGGCGCTCTTTTATGTGTGTGTACCAGACAGACGGTGAAGGCCTTCCTGCCCCAGATGAAGGCCCAGAATCACGGCCACATCGTGACCATCGCCAGCGTCCTTGGCCTCTTCAGCACAGCCTGCGTGGAGGTGAGGAAGAACTCGAAAATTTTTGTCGGCGTTCTGACTCACAATGGCGTGTAAAATGGCGTCTCTTCCTTGTGGGACAGGACTACTGCGCCAGTAAGTTTGCCGCCGTGGGTTTCCACGAGTCTCTGGCTCACGAGCTGCTGGCCGAGGGGGCGGAGGGCGTGAAGACGACGCTGGTGTGTCCGTACATCGTCAACACGGGCATGTTTGAAGGCTGCAGGATAAGGTACGTCCGGGTACTTCGGCACCAAAACTGTGAATGACATAAAGTTGATGCTATCGTGTGGAACCAGGGAGGAAGTGGAGATGGTCCTGCCCCCGTTGGAGCCCGAGTACTGCGTGGATCAGGCGATGAACGCCATCCTGATAGACCAGCCTCTGGTGTGCATCCCTCGCCTCACGTACCTGCCCTTCCTCTCCAGAGCGTGAGTCTCCCCCATCTACCCCATCATACTCACGGAACAAAACGTCAGCTTTTTCTGTGCTTCAGGCTGTTGCCGTGGGAATCCAACGTGGTCACGTATCGGTTCATGGGATCGGACAAGTGCATGTATCCGTTCATGGACGCCAAGAAGAAACACACGCCAAACGGCCTCAAGTCGGGCTCGGAAGCGGTCCCGTCCCAACAAAGCAGATGACGTTTTTATTCCAAGGCTCTTCCTGTCATGTCGGATGGAATGGTGAATGCTGTCGCTCAATAAAGTCTGGGATGTAACAATCTGGCAACACAAGCATGGTTGGAACTAACACTTCATTTCATTTCCAAGCCCAACGCATAAGGAGTCAAATTTGGGCTGGTATCGCTGATTTTATTGTAATATAAAAAATTGCTGGTGGTTTTTAAATTTTTGCTGTTTTTTTTTTAATTATTGATTCTTGTAAAACTGCCATTTTTTCTCATTAAATTACATTTTTCGCTTAAAATTTTGACTTTAATCCCATAAAATTACAGCGGTTTCTTTAATTGTTACCAATATTTCAGGAGTTTTCTTCTTGTAATTTATTCCCATATTTTGAATTTATTCTTGTAACCGGACTTTTTCGACAATTTTATTTAATTAATTTTAATTATATTTTTTTATGTAAAGTGTCTGTGTTTATGTCAATTGTGCTCAAGACTAATCAAAAGATGGCTGCCACTAATTTTCCTGTGTCAGAGTCTCTTTGCAAATCTGTTTAAAATCACCAAAATACTGGTGCCATCCATGTGCTATGAAAGCATTGTTGGTGATAAAGTATTCTTTTGGTTCATTTTTTGAGGATATTTGACGAGTTCTGGTGTTTTTTGACCGTGAACTTTGAAAGAGGCCTGAGAGCACACAGTGACCAGCAACAGAACTTCAAGCTTCCTGGAGCATACCTTTTGTAAAAGAGGTTGAAAACATGGCGACAACAACTAAAAAGTTGGCAGAAGAGCTGGAAGAGATTAAAAAAACGCTCAATTTCATGTCTGAGGAGATCAGCAAAGTGGTTAAGCAGCAAGCCAGTCTGATGGGCCTAGTGGAAGAAGTCCGTGAGCTGAAGGCCACAATTAAACTTAAAGACCAGAAGATCCATCTGCTTGAAGAAAGGATCGATGACTTGGAGCAGTACTCCAGGGGAAATGATCTGATCATCACTGGGCTGGATACAAGACATCGCAGCTATGCCAGGGCTGCAGCCAGCGACCAGCAAGGTGAGGATGCACCACCTGGAGAACTGCTCACACTAGAGACACAAGTTGTTAAATTTTTGAGCAGTAAGAACATTGATCTGGACAGTGAGAACATCTCAGCCTGCCACAGCCTTCCACATAAGGATAAAAATGCCAAACCAACCATTGTTGTTCAGCTTACCAACAGAAAGTATAAGATTAATCTACTACGGCAGGCAAAAAAACTAAAGGGCACAGGGGTGTACATAAATGAACATTTGACAAAGAAAAATGCTGAAATAGCTAGACATAGCCGCATACTCAGAAAACAAAATAAAATTCAAGCAACATGGACAAGAAATGGGAAAACATTTATCAAGTTAAACGGACCACCAGAGCAGGCAAAGGTGATTGCAGTGAGGAATCTGAGAGATCTGGAACAATACAAGTGACAATAGGTGCAGCTTGGTTAGCAAATGGCACACTTAGAGGATTGGAAAATGTTTGTTTGGTTTATTAGAACAAAGAAGCAAGATAAAGAGTTAGTGCGAAGTATGAAAACAGAATTTGTTGCTTTTTACTTTGAGTTATACCATGTGCTCTATAGAGAGCAGTTGTATTATATTTTGTACATTGTACAAAATTTGTGATTTTGTTTTGCTGTTTTTTGTGGATATTTGCTTTTTTCACTTAGGATATGACAGATAAAAAAATATATTTTCCTTTAGAACAGGAGTATGATGATTTCTATGAGAATGAAAACTTTTTAGCTGAGCCCTGTCTCAATAGAATATATGAGGAGTCACACTTAAGTTTTTTGAAGTCAGATGAACATAAATCATTTAGCTTTGAGAATGACATTGATCCAGATGCAAATTTTTATAAAGATTGGAACGCTGGGTCCAAATATTACACGGAAAATCTGTTTAATGAACTCGGTCTGGATGGATTTTCAATTATACACTTTAATAGTCGAAGCCTCTATGCAAATTTTGATCAAATCAAAGAAAATTTGCAATCATTAAAACATAGTTTTCAAGTCATTGCCATCAGTGAAACCTGGCTGACAAATGAAAAGGGCTCCAATTTCATATTGGAGGGATACAATCATTTTAGTGTAAACCGCAAAACTAAAAGGGGTGGTGGAGTGGCTCTCTTTGTACAGAAAGACTTTCAGTGTAGAGTGGTTGACAGTACGGTTGTGGATGATATCATGGAGAGTCTGACAATTGAAATTCATTCCACGAATCTGAAAAGTATTATTGTGAGTTGTGTATATAGGACACCTGGCTCTTGTATTGATTCCCTTGTTAATTCCATGGTTGACATTTTAGGTAAGGTATGTGATAAGAAACAAGTTTTTGTTTGTGGTGATTTCAATATTGATTTAATGAAATGGAATGAACATAAAATGACAACAGAATTTTGCAACACAATGTTCAGTTTAGGTATTTGGCCTCTAATTGATAAACCGAGTCGAATAACTAAAGAGAGTGCAACACTTATAGACAATATTTTTACAAATACTCATCAACAAGTAACAAGTGGTTTGCTCATAAGTGATGTCAGTGACCACCTTCCTGTTTTTGTAGTTGTGCATAATTTAATTGCTAAATGTCCGACTGATAAAAATAAACTTCCCTGCAAATTAAGGAGACTAAAAACACCAGAAAGAACTGAAGCCTTAAAGAAGGATCTTAGGAATTGTAACTGGGATGAGGTTTATGTCGATGATCCAGATTTAGCATATGATGCATTTTTGTCTGTATTCTTGAAATTATATAATAAGCATTGTCCTATAAAAATGTGTAGGGTGAAAGATCATTATGAAGGTAAACCATGGATTACAAAAGGTCTGCAAAAGGCATGCAATAAGAAAAATCAATTGTACAAAAAGTTTTTACAGCAGAGAACTAGTGATAGTGAGGAAAAATATAAGCGTTATAAGAACAAACTAACTACTATTATGAGAACTCAAAAAAAGGAATACTACAGTAAAATGTTGGAGGACAGTAAAAATAATATACAAAAAACTTGGAAGGTAATCAATTCTATCATTCAGAATAAAAATAAAAATTCAGAACTTCCTGATTTTTTTATAAATAAAGTTAATGATAGAGTGGATGATTTAAAAAATATTGTTGACGAGTTCAATGACTACTTTGTAGATGTTGGAGCTTCTTTGGCAAAACAGATTACTGTATCTGATGACAACAAAAACATGTTTAAAAATTTGATCAACACTAATGTTAGTTCTATGTTTCTAAGTGGGGTACATGAAACTGACATTATTGAAATTGTAAGAAAATTAAAAAATAAGAGATCACTCGATATCCATTCCATTGATACAGTAATTATTAAAGATGTTATTGATTATATTGTCAGACCTTTGACCTATGTTTGTAATCTGTCTTTTCAAAAAGGGACCTTTCCTGACAACATGAAGTTAGCAAAAGTGATCCCAATTTATAAAAATGGTGACAAACGCTGTATGGAAAATTACAGACCAATATCACTTTTGCCACAATTTTCAAAAATTTTAGAGAAATTGTTTGTGAAACAATTAAATCTCTTCATTCATAAAAATAAATTATTAAGTGAAAATCAATACGGATTCAGAGAAGGTAGAACTACTGCATTTGCAGTAATGCAAATGGTAGAAGAAATATCAAATGCAAATGAAAATGGTGAGTGTTCTATTGGTCTGTATATTGATCTGCAGAAGGCTTTTGATACCATAGATCACAGACAGTTATTGAAGAAATTAGAGATGTATGGAATACGAGGGTTTGCTCATTCTTGGTTGGAAAGTTATTTAGGTAATAGACACCAGTGTGTACAAATCAATAACACTAGTTCAGCACTTAGAAAGATCACATGTGGTGTACCACAAGGATCAGTGATTGGTCCAATATTGTTCATTCTCTATATCAATGACATCTGCAATGTAACTGGTTTTTTTAGATATGTAATATTTGCAGATGATACCAATTTGTTTTGCTCTGGTAAGAATTTAAAGGAACTTTTGCGTTGTGTAGAAATGGAGCTGGAAAATCTCAAGACTTGGTTTGATGTCAATAAATTATCTTTAAATATTAAGAAAACAAAATTTATGGTTTTTGGGAATCTAAATGAAAGCGATTGTAATGTTAAACTGAAAATCTGTAATGTCGACATTGAAAGAGTTTCTGAGACTAAATTCCTTGGGGTTGTCATTGATCAAAAATTAACATGGAAACAACACACTGAATATATCAAAGGGAAAATGTCAAAATCACTTGCAATCCTTTATAAATCCAGATATGTATTGAATTCCAAGGCTTTGCATTTGATCTACAATTCATTGATTGTTCCCTACATATCTTACTGTGTGGAATTGTGGGGATCCACTTTTAAAAGCACCATAAATTCAATAATAAAACTGCAAAAACGAGCAATACGTATCATTAATAAGGCTGATTATTATGCTCACACGGAGCCACTTTTTCTAAATTCTCATGTCATGAAATTTTACGATTTGTTTTATTATAAAATAATGCAAATTATGTTCAGAGCAAAATCAAAAACGCTCCCTGACTCAATACAGAAGTTCTTTTCAATTCAGGAGAGTCCCTATAATCTCAGAGGTGTTTGTAAATTTACTGTACAAAAAGCTAAAAAAGGTATGAAAAGGAGATGCGTCTCCATCACTGGAGTTAAATTCTGGAATGATGCCAACATAAATTTAAAAACATGTCATTCCTTTTTGGCTTTTAAGAAAATGGTTTGTAAAGCTATTTTTGAAGTTTATAAGTGTGATTAATTTTCTGTTGTTGTTTCTTTGCTTTTCTGGAGGTTGGTAGCCTAAAAAGCTGAAATTATAGGATAGGCTTTTATAAGCAGTTTGCTTCTGCCTATGCCTTTTCAGTCATTATTATTCAACACATGAATTTTGATTTTGTGATTATGTTATTGATGTCAATATTGTGTACAATATTTGGTGTTGTCATGACTGAATAAAAAAAAAAAAAAAAATAAAAAAAAAAAAAAAAAAATAAAGTTTGTTTCTTGTAATCTCGTAAAATTACAGCGGTTTCTTTAAATTTTACAAATATTTCAGGCTTTTTTCTTGTGGATTTTTTTCTTGTAATTTATTTACATATTTTGAATTTATTCTTGTAACTGGACTTTTTTTTGACAATTTTAATTAATTAATTTTAATTATATTTTTTATGTAAAGTTTCTGTTTCTTGTAAAAGAAATTTACAAATATGTCAGGCTTTTTTCTTGTTGATTTTTTTCTCATAATTTATTCCAATATTTTGAATTTATTCTTGTAACCAAACTTTTTTGACACAATTTTAATGAATTTTAATTTACTTTTTTTTTTTTAGGTAAAGTTTTTGTTTCTCATAATAATCTTGTAAAATTACAGCAGTTTCTTTAAATTTTACAAATATTTCAGGCTTTTTTCTTGTGAATTTTCTTCTTGTAATTTATTCTCATATTTTGAATTTATTCTTGTAACCTAACTTTTTCTACACAATTTTATTTAATTTTAATGTATTTTTTTTTATGTAAAGTTTTTGTTTACAACTTAGGAAAAAAATAACTAATGAATGAATGAATGAGTCCTGAAAGGAATACAGGACCTACATACATGACCTTTGACCTCAGCAACAGGGTTGACGGAAAAAGCGACAAAAGGAAAAGACGGCGCCGGATTGTTTTGTGCATCACAGCACGCCGCTTTAATTAGCATGAGGACGAGTAAGAGACGGGAGGGCGACATAAAAGGAGGGAGAGGGAGCATCAGGTGACCCCGCCCCCCCCCTCCCCCCTGCCACAGACGGTGGGGGACAACTTCACGTCACAATACACGCCACACTGAAAAGTAACACACTCCTCCCAGCCCTATACACGCTCATGTCGCTAACACGTCAGTCGTGGCGGTTAACTGAAAGCGAAGGTGAGCAGCTGCATCCTAGACGGGGTTTGAGGTCTAAAACTGAGACTGGGTTTAATAAGGAACCACCTCACGGGTGAAAACACATAAAATACTTAAAAACAAGACGACTCAGAGAGCAAACGTAATTCACAGTTTATCGCTTCACTTTTTGTTTCCCCCGTGGGCCTCAAAGTGCGGCGAGGATGCAGCTGCCGTGGCGACAAAAGAAGGGGCGTGTCCAATTAAACAACATCAAGGTGAGCGAAGCGTCAATCTTGTTTAACTGTCAACACCGTGCGACAACGAGGATGAGTGACGGTGGCGTTTCCATAGCAACTAAGGACACAGTGTCTTCATTTTCTCTCTCTCTCGTGCTTCAGCCGCGCCCACGGGGCTACACGGCTCCGTCCGGGGGCGGGACCAGCGTGCTTGAGTTAGCCTGTTTGAGGTGCGGGTCGCCCTCCAGCTCCTGCTTGACGCTCCTGTTGAGAAGGCGTCTGGTTAGTGATTGGGGATATTGATGTTCCCTGACCTAAAGCTAGAAATCAAACCCCTTCAGCCCTCAGCAGAGGCAAATTTGAGTATCATTGCCTGTCTGAGAAAAGTCTATTTATAGTTAGCTACTTAGCGGATTTCACTTCTTGCGGGAACCTACCACCAAACCATCACATTGTAACGTGAAACTACACACTCGAACTACACACCTGACGGGGGAGTACCGGTGCACGTCACATGATAAATGTGTAAAAAGAAAACCGGGAACTTCATGGAAAATGTAAGCTAGCAAGCGCAAAAGTGATAGCAGTCCTGATGATTGGACACGACATTCATTCATTCATTTTCTACCGCTTTTTCCTCACGAGGGTCGCGGGGGTGCTGGAGCCTATCCCAGCTGTCTTCGGGCGAGAGGCGGGGTACACCCTGGACTGGTGGCCAGCCAATCACAGGGCAAATATAGACAAACAACCATTCACACTCACATTCATACCTATGGACAATTTGGAGTCGCCAATTAACCTAGCATGTTTTTGGAATGTGGGAGGAAACCGGAGAAAACCCACACATGCAAACTCCACACAGAGATGGCCGAGGGTGGAATTGAACCCTGGTCTCCTAGCTGTGAGGTCTGCGCGCTAACCACTAGACCACCGTGCTGCCCTGGACACAACATAGTTTGTATATATTAATACATAATACCGAACTGCACGAGTGGTTAGCACAGAGGCCTCACAGCTGGGAGACCCGAGTTCAATTCCACCATCGAGTTTGCATGTGTGGGTTTTCTCCGGGTACTCCGGTTTCCTCCCACATTCCAAAAACATGCTAGGTTAATTGGCGACTCCAAATTGTCCATAGGTATGAATGTGAGTGTGAATGGTTGTTTGTCTATATGTGCCATGTGATTGGCTGGCCACCAGTCCAGGGTGTACCCCGCCTTTCGTCTGAAGACAGCTGGGATAAGGCTCCAGCACCCCCGCCACCCTCGTGAGGATAAGCGGTAGAAAATGAATGTTTATATAATGCACACACAGTAATCAACAACTTCATGCTGTGTCTCCTTTCTGCTTTGTTCTTCTTATTCCATGAGGCGTTCAGGCGCACAGAATTGTTTTTCACGCACACCCCACTTTGGGATCCTAGGTATTTTACTGTATTTGCCTAAAACTTTCCCTTGACCTGGGTGTACATGACACTGTAGAATTGAGCATATTATGGGATGTTCTTATTGAAGAATTGCAGGAAAAAGGTTAGTCAGCATGTAGAATTTTTTATCTGCGCTTCTAATCACAGGGTGTACCCCGCCTCTCGCCCCGAAGACAGCTGGGATAGGCTCCAGCCCCCCCTCGTGAGGATAAGCGGTAGAAAATGAATGAATACATAATCCTCTGGCTTAGGTGACTATAGGGGTGTTACTTCCTGTTGTCTACGTTTTGGGTTAGTGTGATATGCGAAATGCAGCGTGTTGAGCTTTACCCAGAAGCTGGTCCATTTCCTGTTCGCTCGTTTGACTGCTGGTTGAACTCGGCGAGCAATTTCAGGATATTGAGTGCAGCCTGCGGAAGTAAAGAGGAGCGCAGCACCATCTTGTACCATTATTTCACTCTCTCTTTTGAAAACAACGTGCTTGTCATGTTTCAGGTAGATTTGTGAGGAAGTGGTAAAGAAACAGTAATGACGGTCCTACCATATCATGACAGGATTCCACATCTTTTCCTATTCCATGGCTGATGAGCGGCGGCTGGGAGGAACAGTTGATCAGCGACACAAACTCGTTTTTGTTGTTTTTGGGGAAATCTTTGTACTCCACCTGCAAGTGCGTTATAAAAGTTAGCAACATTGAGCCCACACAAGTTAGCCAATCAAAGCAGACGGTCACCTGCAGGCCCTGCACTGACGCAAGGAAGCCCAGTTGTTCCGAGGGCCTGGTGAGGGGCCCGAGTGGAGGCTGGGTGAGGATATTTTTGTTCTTCATGATGGTCTCGGCGGTCTGGGACGCGCCGGCGTACAGCAGCTCGTTGGCAATGACGGCGGTGACGGTGGCCTTGCCTGGGTTGGCCGCTGCTTGACTGTAGTCCTTCGTCTGGCTGCCTTGGCAGGCCCCGACCGCTTGTGCCACCTCGGGCACCATGGGCAGGATGCCCGCGGGCAGCTGCTGGTGGCTCAAGTAAGGCAGGCGGAACTCCTCCTCTTTGGAACCTTCAGGGTTTTTTTTTTTATAAGAAGACGTTTTATTATCTTCAGAGCTGCAATCTAACTGCTTCTCACCTTCTTCTGCAGAGCCTGGTTCAAAGAAGGTCACTTTGCGTCCATCACCTGGCTTTTTTACCGGGATCTGAGGGTGTAGAAGGAGTAAATATCACATACTATAAAAACATATGGATATACAGTACAGCTTATGTGCAAAAAAAATACCCTCTCTTCAGTTTTAAGTGCTGGTTTAGGGGGTTGGGGCTGAGGCACTTTATATCCCAGAAGCTCCAACATTTTCTCCGCCGCATTCCTTTTGGCCACCTTCTTGCTCGGCCCCATGCCCTCTGCGGACTGGCCGCACACTGCCACCTGTAAAACATGTACCATCACACCTTAATACAGGTGGTGTGTGTGTGGGGGGGGAGGGGGTTCAAGGACGCAGACACACCTGCATGACAAACTCCCGACGCCGCGGCAGCCCTCGCTCCGTCACCGTGCTGTACTCTGGCTCCTTCTCCTTCTTGGCTTGCTGGATCTGAGCCAGGCGGCTGATGGGATTCATTCCCTGGCCGTATTCTGGACTGGTCTGCAGCTGTGGGCAAGAGTCGGCGTGGTTCAACGTACACACACGGCTGCGTCCAGTAGAGGGCGCCAGTAATTCATGCTTTAACTAACCGCTTTAAAGGGTGGCAACATCTAAGACGACAAACCAAATACTTTTTGGTCTTTTTGAGGTGCAGATTCTGGAAGATCTAGAAAGCCTTCTGTGCGGGTTATTGTGTCGCTGCTCTATAGCAGTCCACTAAGGGCCCAAAATGAGCACAATGGGTCCACTTTGGAGGCAATCTCGTGCATGGCTTGGTATGGTGAGTTGGGGGTTTTGCGACCCACCCAGCAATACATTCCCTTAGCGCAGGGGTCGGGAACCTTTTTGGCTACAAGAGCCATGAAGACCACATATTTTAAAATGTGTATCTGTGAGAGCCATATACATTTTTTTAAACATTGAATGCAATAAAATGTGTGCATTTTTATGTAAGACCAACAGTTTTAGATATAATGGGCTCTAATTACGTAGACCAGGCACACTACCCCACGCCAATGGGGTGTGGCCAGCACACTTTTGTGAGCAGCGCAGTGTCCAATAATAAATCAAATACTTGCTGCCATTAATGCAACTTCTGCTGCTGCATGGTTTTGCACCGTACTCAGTATATTTCATTCTTTTGGCCATCTTTGCCAGAAGGCTTGGTTCTGCAGCTTTAGCTAGGTGACTATTTGACTAAAGGAGGAAAGTTTACATTTACATCTTAATGACCGAGGTACACTACTGCATTACCCAGTAATAATCGAGTTTTGGTGTTTGACCTGGAAAATATCATCAGGAAAGATAGATATGGTCGGCCGTATTGCAGTAGAAAAGAGATGGACGGATTAAAATGCATAAGAAAGTTGTTGATTTTTAATATTTTTAACAGTGATTTCTGTGATGTTTATTTTAAAATGTTAGCAAACATACATTTTTATTGTGGTAAATGCTTGAGAGACAGATACAGTCATCAAAAGAGCCCTACCTGGCTCCCGAGCCATAGGTTCCCTACCTCTGCCCTAGCGGGTGCCTCTCGTCAGTCACTCGACTGCGTTATTTCCCATCAGATTTCCTATGAAAAATGGCTATGCTCTGCTTACTTGATTGTGTGACACTTGTGCATTGTTTACACATGAAGACATTTAGCCTGGAGCTAAAGCCTGTCATTTTCTTAGCTTGAACATTGCAGCTCAAGATAGCATTGCTGTGGTTTGTCTTCTGTATGAGTTGTATTGTCCTAAATGCTTGTGAAAAGCAACTGGTCCTACCTTGATGATGGATTTAGTTTTCTTCTTGATGCGTGGCAACGTCCTCTCCACGCTGGGTATATGAGGTAGCCTCTTCAGGTCCCCCAGCACGGCGGCAGCGGCCAACTTTTTGGCGATCTTTTTACTTTTTCCTTCTCCCTCGCCGTAGAACTCTCCCACGCTGACGCGCACGACAAAGCTCTTCATGTGCGGGGGACCTTCTTCTTTTAACACCTGTGGTCGGACGAGAGACGTCACGCGGTTAGGAATCCGATCTTTTTTGTGACCCCCGCTGGTCTCCGTGACGACCTGACGGCGTCATACCTCAAAATTTACAGGCAAGTTGCGCTTCAGTGCAATTTCAAACACTTGGCTGATTTCCGACTTGTTGAGGTTCTCCTCTTCGGTCTCTCCGTTCATCTGTCAGAGGCAGAAGGGAAAGCCAATAAATGGAGATTCAACGACTCGCCCAGAGTGCTGACGGCGCTCTTCTCACCACTGGCAACTGCTGCAGTATCGGCTCCTTCTGTAGCACTTTAAGGGCTTTCACGGCGGCGTCGTGCTTGGCCAGCTGCCGCGTGCGTCCCTTCCCTATAAACTGCTGACCTCCGATGGATAGCTCCATGTGGTATATCATTGGTCCCATGGGGGCAAATGGGTAGTAATATCTGAACACATTTAGTTTTTTTTTTTACTTATTTCAACAAGAGACTCAAATTGAGGATGGGTGGGATAAACTTACTGCTGCATAGAGCGCTGATAGGGCCCCGGCACACGGACGTTGTAATTGATGTTTGGTGGTCGTATACCCGGGTATGGCTCCATGGGTTTATAGATTGGCTTTTTACTAAGTTTTGAACACAGTGCGTTCAACTCCATGATCTGCATCATGCCATCAACTAGAATAGAGCACAACAATGCACACATCAGCACACCTTGGATGAAAAGAACGACTGCAATATGTGGGGCCCTGTGAAATCCTTATTATTTTACCATCTTATTTTACCAGCATACAGTGTGTGCTTTTTGGGGTTCCATGAATTAAATGCAAAAATCCTAACATTTACTGATTGTTTGTGGTTAAGGGAGCCATAGCAAATTCCAACTATGTTATTAATATAAGATATTTGTTATGGCACCCTTATTTTGGTTACACAATTAGACAAGATGTCGCGAAAAGAGCTCTTATCTTGAAGGCCAAAAAGTGTGTTTTGTGTGTGTTGACAATGCCTGTTTACTTGTGATGTGCGATATCACTGATTTTGTTTCCAATCTGGTACAAGAAAAGAAGTCATATATTTACAAGAAAAATAGTAGTAAATTCATGACAATAAAGTTGTAAATTTACATTAAAAAGTCCTACATATTTACGGGGAAAAACATAAATTTAGGAGAATAAAGACAAGCATTTACTTGAAAAAAGTCATAATTATTACAGAATAAAGTTGCACATTTACAAGAATAAAGTCATAAATTTATGAGAAAAATAGTCGTACATTTATGAGAAAAATAGTCCTAAATTTGAGAATAAAGTTATACATTTATGAGAGTAAATCCGTAAATTTACCAGAAAATAATTTGTAATATTACAAGAATAAAGTCGTAAATTTACAAGAATAATCATGTCTATTTTCATGTCTATAAACTTTATTCTTTCTCTCCTAATAGTACAACATTAAATTGATGCGGCTTTTTTCTTGTAAATAGCATTTTTCTATCATGTAAATTTCTAACTTTATTCTCAAAATTGCAGATTACTTTTTTCTCAATGTGGCCCTCATACTCTGTCGTATCATAGGATAAAGAATACAAGAAATTTAATGAATTTATTAATTACATTAATTTTGCTATTAAACATTTTAAATTAAACAATGAATTGAAGTAATTAATTAGCTTATTTGTTTTAAACCCTAAAGTACATGGAAGTAGTGGGGTGATTTAACATAACCAAGCCAATTCCTCCGATTCTGTTAACATGGAAATCATAGGGCCCTAAATTTGTCTGGGAGGCGCCCACCTGGGGTCTTGCCTGGGTGGCGCGGCGTCCTGATGGTGGGCTTGAGAAGCACAGTCTCAGCCAGGGCAGATCCAGCTGCGGAATGCTGGGCTTTCTTGATGCTGGTCCCCTCCGCATCCCAGTGCTGATCCCCCAGTGTGAGCCTCACTGAGAAAATCTAACACACAATCATCAGATTAACACACAGCAGACGCCCTCGCAAGCAACATTCATCTCCCAAAACGTACTTTGGAGTGAGCTGGTCCTTGCTCACTCAGTAGCTTATACTCAGGTTGGAGCTTGTTGAAACGGGCTAACTCATTCACCAAACACATGGGGGTCTTCTCTTTAGGGTTTGCCATGTTAGAAACTGCAAGACAAAAACAAGACCCTCACTGGAAGTTCTGGTAATGCTTAAAATGACCAAAATACGTCAAGTATTACATGTTTTCTTGAATGTACCTGCTACTGCATGCTACTTTAATTCATTCCTGGGTGCATTGATTTCACACAGCAACATAGAAAGGAACGCTACATCTAGCTTGATGGGGAAAATACTTTAAGTCAGTTTACAGGAGAGAACAGTGCTTCAGAGTAGACAAAGTTGACACGAGACTTCAAATACTGTCTATGGAAGGCATCGATTCACTTTCTGTTATGAACAAACAAACCTGTGATGGTATTGTAGGGTGTGACTGAGCCCGCGGGGAGAGCGGAGCTCCTGACGGGCTGGCTGGCGCTCTCAGACGCCAGCGTGCTCGTGGCACAGGGGATGCTGTAGCCCGGCTGAGGCTGACCCATCTGCAGCGGGGCAGGGGCGGCGGGCATGGGACTGGCCGGACACTGGAACTGGAGCTGGGACATCCTCGCTGCTCTGGCCTTGTCACTGATGGCTTTGATAATAATTTTGTATGGTATGTGTATTGATTGCTGGAAATGAGGATAGAAGAATAAGTAAGAAAACAAACAGGAAATGTGAAGGCAAATACTTATTTAGTACAATATAAAGTCAAGCCCATTTTATTGTTTAAGCACAGAAGTGATAAAAAAAACAGTTAATGTATTTAAAGACGTCTCGTAGAGAACCCCTAATGAGAAAGCACTTTGGGGACGCAGGCAAGAAAACTCCATCTGGGATTAGGATTGCATTCCTTTTGAAACAATCATGTCATACTGCTGGAGAGTCAACATGGTGCTGCTGGCTGTCAGTGATGCTTTGCATTTAAACAAAGACATTACTCTTTGTTTCCTCAGCTGGCGCACAAATGGGAGTGGTTCATCACTGCTATGCATTGTACAGAAATGCCCGCAAACTATATAAACACTATGCTGCTTACATTTTAACACAAGAGTCTGGACTATATTGCATTATGTTTTTTTTATGAACGCTGTGTGACGGCAAGACGCATTCAACAGCGCTTCATTCCTATTTCTATTAATGTAACTGCACGCATTTTGTATCATTATTCTGATTATAAGGACATGCCAAATGTGCTAAATTGAGGCCGGATGACTACAGCTCCCCTAACAGCCCACCTGCTAGCTTACCTAGCTTCAGACCACTGTGGTAGGTAACCACTTCACAGCTTTCATCACAAAAAACACCGCAGAACACTTGTGTTTGTGAACATGACAGTTATCAACCTAAACGCTACCGTAGCTGACATTATTTTTTCACACATGTAAAATAATCTATTCGCCGTTTTTCTAGGAGGAACCGGACAGCGGATGGAACTGCTAGCTTTGCTACGCTAGCCTCAAAAAGTCTCCAGAAATTATAAAAAAAAAGCCTCACCTTTTCGTCCTCCTGTCAGCTTTTGTAGCTACTCCATAGGACACAGCGGTTTCGTGTCGTCTGGGTGTACGACTGGTCACTTTTAAGGGTTCATTTACGTTGTTTTTAAATCAAAAAGCAGCCAGTGGAGAGGTAGACATAGGGGAGACAGGGCAAACACTAAAGAGAATGGCCCGAGCTTCATTCAGTCTTCCGGAAGCTACGTCACGATAACCGGACGTACTTCCAGAATAAAGCAATCGTCCTCCTATTATGATTAAGTTTTGCTAAGAAACAGGTGTGTGTTTATTGTAGGGCATTTATTGGGGTGGTGATTTTATTTTTAAAATATTAAATATTTTTAATCGTTCTTTCCCCACAAGTAATTAAAATATGGATGAATGTAATAGAGTAAGGTGGGCCCACCTGTCTAACAGTCATCATGTCCGGCTGCATTCCAATAGCAGTTTACTTCTCCCACTTGCCCTCCTCGTCGCCATCATAAGTGTGGTTCCATTTTTCCAAAAAGCTGAGTTGCATATTACAGTGGTGCAAAAAAAAATCCACGGTTTGTTTGTTTGAAGAAGATGCACAAAGTAAGCAAGGTAATCATTCTATTTAACTACTTTTGTTGTGGCAACGTATCAGGGCACACAATTTATGAAAAACACAACATGTAGTGACAACTACGGTAAAAAAAAAAACAACAAAAAACAGGGCTATTATTTAAAACAATTAATTAATAAAAATAAACTGCAAGTATTTCAAGAAAGTACAATGCAACACCTCCAACAATGATGTGATGCCAAGTGCCTATGCAGGGGATGTCGGTGAGGGCAAATGAAACTGCCATTGGAATTCAGCCCTAGTGTGTATGACCACTCTCTAAAAAGTCAGCCTGGATAGACTCCAGCTTGCACGCAAAACAAAGTGTGGACAACCGCTATAGAACATGGCTGGCTGGATAACCCGATTAAAAAAAAATCTTCTGTAACAGATGAAATACGGTTTAGTGTTCAGGTCTTCACAACAATTACAGGCTCTTGCAAGTTTAAATATTCTTCAGTTTATTTTAACTGTACCAACAAGCCAAAAATCTTTTTCTGCAAAATTAATTAACCAGAGTAAAAAAAAATGCACACAATTATTAAGCTCCTTGGACTGTACTTGCTAATAAATATAAAAATCATAGTGAATGACTATAAAATATTGCTTCTAGGGTGTACAATTTTTTTTCCAGGTTGGAGGGTAGTTAAGGTAGGGAGTGAGCTCTGCAGGTCACAGATTGTACGCCTGACATATGTTTAGCGAGTCCCGCAGCATCAGATCACGCAGGCGCCATAGTGCATCCGCCATTGTGGTGTGGGCCCCTTTGCTTTTTAGCCAATGAGCTGGAAGCCGGCTCTCTTGCTCTTTGGTGAAGTGAGCATCTCGCCTTTGTGCTGTCACAGACAGAAAGAAGATACGGAATGAAGACCTGCAATAGCATGTAAATGAACTGTGCAATAACCGTTCAGTTAACCTGTGGCTTCATCAACATGTACACAGCTGTAGTGTAGAACTTCTTGATTTGTATTACCTTGATTTTGCACTGTCTAGTCTATGCTTGTGTGCTTTTGTACTCTGCTTTTGTTGCTATAAACCTGAAATTTCCCCTTGTAGGACTAATAAAGACATATCTTATCTCAACTGTGAGTAAGGAGACCTGAAATGACACAAGATTTAAAGATCAAACCTTTCAGTGTCTGGTCCCACTTGCTGACAGTGCTAGAGTCGGAGTTCAAGCCCTCGATATACTTCAGGTAGGCCTCAGAGTGCAGCACCCTCTGCGTCTTGGGTGGCGGCGCCACAAACATGGGAGCGGTGGGTTGCAGGTGGGAGGGCTGACCCTGTCCTGGGTATGGAGGCGGAGCGTGTTGTCCTGGGCTGAACATTCCAGGCTGAAATGGAAAGCGGTAGACTTTACTTGCAAGTGTCGAGAGTTTGACTGAAACCTACCGTTGTATGCAATGTGGATCACCTGCTGCATGAAGTTTCCAGAGGCGGGACTCCCCGACATGCCATTCACAGCACCGGCCATCATGCCTGTGAAAGAAGAATCATTTGTGTCTAATAACTATGACGCCTGGAATTCTGACATCAATCCAAATCAAATAGTGGTGTGTATTTGTAGTTGAAATGTCAGTGTTAGTAGTTGCGTGTTATGGCATGCGGCACATGTGTGTGTCCTGAATGTGACGAGAAACTGAGAGGCTAGCGGAGACCAGAGGCTCACTGTGCTGCTTGTAGGGCAGGTAAACCCCCTCTCCAGCAGGAGAGACACGACTGGATGTAAGTGACTATTAGCCCTTACCCTGATGAAGCATGCCTGGGTACCCAGGCATACCACCTTGATGGAGATGGTGAGGAGGCAGGTGGGGCCCCCCTGCAGGGTAAGGTGGCATTGTGACCACACTCAACAAACCCTCATGGGGGGCCTGCATAGGCACGTAAGGTGGCCCATAAGCTCCCATCATGCCTTGGAGGAGGTGGGGGGAGGAGAAGAAGATGACAACATGCATAAGTTACATGCAACTATGACATGACATGCACTATTGTTGCACACACTTGACCCCTTTCACACAAATGCCTTAAATCATGCACTCTCTTTACTAATGATTATGAGAGACTACCATATCAGCATCCTTTCTAATGATTACAAATTAGACATACAGTCATCCCTCGCTATATCACAGTTCAAATAACGCTCCCTATTAAACGGTGCTAAGGGTAAGAATAGTGCGCCGCTACATTTGGTATCACAACATCACATAAGAAATGGCGGCACCTTGGCGTCAAGATACAGAGAAAAGCTCTGAATTATGAAATTAAAAGTGTCTGGGAGGATTTGATGAACAACTGTCTCTGTCAGGCATTGCAAAGGCCTTCAACGAGGCTGCATGTGTGAAAGGAGCTGAAGAAATACACGAGTGTTAGCAGACAAAACGAGCATGGAGGTTTTTACTATTGAAAAGGTTATTCATGCAATGTTCATGCTTTTTTTTTTACATGGACAAAGTGATCATAAAATATAAACAGCAAAACAAAAAAAAAAGATGGTTGCTTTGTTTGTAATGGTATTGTTTTAAATAGTCCTGCCTTATTTCCCTGCCGCCATCTAGTCAAACACTGGTGCTGTCTCTGAGAGGGGTTACCTGACACAGGTGTCATGGTCTGGTTTATCATGCCCATCGTGCTAGGCGAAGGCACGATCCCCATCAGTGACCCTACGGGGGTACCTGATCTTGGGGATGCTTGCTTCTGGGCTGGCCTCTCCCGTTCTTGCTGCTCCACAATTTTGGCTGCCCGTTCTGCAAAACAGACATTGGTGTGTCTTGACACGATCATTGCCACCAAGAGCTTGTGACATCTTCTGCAACTCGTCACCTTCATAGTCGGCTTTCTTAGAGGCCTCGAGGTTCCTCCACTCGGTGCCCACCAGACGACTGAGCTCCCCGAAGGAGAAGTCCGGGTGTCTGGCCTTGATGACGGCTCGCATTTCACTGCTGAACAGGATGTAGCCGCTCATGTTGATCTTCCTCTTGGCCCCTTCCTTCTTTGACAAGCCTTTAATCTTTGGTGTGGACTGGAAAATATTATAAGGATTCAATCGTGTTCATTTCAACATGAGAAGCAACTGAGAGGGTTATTAAGTTTACCTGGGAAGGCGTGTACGGCATGATGTCCATATCGCTGGTGAGAGGGGTTTGCATCTGAGGCATGGATGGCGCCTCCATGGCGTCATCGTCATCGTCCATATCATCCATGTCATCATCTCCATCCTCTATATCTGCTAGTTTAACCTCAAGTTCATCTATCTTCTTGTCCAAAAAGGGAGAAGCTTCCTTCTGTGGAACAATGACTTTCCTGGAGGCAGCAACAAACACCACATTCAGTCCCAAACCTGGACTGATTCTGCTTTCAATGAAAAGAGCTAACCTGAAATAGAAGACCTCATCTTCAACCACTTTGGAGGAGTAGGAGAAGCGTTTCAAACCCTTGAACTTTTTGGCTTGTTTCTCGGCGTCAAAGTAGCGGCTCTCGCAAAGTAGATTATCCTCTTCTGCAATCTCGGTGGGTCTGCATGACAAGTAGTCCTTGAACGAGGACACCATGCATTTGCCTGAGAGCACAAATACCATAAGATTCAAAGCAAAAAACATTGAGCTAAAATAAATAGGATGAGGGATGCTCACATCAGGGTTTTGTTTTCACTTTGGTAATGGCTGACAACTTGGAAAAGCTTGTAAACATGCAAGGCATGTTTTTTATGGGCAATCAATGTGAGCATCCCTAAATATCAGCTGTGTAAAACATGTGCACGGTACCTATGACACAGGTCATGGGCAAGGTCTCCTCCAGATGGCTGAGAAACACCTCTCTCTTGTAGAACATCTTGGTGGGCTCGTGCTCCGTCTCCTCCGGATGAATGAAGATCGGCCCGAAGAAGAAAGTGGCTCCATCCTGGATCCAAAGCTTCTCAAGCCTGGAGCACATAGACATCAAACCACATTGACATCAGTCAATCATAACAAGAGAACAACATGATGAATAAAACGTTGTTTTACCTGGCAATCCGAGGCTTGGACAGACCGTGCGATTGAATGTAAACGCAGTCTCCCACTTTGAACCACATGTTGTTGTAGTGCAACTGTTCATAGTATTGGCAGCCTGGCTCGGCAGCGCTCATCTCCATGGTGACATCCTCTCTGTCCTGATGGATAACAATAAGGACTTGCCAGTTTTATACAGCGGCTTCAACATCTTACTGCTTTCTTGTTTTCTCCTTAACTCAGGTCTAACGTCACAACCTCACCTTGTCCACAAAACTGCTGCCGTCTACATACAAGACTGCAAGCTTCTCCAAGTCAGGCTTGGCAAACATGGAAGCCACACGGACGACAGGCAGGGGCACATCTCGAGGGACACATTTGGCAGGGCTGGGAGGCATGGCCCATATCTTGATCTTCTTGAATAGCTTGGACCTTGCGGTGTATCGAGATTCGCAGACGTACACATCCTCGGCTTTGAAGCCCTCCGGTTGGAGTTTGAAATAATCCTGGAAAACATATATTGGGAAACATGTTCAACTGACCTCAGAACTGCTATTTTGATGTCTTTCAGGCCTACCTTCACACACATGACCACACATTTGCCGAGGACTTTGCTGAGGGACACTCTGTTGTAGTAGTCGCTCTTGAAGGCTTCCTTTTCCAGGAACTTGCGAGTTGCCAGATGGAAGGTTTCGCTCGGCCTGTAGAACCAGCAGCCGTAGAGCCACTTCTCACCTTCATACACAAGCCAAGGTAAGATTAGCTATTTTACACGATAACAGACTGACATGCATCGGTGTTAAAAAGCGAGTGGATTAACCTGCGTCGTCTTCCCAGAGCCGTTCAACACAAACAATGTGAGGCTTGAGGTTGGGCTCGGATGGCTGCACGTACACAAACTCCCCTACACGATAGGTGGTGTTTTCGAGGGTGCATTCCTCCTGGTACGCGATATTAGTCTCAGACTCAGGACTCCATATTTCTGCTGGCAGGTCCTGCTCCTTTGTACCTTTGTCTGGGTGAAAAACCAACAACATTTGATGAAACCACTATCAAAAGCAAAACTCTTGTCACTCCCTGATGTCTAATGAAACATACTTTTGCTGCCGTCTTCCTCACTGGCCTCCTTTTCCTTATCCTCCTGAATTTCTTTGGGGATCTTCTCCCGCTTTTCCTGATCCACGTCATTGTGGAGGTGTTTCAGAGAGTAGCTAAGCGCAGTGGTTTGAAGAATCTCTCCGTTCTTGCACAGTTCATCCCGGATCTTGATGAAAAACTGTTGTAGTTCTACGGCGTCATCAAAGACCTCAGAGTCCGTCCTGCAAATGCAAACAGTTGGTGTTAGCATAGAAAATGACACCTCATTTAAAATGCAGTTTATATTACAGATTTTTATTATAGTATTTATTACAGAACAAGTTAATTATATTTAGCTTCCATTTCTACTCTTAATTTCTATTATGTGCGGCACGGCGGACGAGTGGTTAGCACGCAGACCTCACAGCTAGGAGACCAGGGTTCAATTCCACCCTCAGCCATCTCTGTGTGGAGTTTGCATGTTCTCCCCGTGCATGCGTGGGTTTTCTCCGGGTACTCTGGTTTCCTCCCACATTCCAAAAACATGCTAGGTTAATTGGCGACTCCAAATTGTCCATAGGTATGAATGAGAGTGTGAATGGTTGTTTGTCTATATGTGCCCTGTGATTGGCTGGCGACCAGTCCAGGGTGTACCCCGCCTCTCACCCGAAGACAGCTGGGATAGGCTCCAGCACCCCCACGACCCTCGTGAGGAAAAAGCGGAAGAAAATGAATGAATGAATGAATTTCTATTATGTGTTGTGTACTTTATGCAGTCTGAGCGACTGAGCAAAAGGACTTTTGTCTTATTTGTCATGTCAACAGGAATGGAGGGGACAGATCTTCTTCCATATCAACACAAATGTAGCAACAAGAATAGGACTTACCGGTGCAGTCTCCTGGCTTTCTGCAGCACCTCAAACATGTGCTCCTGAAAGACATCCAGTCTCCTGTAGCGGCCACGCTCCACATTCACCCTGATGACATCAAAGTTTAGCGGAGGCTTCTCTGGGTCGTCTGGATCCACGGCGGGAATTTCAGCCAGCGAGTCGCTGTAGCATCTCCCTTCTTCGTCCTGATGACTCAGCACAGACACGTACAGGTTCCTGACCATCTCTCGCACCAGAGCTCCCACATTAGGAGGCCCAGAGTCCTCGCCTCCCTCCTGCTGCTTGCGCGTCTCCAGCAGCACCCGGTGCAGCACCAGGGCGTCCCGGTAGATGAGCGACTCGGGCTCGTTGTACATGCAAGCGTTGTTGAACATGAGAGCAAAGTCCTCCACCAGGGCCTCCACGTCCTGGTAACGACCCGCCGCCATGTGGCTGCGCAGGCGTTCCATGTCGACAGGCCGCTTGATGGTGGCGTAGTAGTCGGGCAGCTCGGCACGGGAAGGCAAGCGGAGGAAGATGGTGCTCAGGCGACGACCTCGGCGGTCAGTGAAATTCCGCACCGCGTCGTACAGCTCGTTTAACCTCTGCTGCAGAGGAGTGAGGTATTTGGTCTTCTTTGGAGAGACGCCGCTTTTTCCTGGATGAAGAATTGAACATATTTATGAATGATGAGTTGTTTTTACTGCATAACTTCTTAGTAGAACATACTCAGTTTCAGCTTGGGAGAGCCTACGTCCTCTTCTTCAGGCGGCTGTCCCAAGTCCTTGCGCTTATCCAATAGAATCTTCTCCAGGATGTCAGCATCATTGTATACCTACAGGATGTGATATACTTTTAATATTCGCAAAAATGACATTTTAGTCATGGTGTACCCTTCATACGTCCTACCTGAGATCCTTCCTCATTATAATGCCTGGCGTTGCGGAACATCAATTTCATGTCATCCATCAGCGCTTCCTCTGTGGTGTAGCGCTCGTTGCGAATGTTCTGCTCAATGGTCTTCAGGTCCATGGGCTCCAGGATGACCTTATAGTAGTCGGGGTAGTCCTTCTTGGAGGGCTTGACCATAAAAAGATCACAAAGGCGGCGACTGGTGCCCACCTCCCGCGCGTCCGTCACTGCGGCGTACAGGGCTTTCATTCGGTTCTTTTTCATGTTTTTCTTGAAGCTTCAAAAAGGAAGGGAAATCAAATATGAGAAAATGGCAACAAACATGGAGATTAAGGACAGGTTCGTGGTTAGTACTAATAATTGGTGGGCCCATATGACGGGATTATGACATCATACCGATAAATCTGTACTAATTGTACCAAATGCTCTGTGATTAGGTTAAAACAAACAAACAAAAAAACATCGAGCACACACAAAAAACGCTTACTGGCCACCTGAAACGCCTTTTGAAACGCTTTTGTGCCGCACCGTTTGAAAAGTGCAAAAGGTTTGCCAGAGACCTATGTGGTGTCACACCGGCTGCTCGGAGCATGTGCCCAAATACAGTGCACCTTGCTGGGCCACAGCAGGTGGCTCTATCTTCTGCTTCTCCTGATGGTAGTGATGGGCTCGTAGTCATGTCATGATATTTGATTAGGACTAATCAACAGCGACAGGTGGTCAAATCCTAATTTCTTCCAGTCCTTACCTCCACACCTGGACAAACTACCGTTAAATCTACATTTACGGTGTCGGTCTCAATAAGCGGAATGTTACCTGGAACAGTTAGAAAAAGAAGATATTGTATTTCTCTAGTTAATACCTTTTTCTCTTGGCGCTGCCTGCATCAGATGACAGTACACTGTCTCCATCCTCATCATCTCTTCTCAAAAGTTCCCTCTTTCTCGCCTGAAAAAAGGCAGCACTCAGTAAATGATTGTGATCTTCAGCAACAACAACAAAAGAAAGTAGCACAAGGATGCAAAATTAATTACCTGCAGTATCTGCTGAAGCCTCAAGGCCCGTTTATAAATGCTTGAGTTGGGCATGTTGTACCGCTTTGCATTCTCAAACATCAAAGTGAGGTCTGTGTCCATTTGTTCCATATTTTCATATTCACCATTCTTCATCTTGGCCCTAGAATGAGGAAAAAATGTCCGTAAGCAACTCAGTCTTAGGCTCCACAAGCACTTGTATCATCTTTACCTGATTTGCTGCAGGGAGATGGCCTGTTTTATCTGCTGGTAATAGTCAGGATACTCCCTGCGAGAGGGCAGGTTCTGGAAGGGTTCGGAGAACAGCTGGCCCTGGCTGTTCCTGGCGCCTCTTACGGCTTCATACAGCTGGAAGATGGGGTTGCTCATCTCCATGCAAGAACTCTGACTCTCAGCCTCCGACTCGCCTTCATCGTAGCACACTGAGCCTGACAAACATTCAAATAGTTGGATGCTGTTATTGTGAAACTAAAGGAGGCGCATGTTTTTGCTTACCGGACAGCATGGGGTCGTCCTCGCTCTCCGAGCCGTACTGAAGTGCTATGCTGACACCAGAAAGCCGATCTACCTGACCAGACCTGCGATTTCTGAATAGCAGCAGGGGGACATCTCAACATTGGTGCACAAGCTTTGCTTGAATTCTGCTTTATGTTATGTCAATACCTGATACGAAGACTGGATTTTGTGGGTTCGGCATGCTCAATTTCCGTTTTCTTCTGGATGAAGACTTTCTTTATGGTGTTTGCATCCTAGTAAGTAAGATGACATTTATTAATGACTGTCAGACATGTAAATGGATGAAATTCCTCAATGAGGGCTTACCTTAAAAACCTGAGATCCGGGTTCATTGTATGTTTTGGCATTTTTGGCCATCAGGTCGATGTCCTTGGCCATTGCGTTGACACTTTTGTAGTATCCCACCTAAGGGAAAGAAAATGTACTGTACTTGTGAATGAACTGGGTCACAGACCACTACCGAAGAAAATACTGTCAATGACATAGCATGTACCTGTATTCTTTGAGCGATCATTCTCAGATCAATGGGCTCCTTTATAACAGCATAGTAGTCTGGGTAATGCTAGCAGAGACAAGGTCAGATTACAACTACTTTCAGAGAAAATTAATTCACAAAGTCAGAGAGGCATTATTTAGGGTTTTTAAGAAATACATACCACTTTGGATGGCAGTTTTTGGAAGAGTTCACTGACCACGTGACCTGAGGGATCAGTGTACATGACCACGGCCTCAAGGATCTGCTCCAACACTTCCTTTACACTGCTGGTGGAATTCTGAAAAACCAAGATGACATAAGCGTGTCATTAAATGACATGCATGCTCCAAAGAAAAATGCAAACTTGGTTTAAATGTGAACCACATACGTGCACATATCAGAATTTAAAGGGATCACTATCACTAACTGACCTCATCTTCTGTAGACACCCCTGGATTATCCACATCGTCCACATCTTCATCGTCGTCTTCTCCGTCTCCAGCCTGCAAAAAGTCATTCCTCGTCTGCAAATAGATGTCCCACAACTTGCAGGCGGCTTGATATTCCTCGCTGTCTCTCTAGATTGTAGACAAAGGTACAAAACATGGAACGGAATCAGCAGCATAAAACCCTGATCAGAGCATCCATAAATTATTTATACCATCTTGTCATTGTAGACAACAGTAATAAGTCACTAAATAATAAGTGCTATCTGAAGACGAAAAATGAATTTGTTACCTTGTAAAACAACTTGGCATTATTGAACATGAGCTGGAAGTCTGCAGTGATCTGCTCCACTTCTTGATAGTCTTCGGACTTCAGCCTATGCTGGATTTTTGTCATGTCTATGGGCTGGGACACCACCTCATAGTAATCAGGGAGGTTTCTATAGGAACAATGAGTAGAATATTACATACAAAGTACATCAGATGATATAACACATATATTATCAACCTACTGGACAATCAATTGAGTGCAAAAAAATCTCCTCTACAAAAATAAATACACTGTTTTGTGGTTGTAGATGGCTACAAACACCCCCCAACAGTATCAACCACCCTAATGTGTATAGTAAATGAATGCAATACCTTCGCTTTGGTACCCTTAGAAAAAGTTCACTGATGTTTTTCCCTTGATCATCCTTGTGGTCCCTGACTGCGTTGAACAGCTCATGACATACAGCAATCTAAACGACATGCATGTGTTAGCTTTTGGGGGGAGAGGGGGTGGGGGGTACACATGCCATGCTCCAAAACATACCGTATCTACAGGGGGAACACTGGAGACCCTCTTTCTTTTTCGACCACTTCCAGGAGTGGAGACGTCATCGAGATCCCCTCCACCGCTGACACTGCTGGAGGGGGAAGTGGTTCTTCTCCTCTTAGCTAACATAGCTCACTGCTTCTACGACAGGCGACAAATAACAAGGCAAATATGTGGACTTTGTTGAGGCAGAATGTGCTTATTTTGTAAAATACGTGCTCATTTGTGTTAATGTCAAGAAAATAAGGATGCAAAGAAAGCTACGAGGATGGGAAACTAAGCGTTAGCATCACTTGGATGTATGAAACAAAGCAATGCTAGCATGTTTTCCAACCGTTTGTCTGTCACCGTACTAAAAATAAGAAACCACGGAAACATGCTGTTGATTAAAACAAGTTAAATAAAGCAAGCGTTGTTATAAAAACACAATATTACCACAAAATCAGTAAAGATGTCAGTAATTCCCTGAGAGAAGATTAGCGGCTAGGTAGCTAGTGTTTGAAAACTCCAAACCGGAAGTTAGGGCTCGTTTTGTTTCTATGTGGAAACGCCCCAAATAGGCAATGTTGCCCCTTGAGTTTGGGAGTGGCACTGCAAGACATCTCACGTTCTGAAATTGGAAGAAACCTTGGCGAAAAAACATTTTTTATGACGCAAAATCACTCTTTTATCTGTTAACTCATTTTGCTATTTTGATTGTAGTGGTGTGCGATTTTGTATCGATCCGATACCAAGTAATAATATACCGATACTTTTGAAAAATTAAGGCGGTATCATCAATATGAATGTATTTCTATGCCCTTTTTGTGATTTACCCTTTAGATTATTAATATGTTAAAAATTAAGAAAAATAATTTTGGCAGTAAATATAAGTACTTTATTAGGACAATAAACGTTTTTATTTGGAAACAACACAAAACACAAAATCACTTATTTCTGTTTTTTTTCTTCTTAAATAAACAAAGCCTACAAAATTATCACCTCACAACAAATATTATAAAACATTTAAAACAAATTATTTGTCCGAGTAGCATTGATTTTCGCTCAACAAGGTTTTTTTTTTTACACTGGTATCGATCAATATGGATACCAACATCGGGTTCGATATTATCGATATTTACATCGATCCGCC
The DNA here is from genome assembly GCF_030265055.1 of Doryrhamphus excisus. Lineage (NCBI taxonomy): Eukaryota > Metazoa > Chordata > Actinopteri > Syngnathiformes > Syngnathidae > Doryrhamphus > Doryrhamphus excisus. The sequence continues at coordinate 40,082,276 of NC_080466.1, forward strand.
CACTACTATCAGATCTTAAATTTAGAAACAATATGTCACCTAAAATACCGAGTGAGCCTCTACACGGTAAACGCATGCTAACTAGAAATGGTGTCAAGTTATGGATTTTATTCATATTTATATGCTCAATTTCAGCACACTCGCCCTCCCGTTTGTCCACCTTGCGTGGTATTATCACCACGACGTGTCAGAAGCGCAGAAAGCGAGTTCTTGCTGCACCGTGCGTCCGAGGGGGAGACGCTCGTGCGCTCGTCTTGACGTCAGGAGGAGCACGAGCCGAGCGGCGCTGCGCACAAGCCCGGCCAGCAGCAGCAGCAGCAGCGCATCACTGCCGGAGGCAAAGGAGCGCACATCCCGGGCACAGATCGCCATTTCGGTAGGTCTCTTTTCGCCTCTACGTGTTCGACGTCCGTGCCCCGAGAACCTCTAAAAGCCGTACGGTGTCCATGCATGAGGATTTGAAAGATGCAGTCTTGCTTTGCGTGCCACCTCCTTGAGTGGTGCAATACACCCACAGTGCATTTGCACACCCCCCCCCCCCCTCCCTTGCATGCTCACAAGCACTATTTCTTTTTAATTTGCACGTGCATTTTTCCTGAATATTTTGTTTAAATGAAGAAAATTCATTTTCACATGCAACAGTATTCAAGCATCTTGCCAATGAGCCAAGGTTTCCCAGCCATCATCTCCTTTACTGAACCCGCATGGGTTTTTTTTTTTTTTTTGCCTTCCTTTTTTGTGACTGGCCCTGCTGCACTGTTTGCCCTACTTCCAAGCTGTTATTTCTGGCCCCTTTTTGTTGTCAGCACAAAAAAAGAGTCAGTGGTGCTACACTTATAAGGCACAGTTTTTGGCAACAGAATAGTTTTGGATACAATGGATTTGGAATGGCAAATACATTGCTTTTCTTTTATGGTGAAGACTAAAGTGAAGGCAGCAAGAAGTATAGCAAATTATTGTCATTAAATGAAAAATATTCATTCATTCATTTTCTACCGCTTATCCTCACGAGCTGAGCCTATCCCAGCTGGTCGGCAGCCAATCACAGGGCACATATAGACAAACAACCATTCACACTCACATTCATACCTATGGACAATTTGGAGTCGCTAATTAACCTAGCATGTTTTTGAAATGTGGGAGGAAACCGGAGTACCCGGAGAAAACCCACGCATGCATGGGGAGAACATGCAAACTCCACACAGAGATAGCCGAGGGTGGGATTGAACTCGGGTCTCCTAGCTGTGAGGTCTGCGCGCTAACCACTCGACCACCGCTGTGCAGCCCAAATGAAAAATATATGAAATAATATTATTAGAAATGATTTTCTTTGCAATGATATCAAATCAAGGTGTGGTAGTCAGCATAAGAGGCTTTAATTCCTAAATGTTTTCCTTAAACTTCTTAAATTACATCATTATTGTTTTACTTTAAATCCACTGCTGTGGTATAAAAGCAAATGTCAGTCAAAATACCGTATTTTCTGGACTATAAGTCGCCCCAGAGTATAAGTCGCACTAGGCCAAAAATGCATAATTAGGTAAAAAAAAATACATAAGTCACACTGGAGTATAAGTCACATTTTTTGCGGGTAATTTATTTTACAAACTACTTAACCAAAACAGACATTATGTCATCTTGGAAGGCAAGTTCTAACATGAAAAAACAATAAAACAATAGAGAACAGATTTACTATAGGTGTAAGATATGCTAACACAATGGTTATTTAGCTAAACAAAAAATAAACTGGTGTCCAGTGTTTATGTAACATAAACATTTTTTTCATTTATAAGTCACTCTGGAGTATAAGTCACAGGAACAGCCAACCTATGAAAAAAAGTGTGACTTATAGTTCGGAAAATACGGTACTTCCACATGTACCAAGATGTATCTGTGAGCCTGTACTTCTTAAAAAAAAACACACATTAGTGCTGACTTTTGATCCACTACAGTGTTAAACCCCATAGAGATGTTTGTGTTGGCGTTGTCTTGTCTGTCAAACATGAGCTGCACTAATGAAGCATTAATCACATCAGGCAAAGCGTAATGGATCTATTTTTATGGACGGCACAGGCAGGAAATACTCTGCGGTCCAAATAGAAAGCCGGTCGTTTAGTACACACGTCGGCAATCACAATATTGTATCTTCTCAAGGGACAAAACTACGGAAATGGAATTGGGCTGGTTGGATACTGGGGCAAGGCACTCATCAGATATTTAGACAGTAATGTGTTGACTGCTAAGTTGTACACTGTCTACTCTAGAGCATACACAAGTTTAATTTCTAGTACAGTCGCTTGGGAAGATATACTGTAAAACAGGGGTGGGCAAATTTTTGACTCACGGCCCGAAATGATTTCACAAAATTGACGGGGTGGGGGTATAAATTTTACAAATATAATACCTAAATCATCAAAAGGTTGGCTCAAGCCATGATGCCAGGTTGTATGTTTGAAAAGAACAGACGGGCCGTATTTAAACACTTGGCGGACCGGATGTGGCCCCCGGACCGTAGTTTGCCCACCCCTGCTGTAAGACAAAGTCAGTAAAAAGGCATTTTTTGGGGTAAGAATGAAGAGAATAGTGACTGGTGTGTGTTTTCTTGTCACCTGGCAGCCGTAGCGTGGCGAATCCAGTCAGCGCAGTAGGATGCCTCTTGGAGAGGATGGCAACGGATGGAAAAAGAAGACGTCCGACATTAAGGAATATTATGACTTCAAAGAAGTGCTGGGAACGTAAGTTGGAAGTCACAGAGTCATAATATAAGACACAATCTGCCAGCCAATCACAGGGCACATATAGACAAACAACCATTCACACTCACATTCATACCTATGGACAATTTGGAGTCGCCAATTAACCTAGCATATTTTTGGAATGTGGGAGGAAACCGGAGTACCCGGAAAAACCCACGCATGCACAGGGAGAACATGCAAACTCCACATACAGATGGCCGAGGGTGGAATTGAACCCTGGTCTCCTCGCTGTGAGGTCTGTGCGCTAACCACTAGACCGCCGTGCCACCCTAGTTAGTATATTGTTCAATGTAAAAACATGTTGAAGAAGTGGTTCCAGAACAGACGCATGCACGGGGAGAGATGAAAAATCCACACAGAGATGGACATTGTTGGAATTGAACTCGGGTCTCCTAGCTGTGAGGCCTGTGTGCTAACCACTCGACCACCGTGCAGCCCGTAATGAGAATGAGTTTCATTTTGTAAAAATAACCGGAAGTGCGTTGCTCACTTCGGCTAGCTTAAATTTTGCCGAATTTATCCCAACGGTCGGTATTTGGACAAATAAATGGCACATTCGGGATCTAAAGGGCCACTTTGTCGCCTGATTAAAAAAGAATCTCAATAAAGTTATGTATTTAAAGAGTGAAATCAACTTCAGCTTGTCGATTTCGGCTCGAGTAGGAGCGCAATGCATTGTGGGTTATAATGTAGTACACTGCAGTGTAAAAGCTTTGCATACTGTCTAATGGATTGGGTATGCAGTACAGAGTGCGGATAGTACAGGCATGGAAGTACGTAGTAGTTAGCATGCGGATTCGAACACAGCCATATTGTCTTCCCTGTCGAGAGTGGCAGAGGTCAGAGTGAATGTGCGGATGAAAAGCTCCTTACCGGCTGACACACACACGGAGGCTTACAGAGGAGCTTCTACAGCGTGAAGTTAATTGATTTATGCTGAAATATTATATTGCATTCCCAGCTAATCCTCACAGTTGTATTGCTGTGTCAGGCAGATGGAGCAGATGGGACAGGAAGACATATCGTTAGTGTGGACGCAGCATATTCCTTCGTGCTCGGGTCTCACCATGTCTCGCTATTTGCAACACCATGCAGTTTTGTTTTTTTACGTTGGCATGCAAATAATCATTGAATCATTCCATGAGGAGATGATATAAGTGCACTTCGGTCCAGGAGAAGCTCTCATAGATCTATTCCCAACTTCAGCTTATGTCCAATGGTTCAATGTCACCCATTCAGATATTTTGCAGGAGGATAGAAACAGGAGAAGAAATGTGGGGTACCATGACCTCTACATTGGAGAGACCAAGCAACCTTTATATAAACGTATGGGAGATAGACGAGTAGTTCCTTTGGCCCAATTGCGTCCGTAAAAGAAAGGACGTTCCGTTGAGGACAACAATGTCCAACTTTGGTTGACATGGCTGCTGAGCCGATCGCATGGATCAGTAAGTGGTGGACCGTGGTCCGAGTCCAGATTTCCAGATGTGGATTTTTCAGGCAGGGCCTGGCTGGGTCTAACCAGCTGGGTCTAACCCCCAGACCTGGCTCCAGGGTAAGGCCTCAGTGTCCCACATGCAGGTGAGTTGTGGGCTCTCATTTGCCTTCTGAATCAGTTTTGGGGGACTCTACTAGGAGCATATAGTCCCGGATAACATCGTTCCTCGGATCACTCCGGCACTCAAACCCCTTGGGTGGTGATTCACGGAGGAGCGTTAAAGAAACGCATTGACCAATTTAACCATCAAAGTGATAGACGCTATTAAAAACGACTGGTCTGGACCTCGGTTTGGGGAAATGGTCTGCATCTGGTCCTACCCCTGACCTAGCGTCTGCTTACAACAACATCCTGACATCCACCCCTGGAAGAGGAGCCATTAATGTTAAGTTTTCCCACCGGGACATTCGCTCACCAGCCACACCACAACAACAACCCCATTGTGACACCCCCTCCACCAGAAACATAAACAGGGACACTCCACAGTCAAGAAGCCTTCTGGATCAAAGGATCAAAGTTGCCTCCTTCCATCCTTGGTGGAGAAGTGAAGTTCTCCACATATAGCACAGCATAAATAAAGCACAAGCCAGTTTGGAGCCACGGCCCAATACACCGATGATGTTTGATGCTAAGAACAAGTTAGCCTTAAGTAAACCTCATCCATGCAAGATAACAGGTGACTCTCTCCATCTCTGTCTGTTATGAAGCAAACCCCCCCCCCCCCCCCCGCAGAGGGGCCCGCCCCCATGCGACGTCTCCAAGGAGGAATGAGCTAGTGGATGTTTAATTACACGTGTCTCACAGCAACAGTACACGCGTGCCACTGTGCACGGCTCCCAGCGGCGAGTGTCACTTGACAAATATTAGCCTAATTGATGGTACACTTGCTAATAATCACTTGCTGTCACCTTTTTTGTTGCTCTACCAAGCGCAAAAAAAGGACTGTCAATTGTCAATTCAACTGTCCTAATGTGAGTCTTCCATGAAGCAGAAAATAGTCTGCTAGCTAGCATGCAAGCAAACAAAAATATTATTTTCTTTGATTTTTAAAAAGCTTTTGTTTGACAAATTTAGTCATAACAAAAGCTTTTCTCTTGCCCCAGAATGTAAATGGTAGAGTCCTGTACGTCTTACATTTTCCGCCATGAACCAGAAAGTAACATGCTAGCTAACATGTGACCAAACAAACAAAATTATACTTTTGCGTAATTTTGTTCAACTTTTGTGACTTTTGTGAGAAGATTGTTCTTCTTTTGCTGTTTGAGTCCCAACAAAAGTATTTCCCTTGTCCAAGAATGTAAATGGTAGAGTCCTGTAAGTCTTACATTATCTGCAACGAGTTAGCTAGCAACTGGCATGTGACCAAACAAACAAAAATATACTTTTCCATGATTTTTTGTCAACTTCTTTTTTCGCCTCATTTGAGTCACAATGAAAGCCTTTTGCTTGTCCCAGAATGTAAATGGTAGAGTCCTGTACGTTTTACATTTTCCGCCATGAACCAGAAAGTAACATGCTAGCTAACATGTGACCAAACAAAATTATACTTTTCAGTAATTTTGTTCAACTTTTGTGACAAAAGTTTTCTTCTTTTGCTGTTTGAGTCCCAACAAAGGTATTTCTCTTGTCCAAGAATGTAAATGGTAGAGTCCTGTAAGTCTTACATTATCCGCTACGAATCAGCTAGCAGCTAGCATGTGACCAAACAAACAAAAATATACTTTTCCATGATTTTTTTGGTCAACTTTTGTTCAATGAATTTTCTTTTTTCGCCTCATTTGAGTCACAATGAAAGTCTTTTGCTTGTCCCAGAATGTAAATGGTAGAGTCCTGTACGTTTTACATTTTCCGCCATGAACCAGAAAGTAACATGCTAGCTAACATGTGACCAAACAAAATTATACTTTTCAGTAATTTTGTTCAACTTTTGTGACAAGATTTTTCTTCTTTTGCTGTTTGAGTCTCAATAAAAGTATTTCCCTTGTCCAAGAATGTAAATGGTAGAGTCCTGTAAGTCTTACATTATCCGCTACGAGTCAGCTAGCAACTAGCATGTGACCAAACAAACAAAAATATACTTTTCCATGATTTTTTTTGTCAACTTTTGTTCAATTAATTTTCTTTTTTCGCCTCATTTGAGTCACAATGAAAGTCTTTTGCTTGTCCCAGAATGTAAATGGTAGAGTCCTGTACGTTTTACATTTTCCGCCGTGAACCAGAAAGTAACATGCTAGCTAACATGTGACCAAACAAAATTATACTTTTCAGTAATTTTGTTCAACTTTTGTGACAAGATTGTTCTTCTTTTGCTGTTTGAGTCCCAACAAAAGTATTTCCCTTGTCCACGAATGTAAATGGTAGAGTCCTGTAAGTCTTACATTATCCGCTACGAGTCAGCTAGCAACTAGCATGTGACCAAACAAACAAAAATATACTTTTCCATGATTTTTTTGTCAACTTTTGTTCAATGAAATTTCTTTTTTCGCCTCATTTGAGTCACAATGAAAGTCTTTTGCTTGTCCCAGAATGTAAATGGTAGAGCCATAGATCCTAGCTAGCTAAATTTATTTTGTAACAGGTAAAGTCTACTTTTGATGTTTAGGTCACAATGGTGGTGTTCCCCCATTACTGCAGAATGGTAGAGTCCAGGATCTTAACGTCATTCCCCAGGAACCAAGAATTAGCATGCTAGCTAGCATGCAAACAAACAAAAATATTGTGTTCTGTGAATTAATTTTCTTTAAGCATAAGAGTCTGCTAGCTTACATGCTAACAAAAAAAACGACAAACTAGAATATTTGCAATTTGTTCCGCTTTGTCCATTGACATATATGTATTTGGCAGATCCAGGCTAGCTAGTTGAGATGGAAAAACAATTATTTGGAGGAAGATGGTGCATTAGCACACTTTACGGACACATTTGTCAACTCCTGGCATGACCATGACATTGGTGTGGAGGAACTCCATTCAACACCTATGGGATGAAATAGACGGTGAACCTCTGACCTCACACGTGTTCTTCCGGATGAACGGGCAACCGCTGTTACTGCAAAGTGAGCGAACCACCACCGTGAGACGTTCAGGTACCCCCAGCGGGCCGCTTTGCTTGTCTTTCAGCGTCCCTGCGGTTTGCTGCCCGTGTTCACGGCCTCCTCCTGCGCTCCACAATCCATCATGCAGTCTTTTGGCTACATTTGCTTGATATATTATTCAAAGGCGTAAAGATGCCGCTCCTGGAAAATGTTTTCCTGCGCGTGCAAGATCTTTTCACGACCACCACCCAAAACATCTCAGTAATGTAACCGCTTTGAATTATTCATCCAGTCACCGCCATGCATGCAAAAAGTACATGCAGGTGTTTATCAGTAAACAATCAATGGCCTCCAAATGGGCTTTTATCTAATTCACCGCAGGGTGTCTTGTCACTGCATATGTCATGTCTTTGTACGGACGCTGTGATTACAGTCGAGTAGCTTGGAATTAATCCATGTGTTCGATTCCACCTTGAGATTGGACTTTTGTGACAATAAGGATTTTTATTAGCTTTTAAAGCTTTGGCTATTGCGCCGATTGTCACCAAAAGCTGCCTAACTGATCAACCGGCTATCTGTATGCCGATTTTGGAGATTATTTGGGTTATGAAGGTTTTTTCGTGTCATTGAACTCTGACCTCGACATTATGCTTGCACGGATTCCGGAGGATTCTGAACTCAACCCATAAGGGGCGCCACAAACATTAATTCATTCATTTTCTACCGCTTTTCCTCACGAGGGTCGCGGGGGTGCTGGAGCCTATCCCAGCTGTCTTCAGGCAAGAGGCGGGGTACACCCTGGACTGGTGGCCAGCCAATCACAGGGCACATATAGACAAACAACCATTCACACTCACATTCATACCTATATTTACAATTTGGAGTCGGCAATTAACCTAGCATGTTTTTGGAATGTGGGAAGAAACCCACGCATGCCCGGGGAGAACATGCAAACTCCACACAGAGATGGCCGAGGGTGGCATTGAACCCTGGTGTCCTAGCTGTGAGGTCTGCGCGCTAACCACTCGACCGCCGTGCCGCCCGCGCCACAAACATCACCGTTTCAATGTATGTCCTCCCCAGGGGCGCCTTCTCTGAGGTGCTGCTCGCCGAGGAGAAGAGAACCCAGAGGCTAGTGGCCATCAAGTGCATCCCAAAGAAAGCTCTGGAAGGCAAAGAGAACAATGTGGAGAACGAGATCGCCGTACTACACAGGTGAGTTGGGCCAAAGCCGCCGTCGTTGTTGTTGTTGTTGTTGGCGGCGCACGCATTGTGGCGCGTGCACGGCTTATCCACATGCAGATTATACGCCGGGGGTCAACAGAACAGGCCACCCGATTCACGGTGTCAGTAGAAACACTCGGATTGTGCACCGGAAATGTCAGGAGTAAAGAAGATAGACCTATTTTTAGTGTCCCTGTTGCCAGGGCAACAGCACACAGAGGCGGAGATGGTGTGGAGTTCCCTGCAGCAGTGTATTGAAGAGAAGGAGACATAAGGGGAAAAGAGAGGAGTGGGGGGCGGTTATGGACTCGGATCTGCAGTCACTATTAAGCAAATAAAAGAGCATTAAATGGGATGAGTCAAGAAAGGAAAAAAAAAAAACACAATGTGGGACAAGATGCTCATCCTGTAAAATCCTCCATCATCTGCCACGGTGTTAAAGTGACAGAGATGCTCTGTTGGATGCTTCACGCTGCATATTTTACACTGGAAATCTATTCCGAGCAGCGCGCTTACTTCCCCGTACAAGTCATTCCAATGACATCTGGGAAAAAAAAAAAACATACTCACATTGTGATTCCTCCACAGAATCAAGCACCCTAACATCGTCTCGCTGGAGGACATCTTTGAAAGCACATCTCATCTGTACCTCGTCATGCAGCTGTGAGTTGTGCTTTACGTTCCTCGCTGGATAAAGTTGTGTTCTTGTTGTTGTAAAAACGACGCTACGCTCTCACGTCACATGCACAGCACACGCTGTTTATAGTCCAAATGAAATATTCAAACTGTTCATCTGCGGCTGCAGGGTTTTTTTTGAAACGGAACGAGTAGCTGAGCCTAGCGGAGATCAATGCATGGTTATGTTGACTAATATGTCACTCGATGATACATCATGATTAGCAACGATGCTGCCCTTCAATATCTCAGCTAGTACTGATGTTCAAGGGGTTCCTCGAGGCTCTGTTCTCCAGCCACTACTTTAACACGTCATGGATACCAACCAGTCACGCTTTCACGGTAAGCGGGCATGGTTGAAACAGAAAGGTTAAAAACAAATGTAACTGAAGGGGCTCAAGTACAGAGCCCTGAGGAGCTTCGCTTGCCAGTTTTCGTAGACGTTAAAACCGTCTGCATGCTTTGTGGAGGAAGGTCCTCACTTGTTGTACACAACACAGCCAAAAAACAGAGCCTTGAAGAACTCTAGAACTCTAGAACACAGCATTGGGGAACAAAAATGACAAGCAGGGTGTTCCTCCCGGTTCTGTTCTGGAACCACTTCTTCAACATGTTTTTGCATTGAACAATATACTAACTAGGCCTCACAGCTAGGAGACCTGGGTTCAATTCCACCCTCGGCCATCTCTGTGTGGAGTTTGCATGTTCTTCCCGTGTATGCGTGGGTTTTCCGGGTACTCCGGTTTCCTCCCACATTCCAAAAACATGCTAGGTTAATTGGCGACTCCAAATTGTCCATAGGTATGAATGGTGGTTTGTCTATATGTGCCCAGTGATTGGCTGGTTGTACTAACTAAAGCCAATGCATGTAGCCTTTTAACCCATCCTGCTGTACATGCTACTGCAAATGGAGTTCTTCAAGGTTCTATTCTCGTGCCATGTGTGTTCAGAGTTTTGAGGAACAAAAATGAACAAAAATTCTATCTTTTAGCCACTTATGTTGTGGCTCAAACAAATGTGAACATTCACACCAACAAAAGCCGGCGTTTGTAGCTATACCTCTCTACATGCTACTGTGAAGTAAGAGTTCCTCATCAAGGGCCTGTTCTAGAACCGCTTCTTCACACACAATTTTAGTGGCTCAACGACAGAACCTTGAGGAAGTCCACTTCACACATCTACAACTTCCAAACATCCAAACAATGATTGAAAAATGCTGTGAATGGAGCCCTGAGGTACAAAAATCACAATGGGAGTCCCTCAAAGCTGTTAGCTCTCAAGCTAACTTCTTGAGACGTTTGTTTACAAGCCAAACACAAACGTCAGATTACTGTTACGTGACAGAAACTGAAGAGAAGTGTTCCTCAAAGTTCTGTCCTTCAGACACTTCTTTAACACAAGTTTAATTTGAATACATGTGGCTCGAGAGCAGAGCCTTGAGGAACGCCGTCAACGCCAACTGTTAAGACTCCTTTGATCCCAGCAGGTAGTTAAAAGTACACAAAGTAACACTGAAGCTGTTTTTCTGTTGCCTTCACTGGGCAGTGTATCAGGCGGCGAGCTGTTCGACAGGATTGTGGAGAAGGGCTTCTACACGGAGAGAGACGCCAGCCAGCTCATCCGCCAGATCTTGGACGCAGTCAAATATCTCCACGATATGGGGATTGTGCACAGAGACTTGAAGGTAGCAAGAAACGAGGAATCGGCGCTGTCTACGTTTTTTTATACGGCGTCCTGTAACTGCTGTGTTTTTTTCCTAGCCGGAGAATTTGCTGTATTACAGCATGGACGAAGACTCCAAGATCATGATCAGTGATTTCGGCTTGTCCAAGATCGAAGGAGCCGGCAGCGTCATGTCCACGGCTTGCGGTACTCCTGGATACGTGGGTGAGGTATTCATTTTCCGGGTGAGCCGCCCTCTCTTTTGTATGTACGCTCAGCTGACATTCTCTCGTACACTTTATCTCGTGAGAGGCTCTCTTATCCACTACTGAGTCAAGTACAAGTGCTCTACGAGTACTCTCGACTTTGTTAACGTGACCTAGCAGATCAACACGGGTCAAGATGACGAGTTTTTGTGTGTACTCCACAGCTCCGGAGGTCCTCGCCCAGAAACCGTATAGCAAAGCCGTGGATTGCTGGTCCATAGGAGTCATTTCGTATATTCTGTGAGTTTGGATTTGTATTCAACATTGGACAGGATCCAATACAAAACTGTTATAAATAAGTTTAAATATAAGTTTGATTCATAAGTCGGCTTGATGTATCATTTGAGTATCTTTTGCCGAATCAGCACACACCCTTAGGGGCCTGACGAGCACATTAGTTGACAAACATGGCCGCTATCAAGCAAAATGTCTTGCCCATAAGTCATTGGCCATTGTGTTTTATTTACATCTGTATTACATGTCTTCCAATGCAGCACAATCCCTAGGGGGCGCCAAATGTCATTTTTATAAACTGGGATTTTTTTTTGACATATTCTCATTACGGGCGGCACGGCGGTCGAGTGGTTAGCATGCATACCTCACAGCTAGGAGACCAGGGACCAAAAACATGCTAGGTTAATTAGCGACTCCAAATTGTCCATAGGTATGAATGTGAGTGTGAATGGTTGTTGGTCTATATGTGCCCTGTAATTGGCTGGCCACCAGTCCAGGGTGTACCCCGCCTCTCGCCCGAAGACAGCTGGGATAGGCTCCAGCACCCCCGCGACCCTTGTGAGGAAAAGCGTCAGAAAATGAATGAATGAATGAATGAATTCTCATTATGGGCGGCATGGCACTCGAGTGGTGAGCACGCAGACCTCACAGCTAGGAGACCAGGGTTCAATTCCACCCTCGGCCATGTCTGTGTGGAGTTTGCATGTTCTCCCCGTGCATGCGTGGGTTTTCTCCGGGTACTCCGGTTTCCTCCCACATTCCAAAAACATGCTAGGTTAATTGGCGACTCCAAAATTGTGCATAGGTATGAATGTGAGTGTGAATGGTTGTTTGTCTATATGTGCCTTGTGATTGGCTGGCCACCAGTCCAGGGTGTACCCCGCCTCTCGGCCAAAGACAGCTGGGATAGGCTCCAGCACCCCCGCGACCCTGATGAGGAAAAGCGGTAGAAAATTAATGAATGAGAATATTCATTCTCATGAATGAGATAATGAAAATATTCATTCTCATTACACCCTTTCAGATTGTGTGGCTATCCTCCGTTTTACGACGAGAACGACGCCAAGCTGTTTGAGCAGATCCTGAAGGCGGAGTACGAATTTGACTCTCCCTACTGGGATGACATCTCCGACTCAGGTATGCCTTAAGTAAATAACCCCAAACAAAATGCAATCTGTTGACATGAACGCAACTTTCATTTGTTAGCCAAAGACTTCATCTGCCACATGATGGAGAAGGATCCTCTGAAAAGATACACGTGTGAGCAGGCACTGCAGCATCCATGGTAGGCATGCTTTCTCTTGCAGTACCACAAGTACACACACAAGTACTGGGACACACGTCATACCTGTGGGTACAAGTCTTGCTAGTGTATTGCGGATTCATCCACTGTGTGTCACTCTCTCAGGATCTGTGGGGACACGGCTCTGGACAAGAACATCCACGAATCCGTCAGCGCTCAAATCAAGAAGAACTTTGCCAAAAGCAAATGGAAGGTTGGTGAAATGGCCATTCATTTTCAGTGGGTGGAAAAATATGAAATTCCACTGAACGTGGAATAGGGGCTGCACGGCGGATGAGTGGTTAGTGCGCAGGCCTCACAGCTAGGAGACCCGAGTTCAATTCCACCCTCGGCCATCTCTGTGTGGAGTTTGCATGTTCTCCCCGTGCATGCGTGGGTTTTCTGCGGGTACTTCGGTTTCCTCCCACATTCCAAAAACATGCTAGGTTAATTAGCGACTCCAAATTGTCCATAGGTATGAATGTGAGTGTGAATGGTTGTTTGTCTATATGTGCCCTGTGATTGGCTGGCCACCAGTCCAGGGTGTACCCCGCCTCTCCGACCCAGCAAGTATCATTGCCTGTCTGAGAAAAGTCTATTTATAGTTAGCTACTTTGCGGATTACACTTCTTGCGGGAACCTACCACCCAACCATCACATTGTAACGTGAAACTACACACTCCAACTACACACCTGACGAGGGAGTACCGGTGCACTTCAGAATTTGCCTGTCATGTAAGCTAGCAAGTGATAGCAGTCCTGATGATTGGACACAACATAGTTTGTATATATTAATACATAATACCGGGCTGCACGGCGGACAAGTGGTTAGCACACAGGCCTCACAGCTAGGAGACCGGAGTTCAATAATTCCACCCTCGAGTTTGCATGTTCTCCCCGTGCATTCGTGGGTTTTTCTCCGGGTACTCCTATTTACTCCCACATTCCAAAAACATGCTAGGTTAATTAGCGACTCCAAATTGTCCATAGGTATGAATGTGAGTGTGAATGGTTGTTTGTCTATATGTGCCCTGTGATTGGCTGGCCACCAGTTCCAGGATGTACCCTGCCACCTTGATAAAAATGGTGCCGAACTTACCGTGCATTCTGTTTTTGTTGACCCACGGCAGCAAGCATTCAACGCCACGGCGGTGGTGCGCCACATGCGTAGGTTGCAGCTGGGGACCAGCGTGGAGGGACCCAGTCAGATCACTCCCACCAGCCCCTGCCATGGACTTCTGCTGCCTGAAGAGGAGGAGGATGAGGAGTTAGGGAACGGCGAGGAAGAGCGCTGTGAGTTAGCTTTTTCTTGCTAGAATAATACGACTTTTGTTGTGTTCAGGGACCGTCATTAACATTAACATAACAACGCTATATTAAACATCACTAAACGTGAGCCAGGATCAGCAAACAAGGGAGTGTGTGGGGTGGGGGCACTAACCTGGCGAGCGTGTCGTGTCCACAGTGTCCCACTACAGCGACGGGCGGCGTGGAAGCGCCGACGGCAGCACGGACCGGGACAGCCTGAGGAGCTGCACCTACTGCTGCAGGCCGGCCAGTCGCATCTGAGCACAACCTCACTTTCCTCTTTTTATCATCCGAACGATTCATTCCTAAACGATGACATTAGGAGTCCCCGCGGAGCATCCAGAGCCCGTCCGCCCAGTCTGGCTCGGAAATGGCTCAGATCCATGCGAACCTTAATAGTTCTGTACTCGGGGCTCAGACTGGGTCGGCGTTGAGTGGTTCTGACCTGCAGTGTCTCTGCATGCTGGGGAAAGGAAGTGAAAACATACGGAGTCTATTTTTCCTTCTTTATTTTATGGTTGTTTTGTTGACAATCGAGGCCCAGACTGAGATCTGACACAACGTTTGGCCCGGGATCTCAGCGTGGGCGCTCGGCCTGCCCCGTGGCGTGCAACCTCTATCGTGGAAGTCGGTCTCCTGTTTGCATGACCTGGTGAAAAATATGTTTACATGAATGATGCTCATTTTAGTATACACACACCATGAAGATGATGATTATTGTTCTTCTTATGACTACTCTGTTGTATTGACGATGTACTGCTGTCATTTTTGAGCTATATAATGTGAAGTGAGTAACACCAAAAAAAAAAACAAAAAACAAACAACAGCACAGTGGACGTATTGTTTGACATTTCTCTCAAAAATCCTATTTTTTGTGTGTGTTTTTGTGCACTCCATCGACAAAAGTATTGGGACAGAATGCCACGTGGAAAATCAGACGAAAAAAATCAGCAGTTTGCAGCTATAAGAGCTTCCACTATTCTGGCGTGTCCCTATAATTTTGTCCGTTTTGTTTTCATCTAAATACCCAGGCATAAAAAATATATACAGTAATCCCTCGTTTATCGCGGTTAAATGCTAAGTGAATTTTCACTGAGTACGACTCAATGTTCATTGCGGCATTGGCATTAAAAAAAACTTCTAACTATGCTTTTTAACATTAGAGCCCTCTTGACATGAAATAACACCCCTATAGTCAACTTTACACTTTTATTACCCAGTATAGTAGATATAATCAGGGAAAATTAGACATATTAGACGTAAATAAGATAACAAACTTATCATTGTACTCCAATTGCGGCTTTAAATAAATAAGTAAATAATCTATTTGAGACGGGAATAAAACTGCTGTTTCCGGGGGACCCAGTGCCAAATCACGTCGGATGTTCCTAGCTGAGTTTTAGCTTGTCATATTGTTATCGGATTATTATTGTGTGAGATTAATTTAAATTTACGATTAACTAGCTGCTCTGGTGATTACCTCACATTTTAGCAACACATAGTGGCCAATTGCTGTGTATTTTAGTTCACTGAGTCATTTTCATGCTAAAAAATACTTAATTTAGGCCATGAATGTGTAATTTTCTGAACTACTAAAAGGCCATAGTTCGCCACAAAACAGCGATCATTTATGAAGTTATTATTTTTGGAAAAAAAAAATGGATATCGTGAGAAAGTGATATTCAAACCGCAGTAAAGCGAGGGACAACTGTATACCAGCAACAAAGAAATTAGGAAAAAAAGGGAAACATCTAATTGTTCTCATTGTGCATGCTAGCCTTGGAAGTCGCTTCTCATATCCCCCCCCAAGCTCCTTTCACACAGCCTTCCCGCCTATTTTTCCTTGAGGTGGTTCTATAAGAACGCCACTGGCACGGAATAAGGAGACAAAGCTGACCCGGCAACGTGTTTGGAGGTAGTATCATAGCCGTAAAAGAGGCGGGACGGCGTCTGTGTCTGTGTTAAAGGCACACAGTTGCTCCACTGTTACGGCTTTTTAATTTCGCGGGAATTCTGTGTGAAAGAGGCTGCAGGAACTTCAGTCACACCACCACGATGCTAAGCCGCTTCCATCCATTTCAAATACGACCCAAATCTCCAAACACAGTAGAGTCCAGGAAAGCAATCACTATGTATTTCTGCAAAATATGCAAACTTGTGTGTGAAGGGCTTCATCGTCATGTCAAATAGCCATCACTTTGATACACTATGACGACCATGATGATGATGATGATGACACTCTACATACGTTTACTTGCACCATCAAGCTTCATTTCACCCATCACCTCACCTCACCTCCAAATGCATCGATTTCAATCACTTGTATAAATATATAGAAATATATACAGTATATATAAATATAAGTATATATTGTATATCCTTTTTTGTAAAGCTGTTTTGAGCTACAAACGTATGGATGCAATGCATCACGGCTTACTGAGCAAGATGTAAGACAAATACAATGATTTGTACCCACGGAAAGCAGGAAATGAAATAAATCTTCCCTGTCTATGCATTGTCTGTGCGCATCGTGTCGCTTGTGTTGCACGGCAAACGTGCACGTGTTGAAGATACCTTTCACAATAAAATATCAGCAAAATATGCGCCTAAGGACATAATACCGGACAACTACACTGCATCATATTGAGAGATGTTTTTCATATTTTCTAATTGTGGCCAGAGGGGATAGCTGTGACGTCAAAGATGTACTACACTACGTCATAGAAAGTTATTTTTAGGAGGGCCTGCACTGCCCTCTAATGGCCAACTACGAAACAACAGGTTCACTCATACACTGTACTGTACATACACAATAATAGGTACATGTTTTAACGGTTCCTTTTTTGTCAAGCTGCATAATCTGCCTACTATATTATTGTGTTATTTTCGCTCTTTCCCTATTACAAATGATAATATATTTTATTTGTATATCGCTTTTATAGAAACTCAATGAAAATACCCGCCTTATTTTCAGGTATGTTTCTAAGGGAGGACCTACACTGCCATCTGTTGGACAATTGCAGAACAGCATGTTCACTCTTAAAATGCTATACAAAAATTGTTTTATTTGTTTATTCCTTTATCCTACCCTCCCCGTTTTTCATCACCACATAAGCTAACCATTATTTCACATTCTATATTCTCTATTTCCCTATTCCCACTCAACAAAACCACCGATGTGGTTGAATTAATTGCAACACACACGATCCAGCACATACTTTTCCATGTCTTATATTACTTATTTTCTCTGATTTTATCTACTGTATTGTGTAATATGAGTGAAGTCATTATAGTGGTGTTATTTCATGCACAGAGGGATTTGATAATATTAAAAACTGTATGTAGAAGGTCGTTTTCAGGTTTTCTATGCTATCTATGCTATGCTAAATATTCCATTTATAATTAAGGAACCTTACTTACGCGGATTACCCTGTAATAACTGCAATAATCGATACTCATAGATGGAATATTTTTGTAATTATGGCATACAAAACCTGTTTACAATCTTTTTAACATTATTAGAGCCTTCAAGATATTAAGTAGCACTGCCATAGTCACCTTTACATTTGTATTTCCTAATAGTTATAAAAATAAAAGGCATATTAGACGAAACTAAGACTCACACGTTTGCAGTTGTTTTTTTTCCTGGCCAGCGTTCTTTCTTGCAGCTTTAAACGGCTTTACACTTGTATTATCCTTTATAGTAGTCAGAATAAAAATAAAAAAATACATGTAAGACGTAAACAAACTTCTGCTCGAGCAGTGTCACAGTAAATGTGTTCCCCGGGGAACCGAAGTGAGGAGTCTAGTGGCCGACTCACCGAACAATGACACCTAGCGGCCAATGTAGAATACTGCACGCGATTCCCAATAAAAATATGCTTGCTCGGCCTTGTGTTTGTATTTCATTTAGTTAGATCATTTAGCCATTTTATGCTCATAACAAGTACAATTTGTTTTAAAATTAATTAAAATGAAAAAGGCCCTATTCAACCACGAAACAGTGATTACACAATGGAACCGTAATACTGCAAGGAATTGCTGTATTTATATTTTTGTTGCGTGTACATCCCTGCGGTGTGCCGCCTTCCCCGAGTCCCACAAACACACCAGGAGAAGCAGAAGTAGAGTTAATGCACCTCGTTATGGTAATGATGACAATAATGATGCACTTTATGGCTGACAGTGGCGGCTTAATGGGCGACTCCTTGCCGCCTCACAGCGAGGGACAACCTTGCAGGTGAACACAAAAGCTGCATTCGCCGAACATGCAAGCATCATTTTATACCCTCATGAATTGGAATAATGACAAGCAAATAAATAAGAGCTAGGCAGGCATGACTCGTTATAGGACTATGTGAGTTGATGTTCTGCCTTCACGAAGATAGTAATAATGCTCAGTTCAACCAATGAGTTCACGTTGAAAATAAAGCCACAACACTGTAGCTATGCAAGAAATATTGAATTATATCTGATTATAATATGGAGTGGCAATGGCGGTTTTAAACGACACTGTTAAAGAGGTTAACCGTGGCGAGACTAAACTGATAAAAAGGTAAAGTGTAAAATATCAGCCAAACTATTCCAAGCACAATAACAAACATCGTTAAAGAGGGTGCAGGTGTACACAATGTATTCAAGGTGATAAAAGGCGTTAATACAGTCAAGTTCAACAGGTGACGTGTACGGCAGCCCGAACGTGAACAAGATCATTTGCACACTAACACCTTTCACCCCTTGCACACTTTTAACCGCACTGCAAATGAATCCTTTTGCACGTGTTTTCCAGTTCTCTACCGTTACCGGAATTTTACCAGTCTAACAATTAGCATGTGGAAAAAAAAAAAAAGAACTCTCGTTTAAAGGTGAAAAAAAAACTGCTTTTCACACAATGACACAATACTGTGGGATCACTTCAAGTGGTGGAGGACGTTAAATAGGCAAGCAAAACAAAAAGCAGCAGGGAAAATGTGACTTTGAAGCAGGCATGGGTGGACCACATGATGGAAGATAGTTTGGATGAGGGAAAGCGGAGGTCCAGCACGGACGCTATGTGGGAATACTTGGTCATGTCCTGTGTTGTTCCTGGTAGTCGGAACTGGGCTGGCTTTGAGGAAACTACAGACATGAGACAAAAGTCGGCAACTTAAGTCGATCTGTGTGAGACCAAACATTGAGTCTTTCTTGTAACTGTCATCCTGGTGATCTCAACGTGATCCCACCTTGGCGACACCCATGTAATACCACCTTGGCGACCCCAATGTGATCCCACCTTGGCAACACCCATGCAATACCACCTCAGTAACCTCGACATGATCCCACCTTGTTGACCCCGATGTGATCCCACCTTGACTCCCATGTGATCCCACCTTGGCAAACCCGACGTGATCCCACTTTGTTGACCCCCATGTTATACCACTTTGGTGACCCCGACGTGATCCCACCTTGGTGACCCTGACGGGATCCCACCTTGTTGACCCCCATGTGACACCACCTTGGTCACCCCAACGTGATCCCACCTAGTGACCCCGATGTGATCTCACCTTGGTGACCCCAACGTGATCCCACTTTGGTGACCCCCATGTGATCCCACCTTGGTGACCCCAACGTGATTCCACATTGGTGACCCCAATGTGATCCCTCCTTGGCGAACCCAACGTGATCCCACTTTGTTGACCCCCATGTGATACCACCTTGGTGACCCCGAAGTGATCCCACCTTGACTCCCATGTGATCCCACCTTGGTGACCCCAACATGATCCCACTTTGGTGACCCCGATGTGATCCCTCCTTGGCAAACCCGACGTAATCCCACTTTGTTGACCCCCATGTGATCCCACTTTGGTGACCCCGACATGATCCCACCTTGGTGACCCCGACATGATCCCACCTTGGTGACCCCGATGTGATCCCTCCTTGGCGAACCCGACGTGATCCCACTTTGTTGACCCCCATGTGATACCACCTTGGTGACCCCGATGTGATCCCACCTTGACTCCCATGTGATCCCACCTTGGTGACCCCAACATGATCCTACTTTGGTGGCCCCGATGTGATCCCTCCTTGGCAAACCCGATGTGATACCACTTTGTTGACCCCCATGTCATACCACTTTGGTGAGCCCGACATGATCCCACCTTGGTGACCCCGATGTGATCCCACCTTGGTGACCCCAACGTTATCCCACTTTGGTGAACCTGACGTGATCCCACCTTGGCGACCCCAACATGATCCCACCTTGGTGACCCCGATGTGATCCCTCCTTGGCGAACCCGAAGTGATCCCACTTTGTTGACCCCCATGTGATACCACGTTGGTGACCCCGACATGATCCCACCTTGGTGAACCCGACCTGATCCCATGTGACAATTCCAAGAAAGACTCAATGTTTGGTTTCATTCAACTGCTTACAACTGCATGACAAAGATGGAACATCTCTAAAGCTCACCAAAAGCTGGGATACAAACCACGCCCCCCAACCCAACTGCCGACTACTAAGAGACATGCCTCCTACTGTCCATCACAAAACAAAACAAAAATTCTGATAAAAGACGGCGGGAGTCTAATCTTTCTTTTGGTAGATTCCACGTTTATACATTTACGACAAGAAAAAGCCACGTTATAAATAAAAGCTCGTCTGCAGCAAGAGCAAAGTTTGCTATTTTGTTTCTGACACGAACGATATCACCACTTTATTCTCATACATTTACCACTTTCATTCCGGTAAATGTACGACTTTGAGTAGACCGTTTTTTTCCAAAATACTGCAGCAGGTCCGTTACGATCTCCCGGGGAAACATCCGCCCACCTCCACGGCCATGGGCCATCCCTCGTAAGCGTTGCTTTTGTCGTCGTTGGCAGCTCGCTGACAGGTGAAGAACCGAGATGACAATCACTCGTCTTGGCGGTGTCAAGAAGCAGAAGCAGACGAAGCATCACGCCGCAGCATCACTGACCTTCTCAAAGGCGCTGATGCCGTTTCCTGTCCCGCCTCTTCCTGCAAATACCCAGTTGTCACGGTAACTTACTGACTTGATCAAAGAGCTGCCCATGCCCGTGAATATCTCCCTCATTTCGTCTGTCATCCTGGAAAAAAGAAGAAAGAAGCCATTTTTGTGCCGCCGTAAATCATTAGCGCGTGCGGGAATTGGACCTACTTTGTTGTCACGTCGCCGTACGAGGCCACGATGACAATGTGTCCAGATTTAATCTCTTTCAGGTACGCCAAGATGTCCTCTGGGACTTTTCCAAAGAACAAAACAAGGAATGAATCGAGGATTTCAATGTGCTGGTAAAAAAAAAAAAAGACGTAGAGGACACTTCCTACTTCCAGCTTTCATATTCAGATAGCCGCTTTTCTCCACAGCTCCAGTGTCACCTGACAGGAAACAAGCAAACATCATCTTGTTGCCTCGGATATTCCACATGAGCTGGCCCATTATTTCTATCAAAAGTCACTTTCATGACAACCTCGTTTATCAACATTAATTGGCCACAGAATTTCCACTAAGTAGGATTCATTATTTAGAAATTGAATATTATAGCACAGAAAACCGGTTTACAACCTTGGGAAAACAGTTTTTAACATTATTAGAGCCCTCTAGACATGAAACAACACCCCTATAGCCAGCTTTACACTCTTATTACCCAATATAGTTGACATAAGAGAGACTAAGACATAGAAAACCAGTTTATGGCCTTCTAAATATGTTTTTTTTAACATGATTAGAGCCCTCTAGACATGAAATAACACCCCTATAATCAGCTTTACACTCCTATTACCCAATATAGTTGACATAAGAGAGAATAAGACATAGAAAACCAGTTTATGACCTTCTAAATATGGTTTTTAACATGATTAGAGCCCCCTAGACGTGAAATAACACCCCTATAGTCAGCTTTACACTCCGATTACCCAATAGAGTTGACATAAGAGAGACTAAGACATAGAAAACCAGCTTACGGCCTTCTAAATGTGGTTTGTAACATGATTAGAGCCCTCTAGACATGAAATAACACCCCTATAGTCAGCTTTACACTCCTATTACCCAATATAGCTGACATAAGAAAGATGAAGACATAGAAAACCAGCTTACGGCCTTCTAAATGTGGTTTTTAACATGATTCGAGCCCTCTAGACATGAAATAACACCCCTATAGTCAGCTTTACACTCCTATTACCCAATACAGTTGACATAAGAGAGAATAAGACATAGAAAACCAGTTTATGGCCTTCTAAATATGTTTTTTTAACATGATTAGAGCCCTCTAGACATGAAATAACACCCCTATAGTCAGCTTTACACTCCTATTACCCAATATAGTTGACATAAGAGAGAATAAGACATAGATAACCATCTTATGGCTGTTTTTTAACATGATTAGAGCCCTCTAGACATGAAATAACACCCCTACAGTCAGCTTTACACTCCCATTACCCAATATAGTTGACATAAGAGAGAATAAGACATAGAAAACCGGTTTATGGCCTTCTAAAAATGGTTTTTAACATGATTAGAGCCCTCTAGACATGAAATAACACCCCTATAGTCAACTGTACACTCCTAATCCCCAATATAGTACACCAGAAGTGTCCAAAGTGCTGTTATCTTGAAAAATAGAGACGTTATTGCATAGTGACTACAAGGAGCTGGTCTAAGTCCACCAAGTCAGGCAAGGAAAATCTGCCCCCTTGATTAAAACCCAGGAACCAAAGGCAGGTGGAGGGAGAAACAGAATAGAGGGGGGTTAGCAACCAAGGGAGGAAGGAGTGCAACATCGGTAATGATCGGCTCCCACCACCACCATCCATACCAAGCAGGTAAATGTGAAGCACGTCTAATAATAGCCGCATCCTTAGCATAGCTGTGATGTTATCCTGAGCAGACAGAGATGAAGAGATAGAAGAGACGGAGAGACGGGAAAAGGGGAAAAGGGAAGCTCGGTGTATCAAGGGAGATCCTGCGGCAGTGCGGGCCTGTGGCAGCACCGCTAAAAGATGACCCGGGTCATGCCTGAGTCAGCCCTGACGAAAAGCATGAGCAAAAAGGTGACTTTTAAGTTTGCTTTTGAATAAAGAGTGGGTGTCTGCCCCCCGGACTGAATCAGGAAGATGGTTCCACAAGAGAGGAGCCCGATAGCCCAAGGCTCTTGCTCTTATGCTACTTTTAAGAAATCCTTGGAAGCACAAAGTGAGTGTGAGCTCAGGGAATGTTAGCGTTCTACTGGGCTGATACGGCACCAAAAGCTCTTTAATAGCGCATGGCCACGTTGTGTCTTGTAGGCCAGCATTTGAAATTCAATTCTTCTGTTGGAAGACAGCAGGGGTGTCAACTCAACACATCGTATCCCCGACCGAGCCTGCTGAAAGCAGCAAAATAACACATTAAAACATCAAATTGTATGTAAATCAGTTTTGGAAATAAGGGCCATTATTTGATTCCAAAAATAATATACAGTCACAATTCCCCCAGTTTTTGCATGTTTACGTCTCACCCTTGAACGCACCATCTAACCTTGTCCCACTATGATACCGTATTTCCCCCCCTTTTTCTTTCATGTTTGTGCTAATGTGTGTTTCTTCTGTGAAAAACAATGACCAATTTATTATTATTATTATTATTATTATTATTATTATTATTATTATTATTATTATTATTATTATTATTATTATTATTATTATTCATTTTCTACCACTTTTTCCTCATTATTATTATTATTATTATTAACAATAATAATAATAATAAATAATAGTATAATTGTAGTAAAATAATTT
Organism: Doryrhamphus excisus; assembly: GCF_030265055.1. Lineage (NCBI taxonomy): Eukaryota > Metazoa > Chordata > Actinopteri > Syngnathiformes > Syngnathidae > Doryrhamphus > Doryrhamphus excisus. The sequence goes on from NC_080466.1 coordinate 40,105,988, forward strand.
TAATAATTTTTTATATTATTTCAATAAATGATAAAATTTTAATAAAAGAATTTGACATTATTATTGTTATTAATATTATTAATAATAATCATCATCATGATAAAAATATTAAGTAAAAACACTTTAAAAAATAATATTTCATTTCATATCATTTTTAATGACCTCTCATGGCCCTCCTGCAGTACCACGACGGTCCACCAGGGGGCCGCGGCCCACACTTTGGGAATCACTGTTGTACACAATACATCATAAATAAGATCAATTTGATTGCTAGAATTGATTGCTTTTCCATGGTGACTAGCTAGCACGCTGCTAATGCTGGTCTTGAGTCCTGCTAAGCTACGGAGCAATCCCTTTATTAGCAGCCCAGGCTCTCACATTGTTTAAGAGTCGTGGTGCTTGTCTCTCCAATCATTCATTTAAGGATTTATGGAATATTCTGATCCATGAGGCTGCTACCCATGCAGCCACGTCTCTAGTTTGCCAAAACGGATATCCTGTGGTATCGGTTTATCCCTCACAAACCTAAAGGACAGAGGTTATCGAATGGTCTAAACCTGGTGACCATATTTCCAATAGACATGAGGTCCCAACCTACTGTATTGTATTTATTTAATTCTTTATAAATGAACCGTTCAATAGCGTTCATTCATCCGAGGATGAGTGAAACGTGAACCTGGAAATAAATGAAAGAAATTTGGGCTGACCGTTGATGACAACGATGTTGAGGCCGGGTCCCACGTTGTTGAGCACGTGGCTCATGATGCTGCAGCACACATAAAAACATAGCTTAGCTCCACATTACAACATTCCCGGATAAAAAACACAACAAAACAAAAATGAATGCTGATTTTCTTGCTTTGAATTGAGGTCGCGATTCTCTGGCATGATTTTTGTTCATAAGCGAGTGCACAAAAATCACACTTAAAAACAAAAATCAGTTTTATTAAGGTTGTGTGCTAGTGTTGTGAGACAGGTAGTTTTTCCCAGCTGATCACGTTGCAGTAGTGAGTCACAGAATTAACTTATAATGGTGTCATGGAAGGTCCCGGAAGGACAGTTGACGAGGACGAGACCTTTTTCATAGAAATTAATAGAAAGACAGAATACTCTGTCAGGCTCCCTCGACAGCAGAGCAGCAACAGTTAATCGATGACTTGATTGGATAATTGATTAACCGATCGCTATTAATATTCTGATCGCATAAAAAAACGTAACCAGCTGCTGCTGAAACGTCACTATGAAGGCTCGCCTTATTCATATCGCTTCATACAGCAAGGAAAAAAGGAGTGGATTCCACCAGCGGCCGCCAGCATGGACAGTGCAGAGGTGCTGAAAGGAAGGAAGCTGAAACATCCCTCACCACTGACACGCCAATTCACATCACACCATGACGCAGAGGAAAAAAAGAGCCAATCTCCAAAACTGGCCCCCAGCACATCATGACATACCACCAAGGGGGAAAAAAAGCCAAACTCCACTACCAGCCATCAGCAAAAGATGTCATGCCACCAAGGAAAAAAGGAGCCAACACTGGCCGCTGATACGTCACATCATGCCGCCATGTAAGAAAAGAGCCAAACTCCACCAAGGGCACATCATGTCATGCTGCCAAGGAAAAAAGGAGCCAAATTTCACTACCAGCACATCATGTTATGCTGCCAAAGAAAAAAGGAGCCAAACTCCACCAAGGGCTCATCATGTCATGCCGCGAGGAAAAAAGGGAGTCAAACTCTACCAATGGCACATCATGCCATGCCGCCAAGGAAAAAAGGATCAGCCAAGGAAAAATGGCAATGGCACATAAGGTTACACCAGCAAGGAAAAAAGGAGCCAAACCCTACCACTGTCGCATCATGTTACGGCACCAAGGAAAAAAGGAGCCAAACTCCACCAAGGGCAAATCACGTTATGCTGCCAAGGAAAAAAGGAGCCAAAGCCTACCAGTGGCGCATCACGTTACGCCACCAAGGAAAAAAGGAGCCAAACTCCACCAAGGGCACATCACGTTATGCCGCCAAGGAAAAAAGGAGCCAAATTTCACTATCGGCACATCACGTCATGCTGCCGAGGAAAAAAGGAGCCAAACTCCATCAAGGGCACATCATGTCATGCAGCCAAGGAAAAAAGGAGCCAAACTCCACCAAGGGCACATCATGTCATGCAGCCAAGGAAAAAAGGAGCCAAACTCCTCCAAGGGCACATCATGTCATGTAGCCAAGAAAAAAATGAGTCAAACTCCACCAAGGGCACATCATGCCATGTCGGCAAGGAAAAACGGCAATGGCACATAACGTTACACTAGCAAGGAAAAAAGGAGCCAAACCCTACCACTGGTGCATCACGTTACGCCACCAAGGAAAAAAGGAGTGAAACTGCCCATTTAGAATCTTTTTCATTCTGGCTTGGTTGGCTTGGTTCTTGGACTTTTATGCTAGGTTCGCGTTTAGTGTGACGGAGGCTTACATGTGAATCGAGATCCCACCTCTTGTGTCGCAAAACCAAAAATCTTTGTTGAGGGACTTACATTTTCCCATCAAAACAGATCTTTGGGCCGACCACGTTAGCGGCTCCGCTGCGCACGTGCACGGCAAAATGATGAGGCGGGCACGCTCTGGAGAGGCCGCACTTTGGCGGCGGTGAAGATGCGTCTGCGTGAGAGACGCAGGCGAAATGGTGATGAAAGAGATGAAAGACATCAACAAAATAACTTCATGCTGCTCACTTGGTTGCACTTTCACTCCTGTTTGATCCACACTCTCCATCCCTAGAAAAAAAACAGAAGCACGGCGTTGGGAGACCTTGCTTGGTAAGAAACGAGATCGAAGCTCACCGAGAAGTTGTCTTGCTCTCTCCGGGATGTGCACGGTGTGCTTGGACGTGACCCACAGCAGCACAAGGACAACGACGACGGCAGCACAGGGAGCGACTGTCACACACAAGGAGCAAGAGGAGGTCAGTGAACGCAGCACGAGGACCATAAAAATGTTCATCATGGACCAAAACCTCACCTCGGTGCCTCATGGCTGCATCCGCTAAGTCAGATCCTTTGCCGGCTTTTAATTGTCGTCACAGCAGCCAGTCTGTGTCATCCTCCGATGCACACGTATGGTAAAGCCAGCGCCCTCGCCCTTGCGCGGCGTGGAAGCAGGATGTGACACTGTGCACACATGCACACGCCCACACACGTTGGACGAGATGATCAAGTTTCTCTCAAGTCACGTTGTCGAATAGCAGATAGCATCCATTCAACAGTCCAACAATGACCTTGACCTTGTTAGGCGACTGAAAGCCTTTAGCTTCTATGTATATATATTTTGTTATTCTCTTCTATGTTCTGTGCTGCTGGTCCTCTCGAGGGTGGTGGGGGTATGCTGGAGTCTATCCCAGCTAAGTTTGTGCAAGGGCAGGGTAAACCTTAGACTAGTCGCCAGTCAGTGGCAGCAAATATATAACATTCAAAGTATAATAATACATTCATTCATTCATTTTGTACCGCTTTTCCTTACGAGGGTCGCGGAGGTGCTGGAGCCTATCCCAGTTGTCTTTGGGCAAGAGGCGGGGTGTATAATAATACATTATATATTATATTAATTCATTGATTTTCTATGCCGCTTATCCTCACTCAAGCTGCAGGTATGCTGGAGCCTATCCCAGCTAAGTTTGGGCAAGAGGCGGGGTACACCATGGACTGGTCGCCAGCCATCACAGGGCATATTTTTGCCGCCACTGACTGGCGAACAGTCCAAGGTGTACCCCGCCTCGTGCCCAAACTTAGCTGGGATAGACTCCGGCATACCTGCAACCCGAGTGAGGATAAGCGGCCTATCCCAGCTGTCTTTGGGCGAGAGGCAGGGTGTATAATAATACATTACAATTATATTCATTCATTGATTTTCTATGCCGCTTATCCTCACTGAAGTTGCAGGTATGCTGGAGCCTATCCCAGCTAAGTTTGGGCACAAGGCGGGGTACACCATGGACTGGTCGCCAGCCATTACAGGGCATATTTTTGCCGCCACTGACTGGCGAACAGTCCAAGGTGTACCCTGCCTCGTGCCCAAACTTAGCTGGGATAGACTCCGGCATACCTGCAACCCGAGTGAGGATAAGCGGCCTATCCCAGCTGTCTTTGGGCGAGAGGCAGGGTGTATAATAATACATTACAATTATATTCATTCATTGATTTTCTATGCCGCTTATCCTCACTCAAGTTGCAGGTATGCCGGAGCCTATCCCAGCTAAGTTTGGGCACGAGGCGGGGTACACCATGGACTGGTCGCCAGCCATCACAGGGCATAATTTTGCCGCCACTGACTGGCGAACAGTCCAAGGTGTACCCCGCCTCATGCCCAAACTTAGCTGGGATAGACTCCGGCATACCTGCAACCCGAGTGAGGATAAGCGGCCTATCCCAGCTGTCTTTGGGCGAGAGGCGGGGTGTATAATAATACATTACAATTATATTCATTCATTGATTTTCTATGCCGCTTATCCTCACTCAAGTTGCAGGTATGCTGGAGCCTATCCCAGCTAAGTTTGGGCACAAGGCGGGGTACACCATGGACTGGTCGCCAGCCATTACAGGGCATATTTTTGCCGCCACTGACTGGCGAACAGTCCAAGGTGTACCCCGCCTCGTGCCCAAACTTAGCTGGGATAGACTCCGGCATACCTGCAACCCGAGTGAGGATAAGCGGCCTATCCCAGCTGTCTTTGGGCGAGAGGCAGGGTGTATAATAATACATTACAATTATATTCATTCATTGATTTTCTATGCCGCTTATCCTCACTGAAGTTGCAGGTATGCTGGAGCCTATCCCAGCTAAGTTTGGGCACAAGGCGGGGTACACCATGGACTGGTCGCCAGCCATTACAGGGCATATTTTTGCCGCCACTGACTGACAGTCCAAGGTGTACCCCGCCTCGTGCCCAAACTTAGCTGGGATAGACTCCGGCATACCTGCAACCCGAGTGAGGATAAGCGGCCTATCCCAGCCAGTAAGTGGCAGCAAATATATGCCCTGTGATGGCTGGCGACCAGTCCATGGTGTACCCCGCCTTTCGACCGAAGACAACTGGGATAGGCTCCAGCATGCCCCGTGATAAGTGGTAGAAAATGAATGAATAATTTTGATGCCTAGTGGAAACAAAATCCACGCTAACTTATTTTCTTAGTTTCTATGAGACAACAATAAACACAAACCTGTATAGCAACAAAAGCCAACCGGTAAGATAATTAAGGTAATTAACACAATAACATGAATGACACATTCCATATCAATGTAAACCAGTGTCATCTGAACTATACTTTTTTTCTGTTTGTTTGTCTTTTTTTGCCAAAATGACAAAAATAAAAAAATACATTGTGTAATCCAGGGGTTTTGTGATGCAGGGAGACATTTTTTTTTCATAAAAGTATTCCAGAAACAAGGTCAGATGATGTAATGCCACACATGACCAGCAGAGGGCCTTTGTGCACTGCTATTCTCACATAGAAAAAAATCTATACTGTATTGTTTTTTTTTTCCATACTGGGAGCCAAACATTCAATTATGCACTGATGCTTTTTGTGTGTTCCAGCAGATGATGTTAACTCAACTGTTGGGAAGAAAATATTTATTTTGGTTCTTACAGGCCAGAAAGAATGAAGCCACGCAATTAAAGTCATCGGTGGAAGTAATTACCGCCATCATTAAGCTGGTATGGCGCGCTTTCATAATAGGGCGGTCAGATATGATTTTTTAACTTGAATAAGCTTATGACTCACACCCGCGTGTCATTGTCTTCCTTTGTCCATCAAAGCGTACTGGGAACACAGCATGGAGTTCACGTCAAGTTGTTGGCATGAAAAAAAGACTAAATAATAACGTCTGAAAGGGGAGATGGCCTTCCAGCAGATAGTGGCGGTCTCGGCGGGCCTATTTTTAGAAGTCAATTACCGCGTTTGAGACATCCCAAATGTCACATGGCCACGTGACGCCACTTATTTCATAACAGCCGGATCATGTTTTATACTCACAATAGCGGCGCGACTCGGCAATGAAAAATGAAAATGTATAAGCGCCAATTAGTGACCTTTACAGTCAATTTATGTTTCTTTTCTCCATGTGTCGCCTCCAATGTATACTTTTTAGCCCACCAATGGATTGAAGATTGTGTGAACTTTTCAAGGTAACGGTGTTGCGCAGAAATACAGTAGTTACTGAGGAACTAATGACTGAGGCACATGCATTTAGAGTAGTTACTGAGGAACTAATGAAAAACTAATGAATAGTTTCTGAGTAACCAAGGTACATACATTTTGAGTAGTTACTGAGGAACTCATGAACTAATGACTAAGGCACACAAATTCAGAGTAGTTACTGAGGGACAAATTAATAACTAATGAGTAGTTACTGAGGAACAAATTAATAACTAATGAGTAGTTACTGAGGAACTAAGGAACTCATAACATTTAGAGTAGTTACTGAGGAACAAATTAATAACTAATGAGTAGTTACTGAGGAACTCATGAACTAATGACTAAGGCACACAAATTCAGAGTAGTTACTGAGGGACAAATTAATAACTAATGAGTAGTTACTGAGGAACAAATTAATAACTAATGAGTAGTTACTGAGGAACTAAGGAACTCATAACATTTAGAGTAGTTACTGAGGAACAAATGAACAACTCATGAGTAGTTACTGCGCAACTTAGGCACAAATTTAGAGACGTGACGTGAGGAAATAACGATGAACTAATGAATAGTTACTGATGAACTATATTTAGAGTAGTTACTGAGGAACTAATGAATGGTTACTGAGTAACTAAGGCACATACATTTAAAATAGTTACTGAAGAACTAATGGCTAGGGCACATGCATTTAGAGTGGTTACTGTGGAACAAAGGTACATACATTAAAAGTAGTTACTGAAGAACTAATTAAGAACTAATAAGTAGTTATTGAGTAACGGAGGCACATACATTTTGAGTAGTTACTGAGGAACTAATGAACTAATGACTACGGCACACAAATTCAGAGTAGTTACTGAGGAACAAATTAATAACTAATGAGTAGTTACTGAGAAACTAAGGAACTCGTAACATTTAGAGTAGCTACTGAGGAACAAATGAACAACTAATGAGTAGTTACTGCGCAACTTAGACACAAATTTAGAGACGTGAGTGAGGAGATAATGATGAACTAATGAATAGTTACTGATTAACTATATTTAGAGTAGTTACTGAGGAACTAATGAATGGTTACTGAGTAACTAAGGCACATACATTTTAAATAGTTACTGAAGAACTAATGACTAGGAACTCATAACATTTAGAGTAGTTACTGAGGAACAAATGAACAACTAATGAGTAGTTACTGCACAACTTAGGCACAAATTTAGAGACGTGACGTGAGGAAATAACAAACTAATGAATAGCTACTGATGAACTATATTTAGAGTAGTTACTGAGGAACTAATGAATGGTTACCAATGACTAAGTAGAGTCTAAGAGTAGTTACTGAAAAACAAATGAACAACTCACGAGTAGCTACTGAGGTACTAAGGAACTCATAACATTTAGAGTAGTTACCAAGGAACAAATGAACAACTCATGAGTAGTTACTGAGGAACTAAGGAACTCATAACATTTAGAGTAGTGACTCGGGATCTAATGAAGAACTAATGATAAGTTACTGCGGAACTAAGGCGCAGATTTAGAGCAGTGACTGAGGAAATATTGACAAACTAATGAATAGTTACTGATGAACTATATTTAGAGTAGTTACCGAGGAACCAATGAACAACTAATTAGTTACTGTGGACCTAAGGCACAAATGTAGAGTAGTGACTGAGGAAATAATGACGAACTAATGAATAGTTACTGATTAACTATACTTAGAGTAGTTACTGAGGAAGTGGTTAGGGTTAGGTAGGTTGATTCCTCATTAACTGTAGTTTTATGTATTTGTAGTATTGTCAAGTGTAACCCTATGTTGGAAACAAGTTGTGACACACACTCACACAACCCACACTGGGTTATTTTGTGAGACTTGGACAAGCTCTTTGGCATCCACGGAGGTCAACACCAAAGTACCTTTCAATGACTTGAATAACCTGTCAGAGAGTTTTTTTTCCCCAACCCACGCAATTCCTCCATCAGTCGTTGCGCCGCAGTGTGGCCACAGTGGCCGTTTATTCTGGCAGACCCTGTCACGGAAAGAGAAGAGACTTCAAATACCGCTGTAGGATTTGCCTTATTATTGTCGTTGGCAACACAAGCGAGCGGCGAGGTACCTGTCAAGCATGGTGGTGCTGGTGGTGGTCTATTCTTATTTCTGACAGCCCAAATATGTTGACAAGCGCACGGAAGATTCTCTATCTCCGTCATCTGTCATTGCTGTCATTGTCTGGATGACTCAGTTTCGCCGTGACGACCAGCTGGTGCGTGATGCGCCGGTGTGCACCTGCCTTGCAAATGTCCTAAAAAACATGCAATAATTCCGACCGCAAACAGGTTTCACATTTGATAAATCGCACTTTATCGGGTCTAAAATAATTCCATTTGCGCATCCTCCTGCAAATATTTGGTACATCCTTCGTTCGTCACTGTTTATTGACTTGCTCATAAGTGAATTACTGGAATATTTATGTAGTTATGGTAAAGAAAACCTTCAAAATAAATGAAAACATGAAATAACACTCCTGTTTATGTGGAGGACAGGAAGTGACAGCAGAGGTTCGGGGTTGAGTTTTAGCTCGCAAACCTTGTTTTCCAGTATTATTTAGTATCCAAAAGGTTGGATGACACCAAAACACACAAAAAACGTGGCAATTTTGCCAATAGAAAATAATACAACACTCAGATGAGGTATGACTACCAGAAATATTTATAAAAACTACATTTTATAGAGAATAACTATGGTTCTATACATGCAGAAAACAATTTGAAATAATTATAAATGATGAATGAAGACTTTCTTGCCTCCATGGCGGGTTATTCAGCAGTCAAACACAAAAAAATGAGAGTCAATGAGACTCACAATAATGAGATATAATTATTATTATTTATAATTATATATATGATAATACTACTGCTAATAATAATTATTATAAAATATAAAAAATATTTTAAATGTAAAAAAATTCTAAAAATAATTATAAAATTATATTATTATTATTATTTTTAATTATATAAAATTATAAATTATATTATTATTAATAATATGAAGTAATCTGAGAACACAGCATTTCGTCTATGTACTGTTTATAGGACAAACGTAGGCCGCGATTTGGGGACCCCTGTCCTATGAGATCTCCAAAGAACATGACGGGAGCCTAAAATTCCTCCAAGGACCAGGACATGCACATGTCTGGTCCACAGCTCCAGTCGGCACCTGCTGGAGGTTATTGCTGCCTAGGGGGTGGTCAACCAGTTATTAATTCTATGGGTTCTGTCAAAGCTATTTCTTTTCCTTAGCTTTTCTTCACGGTGCTTGGGACTGCACTGCTATCGGAGAAGCTCGCAATCAAAAAAATAAGAGCAATCTATTTCATCACAGTGCTGGACCTCTTGCATTGACAAGGACGCTTCCACAATGATGGGCGGACACATGCACTTTGCCCCTATTTGAGTTCAGTTTGAGTACAAGTGAAAGTTAAGCTTGTGTGTAAGAGCGACAACAATGCTTGTGTGGGTCTGCCTCTTCCTGCCTCTTCTTACCAATGGAAGTCCATCCATGTCATGAATGGATTCAAAGGCCAATGCGGCTAAGCTTGAAAACTAGAACAGGGCTCTCCAAAGTGCGGGCTGGTGGCTATTTGTGGTCCGCGGTTGTTTATTTATTGGCCTGTGGCAAATTCTAAAAATTCTTCAAGAAAAAAAAAAATAATAAAATAAAATAAAATAAAAAATAAAAAATAAAAAATAAAAAATAAAAAATAAAAAATAAAAATTCTTCAAGAAAATGAAAAAAAGTTAAAATAGACAAGAATAGTAGTGATTGTATGAGAATACATTTGAAAATCATAATTCACCACTGCTCCATATTTAGGCCGTTTATGGATAATGGCTCTCACTGTGGTTTGCTGGAGTCCCAAAGCTTTTCTCCATTCATATTAGCTAGGTTTTAGGGGGGGCAATGACTTTTTCCACGCAGTGCCATGTAGGCTTGGATATTTTTTCTCTTAATAATAAAAAATAACTACATTTGGTGCTCAGTTGTTCTCATTGACTAATATTTAAACTAGTTTGAAGATCTGAAAAAAAAAAATCAGGAAGGGGGGCAAAGACTTTCTCTGTTGTTTATCCTTGAAATATGCAGCATGTAACTTCTTCGCACAGCCACAAGGGGTAGCCGCAAAAAATGTTACATATCAATTGGCTTGATTAGAAGGTCCTAAGAGTAAAAACGTTGGGAGAAACCATTCACCTGACCTCTGCAAACGTCCATGCAAGCAATTCCCAAATGAATTTACCAAACAATTTAGTCATTTCGTGCGACAAAATCCAGACACCTCGTCTGAATCCATGCAAGTCCCCTCGTCGCCAACCTCCTCCATCAACATCGGGGTGTCCTCCTCCAGATGTCTGAGCAGAGAGTATCTATAGCTGCTCTTCCTGGAGGGACAAAGAAAGGACGCATGGGATTATTTACTAGGTTATTACAACACGCTGGAATGTGCATGAGGTCAACGTGCTTACTTGACCCGGAAGCAGTACATGCGCACAATCAAGACAGCAGCTGCCAACGCCATCACCACGACAGAAAGCACCAAAGCGATGATGAAGGGGTGAAGCCCCATCCCGACCTCGGGACAAATGAATCCAATAAGTTTTAACTGTAGAGGTAGTTTAACAGGCCATAAAACCAACAGTTCGCTTCATGGTTTGTGGCTCAGATAAAAAGGAATTAGGGCTTGAGATATGACAGCGCTGTTACTGATTCACACACACACACACACACACAATTGATGTCCATTTCTGTAAATCCATCCCCAAATGTTCTCCATTTGTCTGGAAGAAGTTCTTAAGTCAAGTGTTGAAAAAGTCAGTCATTCCCACACAGACCAGGGCCATCAGTCATGAAGGATGCTTCCTGCAACATCTCCACATATCCAAGTGCCGTTTGACGCCCCTGCACAAGCTGAAGCTCAAGTGCATGATGGTGCAACTTCTACTGTGCCGTGTGGGAAACATCTCAGGCGGGATCTTCTGAAAGTTGGAAGCCATCGGGACCGTCAACAGAGAAGAAAACTATCTTCCACCTTTCAATGTCCCATGTTTGGTGCTCTTCTGCTAATTCCAAACATCCAATTTTGAAGAGCTTTTTTTCTTCCTAAAAGCCTTCTCTGGCAGATGGAGTCTGATGGCTATTGGACTGCACTCGGCACCAGTAACAGGCTTCACTTGGGCCAAGAATGGTTTCGTGCCAACAGTATCCTGTGGTTCCTGTTTATGTATCCACCACTTGACTTTTTTATTCTATGTGCCTCAGGATGTTTGAAGAAGTTTGAAATTTATGCATCTGAACAATCCCGCCTTGTTCAAAGCCAAAAAGCTTTTTTGCCTTTGCCATCAGTGTGAATACCTGACACTAAATCACATTCAATCCACATCTTTGGCAACATTTTTGCCTTTTAGAGGCCGTGCTCTTCAAGTTTTGATCACCTGATGACCAGCCTATCTGACTTTAATGCTTCTTTGAATTTTTGGGATCTCATTTCGAAGTTCTACTTAGAACCTCCATAAAATCCAACAATGCAAAATATAAATTATTGCAATTTTTCAGCTGCTCCTAACATTTTGATCAGGCATGTACAATGCAGGCCATTCTTTAGCTAGCAGGTGTCATGGCTATCCTTGAAACTCGCCTCCTCCCCTCTGTCTCCTGTTTGGGAGTACTTGGCTTTCCCGGTGAAGTATGTCTGTGTCCCTTTATTTGTTACAAGTGGAAAAGATGAAAGCCGTGTGCCACCATTGTTCCTTAGAGACGGGGAACGGGGCTACAAGCTGGATCTATTAATGCTGCGCTTCAGCCAATAAGGAATTTTACTTTACCAAAAACAAAATAACACTGCAAAAATAACATGCATTATGTATGATTCACAGTACATATAAAAACACAATCACATCAATTAGACAAACCACAAATTTTTTCTTCACATATTATTGTCCTACATTGGATTGGCTTTAGCATCTTTAATACACAATATGTATCAGACGATTGCATTTATTGGAGAATTACCTGCCAGCAGTTTGCAGTTGCGGATGAGTGAAGCGGTGCAGTTAAAAGGCGTACGCTGCACGGGAGGTGCTCTCTGCAAGGGTAGTGTTACTTTTTCCACCTGCCCTGAATAAATAAAATAAGGACATCATTAGTTGAGGGTCATTAGTTAAAGGCCTGCTGATTTATTGATTTACTTAGACCTTATGCTTTGTTACGTGATATGCTAATAGTTATTAGTATGACATCTTGCACGACACTTTAACTTTGTTATGCAACCTTTGTGTGGCCCGAAGTCCCATTCTACTGTTAGAATAAGCCGGGGGCTAACCAATGGCCTGCAGGCCACAGTTTGGACACCCCGATTTAAGCATGACATGACGTACCGTTTCAGAGAGCTGTTTTTTACTGTTTGCGGTAAAAAAAAAAAAAAACGTTTACCGCTTTTTTTGTAAAAATGAATGATTGATATTCTTCCATGCCGTGTGGAAGTGGTACTTTTGTGTCTTTGTCCTTCTTCCACACTTTGTTTAAAAGCTGAATCTTAGAAAGAATACATTTGGGGCTAACTTGTTAGCTCGTCAGCTTGCAGCCCTCCTGAGTCACTAGCACAATAGTTGTGTAATCCTATGTAAACAATGAATAATAGTAGAAAGGTGACTATAGGGGTGTTATTACATGTCTACAGGTCTCTAATAATGTATTTATGTATTTATAAAGTCATAAACAGATTTTCTATACTGTAACGATGGATATATAAATACATTGGGGGCTACCTTTTTAGCTCGTCAGCTTGCAGCCGTCCTGAGTCACTGTAGTACATAGTACTGTAGTATTATTAGTGAAACATATGCAAATACAAGCATGACATTACCTTAACACTGCATGAAATCATGTGACGAAAAGTTCTCCTCCCATTCCGTGTGGAAGTGCTAAGTTTTGGGTTTCTTAAGTTTAGAAGAAATAAATTTGAGGCTAACTACTTAGCTCGCTAGCATGTAAGCTTGGCTGTCTCGAGTCTTTGCAGCAGAAGAGTTGCAAAATGAGTTGTAAACAAGTAAACAAGTGACTATAGGGGTGTTAATTCTTGTTGTAATGATACTAAATACCGTATTTAGCAAGTCATAAGGTGGTTTTCTGTGATCTGACAAAAATTATTCAATTTATTAACATTTAAATGCTATAAATTAGAGGTTATGGTAGTTGGTTTGTTATCTTCTTTGGAAGTAACTCCAGCCACAAACAAGTTTGAAGCCAGTAAAATATATAAAAGTAAAAAGCTGTACTTCGGCTACCTCTTTTAATGACGTCACCTTTCCGACGCGTCAGTACAATTATTACGAATTAACCCCGCTTTATGCCATTTGACTATTTTCAAAAGAAGGCGAGTCAGTCCACGCCCTGGGTCTAATATCCATGTCAAGGAGGAACATCGTGTTTGAGGTGAAAAGTAAATATTGCATCATGACATTAACCTGGTTAGCAAGTCCGCCATGTTTGTTGACTTCTCTTTGGCGCCGCTTGCGCGTGTTCTGACGTGCCTGGGTAGCCACGCCCCACTTCCGCTTAGTTTTCGTGCATATTTAAATAAAGTTATGCACACAAAGTCATTACTAATGTACAAAACATACGTTACATGAAATGTTTATTATTTCTATGGCTTATTATACTCACTGTGGAAGTCTTTTCTACCAACTTCGATGATGGATGTACAGTCCTAATGTGCTTGTGCAGGTTATTTGTAGCGCATGATGGATATTAAATTTTAATCTTGCCTCCTCGACTCTCTGCCTTTGTATTATCAACGTATTGTAGATGAAATACATTCAAATTAAACTCCTGAGATCATTTATTTTCTCACCTCTCCAGCGTGTTGTGTCTTTCAGTGTGCTGTGTCTCTGTAAGCCCCGCCCCTAGCCGATAGTTAACCAATCAGACGCGGCTTGCACTGGAAGGCAGTGTAAAGAGAGAGAAAAAAAAACAAAGCAGCGGATTGTGATTATACACTTGAATGAGTCGGCTACATGACAGGTTTCCTTGGCTAGTGACACATCGCTAGTATACAAACAAACGATTTTTGGTTGGCCCCGGCTGCCCTCATTATGTCGTTTGCCGTGCAGCTGCTTTCAAAGACAAACTGCGTATGAAGGGACGAAGTAAACATGCAAATGCTTTAGATCTACACACAAAAAAGAGAATATGGACGTCAGAGCTTTAATGCTTCAAAAAGAGACAAAATACTAACGTTTGATCTCTGCAGGTCTGAATTCCAGTTTGGACCAATTCATTCATTCATTCATTTTCTACCACTTATCCTCAAGAGGGTCGCTGGAGCCTATCCCAGCTGTCTTCGGGCCAGAGGCGTTGTACACCCTGGACTGGTGGCCAGCCAATCACAGGGCACATATAGACAAACAACCATTCACACTCACATTCATACCTATGGACAATTTGGAGTCGCTAATTAACCTAGCATGTTTTTGGAATGTGGTGTACCCGGAGAAAACCCATGCATGCACGGGGAGAACATGCAAACTCCACACAGAGATGGCCAATGGTGGAATTGAACCCTGGTCTCCTAGCTGTGAGGTCTGCGCACTAACCACTAGACCGCCGTGCCGCCCAATTGTACTTTATCTCATCACAAAACTGACTGATTAACATTTTGCAATATTGGCTGAATATTAGTAAAAAAATATGCATATTAAAACAAATTAAGCATTTTCAATAATAAATACAAATATAAGGCAATGAGAATACTTACTGTACTCACCCATCATCAAACAAGGTGCAGGATTTTCACAGGTGGAACATGAAGAATACCTCGTATTAAAAACAGTACGCTCCAGTGAGGCGAGATTACCTGTACTGTGCAGGTGAGCAAATCAAGCAGTCCTTTTCTCTGCCTGTGACATTAACAGCCTCAGCTTACTTGTAAACAAACACTAGCTTTCCGAGGAAGACACTTCACGTGCTAATTCTACCAGATGCTCCTCGATGAAGGCGAAAAATAAACCCGCACGGAACGTGTACCCGAATACAGTGCACCTTGCTGAGTCACAGCAAGATGGCTCCCTGGGCTCTATACTCTGGTTCTCCTGATAGTAACGATGCGCTACTATATTATATTTATATAATATAGTATATAATAGTATAGTATAGTAGTATATAATAATAATATATAATATTATATAATATAATATATACTATATCATTATATTTGATTAGGATAAATCAAATAATAATAGTATCATAGTATAGTAGTATATAATAATTCATTCATTCATTTTCTACCGCTTTTTCCTCACGAGGGTCGCGGGGGGTGCTGGAGCCTATCCCAGCTGAGTATATAATAATAATATATAATATTATATAATATAGTATAATATATACTATATCATTATATTTGATTTGGATAAATCAAATAAACTTCTTATGTTCAGATATGCACAAACTACACTTAAATATAAATGTAACAAAAGTAGATATAAAAAGGTTATCAATTACCGCCAACATATCGGCCTTGAGAAGCACAAAATTATGAACGGCGTGTATTTCTACTAAAACTGTCTCACTAATTGCAGGAGTTCCCTGCTAGACATTTACATGCAGCTCTTTGACTACTTTACGCAAATAATGAATAAGTCTTGCAATATGAAATATAGAATATGTAGACTAGAAAGAGCAAAATGACACATCTTGTAATATGAATCCAAAGCAGAATTTACATGTGGATAAAGACATTTCAGGATGTTCTTTTCAGACAGCTTAGCATTTATTTTCTCGCCAAGGTTTCCCCTAAAAGAGATTTTACAAGCAGATGTGCTAATAAATGAACTGCAAGTCATTCACAGCAAGCTGTATCTATTGACTTCCACTCCCTTCACATGCTAACAAGACAAGTGGTGACGCATTATAGTTAGTGAGCCCCCCCCCCTTTCTGCCCCAACACCAAAAGCTTCTTTTGCCAGCAGGGTATATTCATGCTGATCAATAATAAAACGCTGCAGCCATTCATCTGCCGTCAATGTCGTCTGATTTATTGATTCCGATTCTCGCACGCTTTGAGTCAAGCTAGTTCGTAGTACTTCCCCGTCTCTGGATCAAAATAGCAGTTGAGGCAAGGGTCATAGAGCAGATTTAGATACTCGTCCTCCATCTCCTCTTCATTCTCCGACTCGTCCCCGCCTGTGGTGAAGCAAGAACATCACTCCGTAATACAACTCCTAAAACTGTCCATTGGAAAACTGCATGTTCATTCATTCATTCATTTTCTACTGCTTTTCCTCACGAGGGCTGTGGCGGGTGCTGGAGCCTATCCCAGCTTTACCATTACCATAAAAATATTTTTGAAAGACCACCCGAACTACTGCTATGGTAATACATAATAAACAATAACAATACAGCTCACTGTTTGTCTCTTGTTTACTTTCATTCATTCATTTTCTATCGTTTATCCTCACAAGGGGGTGCTGGAGCCTATCCCAGCTGTCTTCGGGTGAGAGGCGGGGTACACCCTGGACTGGTCGCCAGCCAATCACAGGGCACATATAGACAAACAACCATTCACACTCACATTCATACCTATGGACAATTTGGAGTCGCTAATTAACCTAGCATGTTTTTGGAATGTGGGAGGAAACCGGAGTACCCGGAGAAAACCCACGCATGCACGGGGAGAACATGCAAACTCCACACAGAGATATCCGAGGGTGGAATTGAACCCTGGTCTCCTAGCTGTGAGGTCTGCGCGCTAACCACTCGACCGCCGTGCCGCCCAAAACAACGCACATACACCTATTTTGACTGTCAAGCCCCCCAAAAACACCATACTTACATAACTGACGTGTATCTAAACCAGTGCTGTGCAAACAGTGGTGCGGGCCCCCCTGGGGGGGTATAAATTTATAGTACTCAACATGCAATTTGACTCTTGAATACAGTATGTATTGTATGCGCTCAATGGTGTTGCATTTTCCTGGTTTCAGTTTGAAGTTCAGTCCGTACAGTACACATATATGAATAAATATCAGTATTTCTGTCACGCCCTGTGTGGGTTCGTGCGTGACAGTTTGTCTATGTTCCCTGTCTGGGCTTTGATTTCCGTTTTGAACTCTTATTTTGTATTGGACTTCCTCTTTTGCCTCGTCTGCCTTCGTTGCCATGGTCACCCACACCTGTCCCTAATTTGTCCTCTATTTAGTTCAGGTGTGCCCTTCTCCCTTTGTTGGATCATTGTATTGTTTGTCCGTCAGCTACCTGAGTTGCTTTTCCTGCTGCTGCAATTATTGCAAGCAATAAATACTATTTACCTGCTATTGGTCCTGCTCTCTGCATCCTGGGGTCGAACTTTAAAGCTCTCAAGCCGAACCGTGACAATTTCAAATCATGGTAGGGGACGTGACACAGAAAATAACTAAGAAGCACTGATCTAAACCAAGCTACAATGTTATTATTCTGTAGGAGTGAACACAAAGAACTATTTTTCTGGTGTAGTGACACAGCGCCCACTGGGAAAAGCATATAAACAACTATGAATAGACAAACAAATGATCTGTATTAGCTAGAATACTATCAGTATTACATGTGATCATAAATGTACCTATTACTACCTGGTCACAGCATGGATAGAAAAGCATAAAACGTTGGAGCTTATTTAGAGGGCTTTATAGTCAAAATAGGTGTCCCGTTACGTGTTGTTAGCCGTTCTTGCTTTACTGTACGATATATAATTTTAAAAATAATATGTGCGGACAAAAAAAAAATCACCATACCTGGCCAATTACTCTCTGCAGTTGAGTAAATAAGCAGCCTCGGCCATTATAGGAGTGACTATGAAGATTTTTTTTTTCTTTTAGGTGGAATGAGATTGTGCAGCTGGAGCTAATAAAGCATGTGGATAAATGTAAGCTATATTTTCCAGGCACGTTGAGACGATAAGAAGGCAGGCAGACGCTCCCAGGTGGAATATAGCTAGAGTCATGTGGGGTGACCTTCACACTCAGGTGGATTTTAAAAGTTTTCTGCCATTTTTTTTTTTTTTTTTTTTTACTTCCCCTCATCAATCAGGAGCTGAGACGTCGTCGGGTGACAAGGGCCTTATGAAGCCGTAAAGAGCTTCTCCCTGTAATCCCCACTACTTTAAAGCACACCAATTTGGCTGTTAAATTGACAGGCAGTTAAATGCTAAAAAGGTTATGGAATGCTCCGGGTGGAACATTTTATCTTATCAGAACTTGGGCGACGATAATGAAAACTAATTATGAGACACATTGTGTAAGAGGTTTGGAAAAAAAAGAGATGTTGTAAACTGGAAAGGTTTCATCAATTAACCTTGTCGGTGCGTCTGGGGGATGGGGGGGTGTGGTGGGAAAGACCTGTAATGAGCCCCGTCTGTTTTGACCTACAGAGGACAGAGAGCTTCACTCTCGTGCATTTTTTTTTTTTTTTTTATTATTCCTAATTACACTTGTGTGTGCGTTCCCATCATGCTTTGCTGCACTGTTTGGTGTCTGAGTGTTTTCCATTAGCTCATTGTGTGCGCTCACTAAGGTGAGGGGCGCTAGGTTGTGCCTCCTCTCTCCCTGACCTCCAAGGACATAAAAGAGGGAGTGGGGGCGGGCAGAAGGACCAACCTTAAGGTTTACTGTACCTCTGATTAGATCCTCACCATGGCTACCTGTGTTGCCTGACCTTCTCTGCAGGCTCGGAGGCATAATTGGGGGGCTGAGCACATCCATCCACTCCCTGGGAAAAGAGCATAAAAGAATACATCCGTGACAACGTGTACCGTGCGTGTGCGCTCTCCATCCCGCCGCATGACATCTTAACAATGAGGGGGCCCCCGTCATCATCTGCTCTCGCAGGCCTAAGCAGTGGCCCGCCGTCCTTGGGCCCCGCCTAATACACGCTTAGCCTTGCCGTGTTCCCCCAACTGTCATTTATTCCACTCCGACTCCAGCTGCGACTCCAAGCTGACAACATTCTGACCCAGATAGCTCATCCCAACCTTGGCCGTCTTCTGCGACTTCTCTCTCTCTCTCTCTCTTTCCCTCCCTCTGTCCATACGAGCGTATTCTCCCAGGTTTCAATTATACATAAGTCACTGCGCAGTGTTTTAACACAACGCGTCTCCAGAGGAAATGTGACTTGGCAGCGCGGCAGAGATTAATCTTTTGAAACATAATTCACATCAGTTGCATAATCACCCATTTACATCTTTTGCCTCAGGACAAAGCATCTCATAAAAGCACATCATAGCATCTTTAATGAGGAAAGCATAACCTCTGTGTGTTTTAATATTCATCTGGCTGCGGGCGAATCACACATCCATCTCATCAGCCACAACAGCGGGGATGGGCGGTGCCACTCATCTTTGTCTGCTCTGTGTTTCAATATCAGAAGATTCATATTCAACTTTTTTTTTTTTTTTTTAAAAAGAAGCATACAAACACATATTGATGCCAGATCGGTTATGGGATGTACATATACATGCATTGGAGCAGAGATGTTGTGATACTGTCATGGGTCAAACAGCTCTCAGTATGATACAGTGCAACGCTAGTGTTACTGCAGTACTACCACAATAATAACTACAACCATAAAAATAAACATCCGGGCTGTCAAAAATGCTCTCTTAACTCTTAACTTTATTCTGACCTGAACACGTCAACAGAAGTGCAATTCCAATGCCATGCACTGTATGTCTCTCATCCTCATTGCCACTAGATGCTCGCAAGATGCATTCAGGGACACTTCAAACATCATAATAATGTATTTTTTATTTTTTCATTGTACTTTTCTGAAAATAAATGTTAAAATCTTGTATTGTAGACCCAATCTCGTGCAATAATATTTTCTCACATTTCTCTCAAAGTTCAAATTTCATGGTCAAACAAGATTGGGCACAATAAACTATTCAGTGACTCACACGTATTTCCCTCCTTTCACCTGTAGCGTTTTTGTATCCTTGTTAAACTGGTTAAAGGTGCCGTTAAGCTGGTCTGTTGTTTATCGGTTTATTAGCAAGCAGCTCACACTGTTAGCTAGTTTGCTAGCGACCATTGACCACAACAGGAAACGGCACGAAGGGAATTGATTGACAATGGATGACCGCCAATCAGGACGCAGAACAGAATGGGCGGGTTCTCCCTCAACACGGCACACGTCTAACTATTACATGAGTATAAAACACCGTCTACTGGTAGCAGTAGTTAATACAATAACAGTGCACCGACAGATCGCTCTAATACACCACAATGACGCAGAATATAATTCACGTTGGTAGGCTGTTTAAAAAAACATGCACAATTGCACTAGCAAGGGAACACTGTGCTGCTGTACCAAATGTACCAAAATGAAATGTGAGCGGTATAGTCACTTTTCTGAAATACTAAACTTGTCGGATAAGATTGCACACATGCGCCCACTGAAGTGTCCAGCGAGAGTCAGTCTCTCTGTGTGCTTAATGATGCTCTCAGTAGACATCCTTCTAACTTATTGGTGTCAACTCACGATTCGTCTTGCAAAACTGCAAATTGGACTTGAAAATTTCCCGGTGGGACTTGGCGGTGATTATTGACATTAAGAGCTTCCAAATATCTCCAACTGAAAGGCTATCAAGGCCGCGCTGTTTATCAACCCGGGCGACTCCTTTCCAAATCCGCCAGAATGGAATGCGAAGAAAAATCCCTGGCAACACTAAATGCGGAAACAGCAACACTTCAGTTAAAACTCTTCTCCACAGAGAGGATGCCTCGTAGCCCCACCACGGAACTCGACACCGTCAGCATTCAACGCCTCAAAGAAGAGGAATGGAAAGCATCCGTGGAAGTGTTTCATCAATATGTAAATGACGAGTGAAACAACAAGCCGGAGACTGCGAGGTGTTTGAGGTACTTGTCAATAACAAATATTCAATTCAAGCCAGCGAAGAAGCCCCCCCCCCACCCCACTGGGGATAGCAAATAAAGCAAGGAAACATACTGAGAACACTATGTAAGCATGTGAGACCATACACGCCTGCTCATTGCAACGCTTTTCATCAATAAATCAAAAGTATCCCCGCGCAGGAGGTTGCATAATTTGTCTGTGATGCAATGCCTTTGTCTTCTTTTGTAACATGCGGCGTGCTCGTGTGCTACGAGATGAAATGCGGCCAGATTGGATGCATGAACGAGGTTCTCCAGAACCTTCCGTACGCCCGTTTATCCAGCGCCGCAATGTTTATGCGCCGCTCGTCCGCGGCCATTGTTAACCTGTAACATGCTTCATTAATGTTGTGAGCACGCTGCTGGGGAGAGTTTCGCTAAAAATCAATATTAAGTCAGCCTCAAACAAGTACTCCACGCTAATGATGCTAATTGTCCTTTCAGGAAGGATCTCCAGACGCTCTTGAATTTTAATGATGGGTGCTGGGGATGTCATTCTCATTGCGGTAGATCAGTGGTTCCCAAACGTTTTATTCATTTCCTGTACCCCCCTAGACATTTGGCCTGAAGCCATGTACCCCCCCCCTACTCCTGCACATTTATTTAGAACGTCAATCCATTACAATATTTGTTTGATTTCTATTAATATGTTGTGCGTACAGCTAGGAGATCCGAGTTCAATCCCATCCTCGGCCATCTCTGTGTGGAGTTTGCATGTTCTCCCCGTGCATGCGTGGGTTTTCTCCGGGTACGCCGGTTTTCTCCCACATTCCAAAAACATGCTAGGTTAATTAGCGACTCCAAATTGTCCATAGGTATGAATGTGAGTGTGAATGGTTGTTTGTCTATATGTGCCCTGTGATTGGCTGGCCACCAGTCCAGGGTGTACCCCGCCTCTCGCCCGAAGACAGCTGGGATAGGCTCCAGCACCCCCGCTACCCTCGTGAGCATAAGCGGTAGAAAATGAATGAATGGATGTTTAATGCAAGCAGCGTCCTGTCATACTTTGTTTGTCTGTCCTTGAACACACCATCTAACTTTTTCCCACGCTGCACAGATAGACTACTGTAATTTCCCCCTTTTTCTTTCAACTCCATAATATTATGTGGGAATGCATAAAGGTGAGATTTGATGAGCTTATTTAATACTAATGAGTGTATTTGTTCGGTGCAAAAAAAACTAAGTCCAGGCTGGTGCTGGTGGATGGTGGCTCTGTATTCATTTATTGCTTTTCATTCCTGCCTTAGTTTTAAACAATACATCACAAACAAGTTCAATCAGATGGCTATAATCTACGTATGTTTTGCTGGTGTGTTAATATCCTGAATCTCCGGGTGACTAGCTAGCTGATAATGCTAATTGCATCCATTCAGTCATGGTAAGCTACGGAGCATGTGCGACAATATGATACCTGGTGCACGTCTATATAACTCATTCACCTAAGGATTTATGGCTGACCATAATGGGTGATATAATCTGCTGAATGCAACATGGAAACAGGAGTTCAGAACATTCAAACTGACTGCAACCCTACACTCCGATGAAAAGTGAGAAGTATTTCCTGTCATGCGGATTTGAATAAAAACTAAATATATTTTAAATCCCTGTTTACAAGCCACCCATACATTACATTTCACCAAATAAATAATAATGCAATGCAATATATCCTCCACAGCAGCGGATTTGCCTGTGGCTCAAAGCATACAAAGGTAAACAAAGTCACCCATGTCTTGCGGCTGCTTTGCATGATGAAGAAACGGGCCTTCACATTCACTGATGGGTTTCTCCCTGCAAAGCTAACACCGTATAGTCGGGGTGTCACAATATCTCACGCTACGAGATCTCGCAAGATTAAGAGGTGTCTCATTGCCACTCACACCATAAATCATTTTGCCCACATCCATGCACTGCCATGGAATACAGGAAGAGAGTTCACATCCTCGTAGACCCAATCTAGTGTATCGTCTTGTCTCGTGAACTCAGCGTCTGGTGACACCCCGCTATACAGTAAACGTCCACATGCGATGCGTATCTATTTAAACGGAATAATGGTTGCCAACCATCGAATCTGACAAGGCGCTGGGCGGAAATACAAATAAAATAATCAAAAACAGCGAGGAGGCAAAAGCACACACAGAAGACATTTATTTGCACTCATCTGTGAGGGAGATGAGCCCCAGTCTGCATCTGACAGCTGACATTTAGCCTTAATTCTGCAGTCGGTTATCCTGCCTTTCATTTGAGTGTTTCATGTGGATGCAGGGAACATAAACACGGAAAGGAAAATCCATTCATCTGCATTGCATTATAGAAATCATGTGCGTTGCCAACATACTCTAAATGAAGGTAAATCTGGTGCATTGAAGCAAGCATGGCCACGCTTTAGAAATATGACCACAATGCATCCCACGGGGCATCATTTTTGGAAAATTAGGGTGCAAAAAAGGTATAAGATTGCTAGTCATAATACAGTAAACCTCGGATATATCGGACTCGGATATATCGGAAATTCGCTCACAACGGACAGATAAAAAAGAACCAATTTTTCTGTAATGCATTTCCAATAAAAATTCATTGCATATATCGGATTTTTTATAACGGATTTCGCCTATTTCGGACAAAATCTCCAGTCCCGTTCCAATGCATTTCCATTAAATTTCCCTCGCATATATCGGATGGCCGCATCGTGGCGCTCCGATTCGCCGAATCGTGACAGGCCGCTATACGATGTCATTTGCAGCGTTTGCAGCGTTGCCTGCGCGTCCAGGTAGGAAGTGCCTTTTCATAACGGATAAAATCCGATTTACGCATATACCGGATTTATATCCGGTATATGCGTAAAACGGACATTTTCCGGTATACGCATATAACGGATTTCGCTTATATCGGACAAAACCAGTGGGAACAATTATATCCGATATATCCGAGGTTTACTGTAATAGGAGAATGGCACGACAAGGTGTACTGTAGTCAGACACAGACCTTTGTCGAGCAGTGTCGGTGTGCCGCCGTGTTTCGGGATATGTTGTACTCGCATTTGAAAATACTGTAAAAATTCCACTGTCTTTTGTAATATACAGTAAACCTCGGATATATCGGATTCAATTGTTCCCACTGGTTTTGTCCGATATAAGCGAAATCCGTTATATGCGTATACCGGAAAATGTCCGTTTTACGCATATATCGGATTTATATCCGGTATATGCGTAAATTGGATTTTATCCGTTATAAAAAGGCACTTCCTTGACTATGTTTCCAATGTACCTGGACGCGCAGGCAACGCTGCAAACGCTGCAAATGACGTCGTATAGCGGCCTGTCACGATTCGGCGAATCGGAGCGCCACGATGCGGCCATCCGATATATGCGAGGGAAATTTAATGGAAATGCATTGGAACGGGACTGGAGATTTTGTCCGAATTAGGCGAAATCCGTTTTTAAAAAATCCGATATATGCAATGAATTTTTCTTGGAAATGCATTACAGAAAAATTGGTTCTTTTTTATCTGTCCGTTGTGAGCGAATTTTCGATATATCCGAGGTTTACTGTACAAACACGTAAAATACAAGCTTGCTTACCTGGGGTTGGAGCACCGCAGTGGGTTCATTTCCTTCTGGTAGTGTTGCCCCTGATTAGCTGGCTGCATTGGAATAAAAAAAAAAACATATCAAATGATTTAATCATACCAAATAGTAAAGAAAATATGCTGGATGTTATCTGGAAGAGGAATAAAAGACAAACAAGAAGAAGGCCTAAAGAAAATACTATTGACGCATTCATTGCATGCAGTCCAATGTATTGTATGCCAGATTAGAAATAAGACCATCAAAACAAAGGTGTGAAATTTTGATGCGCTTACCAAAAAAAAAAAAAAAAAAAATCAGTTTACATTCAGATATCACCCCCTGCAAGAAACACTAACACATTACCTTCTTCATGTTGTCAAAGCCAAGGAGCATACCATTACCACGGGAGGCTATTTAAGCCTAGCGGCTGTTTAAAGGATCTTGCATTGCACGACTGTGATGGAAAAAGTAGTCATATTGAGGTCGAAGTTTTTGCAACGCTTGAGTCCATTTAAGTTATCAGCGTGCGCCGGTGCCTTATATTCCTGTGTGTAATGTTCTTACATACGGGCCGGTATGATCACCTTGGGCAAAAATATCACACTTTCACTGTATTATAATTACAGCTCTAGAATACTCAAATACATTCAAATAAATATAATACAGCACAATGAAAGTGTATCTTATGTAGTTGGAAAAAAACAAACAAAAAACTGGAAACTCCTCTTTTACGGAGCGTGCATGGAAGCTAGCAGGGCTAATGTAAATAAGAATGTAAACAAGCTGCAAGTTCTGGCTGAAAAAAAAAAAAAGATGAGAGGCACGTTTATTCTGGCACCTAGCTTGTCATCAACATTGTCAACACACACAACAAACATCTGACATGACTTAGGTGACTAATGACAAGCACGGCCATTAGAGTTTGTTGAAGGTTTTGCAGCAATGTATGCAGATGCTGGCATCTCATTAGAAAGGTTGTGGACAAAATTGTCCAGTGAGGTATGGTATCAGTAAATGTAAGGGTTTTTCATTAAATTGACAGACATTTTACTCACTACGCCACAAAGTACACACTCTATGCTGGTAAAATATGTGTAAAAAGGTAAAAAAAAAATGAAATAGGCCAGTATATGTTGTGTTTTTGTGCTGCTATGCTGGTATTCCGATCCACCAGACCACCATACTAGCACGAAAACACAACGTATGCTGGCCTATGCTGGTAACTGGTCTAGCCCTGTGGTTTCAACACACAGAAGCCCAGTTCAGACGGGACAAAGTACAGTAAACCTCGGATATATAGGACTCGGATATATCGGAAATTCGCTCACAACGGACAGATAAAAAAAAACCCAATTTTTCTGTAATGCATTTCCAAGAAAAATTCATTGCATACATCGGATTTTTTATAACGGATTTTGCCTATTTCGGACAAAATCTCCAGTCCCGTTCCAATGCATTTCCATTAAATTTCCCTCGCATATATCGGATGGCCGCATCGTGGCGCTCCGATTCGCCGAATCGTGACAGGCCGCTATACGACGTCATTTGCAGCGTTTGCAGCGTTGCCTGCGCGTCCAGGTACATTGGAAACATAGTCAAGGAAGTGCCTTTTTATAACGGATAAAATCTGATTTACGCATATACCGGATATAAATCCGATATATGCGTAAAATGGACATTTTCCGGTATACGCATATAACGGATTTCGCTTATATCGGACAAAACCAGTTGGAACAATTGAATCCGATATATCCGAGGTTTACTGTATTTCCACATAGTGGCCGCACTGGACCTCCACTTTGGTATGAAACGGTATGAAAAAATGCCAAATTTTCGTGTTTTTTGATACCATAATATGCCTTGAAAAGGGTTTTTCATAATGGCCCAAGCCGAGTACGGATATTATTTTGGGGAGATGGTAAGTGCTGGCATGTTTTAACCTCACACACGTGGATGTACATCCAGTGAAATTGAACCCTGAGCATTTTCTACCACGTGTATGTCCGAAGAAACTGTGCACTACAGGCGTTCCAGATGAAGACATTACTATTGGTGGGCATATAGCGACTTCAGGCGTGACGGGAAAAGTAATGTGCATTGATTTTAGACAAACTGAACATGCGTGTGTAGGCGGCGGCTCATATTAGCTTACGGTATTATACTAACCTGTCCTTGTTGTCATTCACATTCGAACAGCTATGGATGTGCAAGTTGTACCGGGCTCACATGGGAAAAAGTCTGCATTAAATGTAATGGTGGCTTTCCAAAAAAAAAAAAAAAAAAGGAAACCGGCTTTCCATCCCAGCGGTAATACGCCTATGCAATATGCTCTACCTGTATCTCAGCATACTATCAGATCAGCCACCTTCTGTGCGTAGGGGAAATGGTTACAGGCTCATAAAATTAGCATCTGAAATGACCGCGTTCACTGGGGATCACAGAGAAGAGCCAGTTGGGGCCAGACCGGGCTGCGTTCTCTCCCTAAGTGCAATGTGCTTATGCTAATGGACAATGGATCCAAATGACCTTCAACAGCCACTATACCATCTTTGAATTCTAAAAAGACCACGAGGGATCATTTCCGACGACCTAAATAATTTTGAGTCGTGCTGGGAAATGGCGGGTATTGTGCCATTGTAGCTTTTTAAGCAGTAAGAGGCCAAATTAATGTGTTTCTATCTCCATAATCCTTTGTAATGCAGAAAACACACCGGAGGAAGAGGCGTGTTAGCACTTCGCCGTGGCGTCGATGGGGAGCTTGAAATGGAAATGAGGAAGCGTGCAGGTCAGCCGCGGTCACCGAAATTATTCCGGATGGGAGGCAGAGAGGTCAGCGTCGTCGTCGTCATTACCGATGGGCTGACGCACGTACGCACGCCGCTGGCCGGGAATAAAAGTAGCCGAGTAGACCGGCATACAAACCGTGGTGATGTGCGTCCAGGTAGAGTTGTCCTCACTGCTGAGGCTCATGCTGACGTTGCAGCCGTGCATCTGAGACGCGCTGAGGCCCGAGGCTCTGTATTCATCTTCCTCCTGCTCCCTTTTTAGACTTGCAAGCATCTGGAGCTCGTCATCATCCCCTCCGTGCGATTGTAGCCCGCTGGCTGGCTTTAAGTGCCAATCACCAGAATCACCAGGCTGGATGGTCTCGTCTTCTTCCTTTGAAATAATTTCCAAAAACACAGATCACTTCTGCAGCGGCAATCCAAAGAACCACTTTGCATTCCGTCGACATAATTCTCCAAATCCTCTAATGTTGTACGGATCTCTTTACAACAGACTGCAGTCTTACGACATTAAGGACAGGATGCTTCTAATGAGGTCATCAATTCATTGAGGACAGCAGTCGGATTTTGCCCTGGTGCGGCGTCGGCGGCGAATGTTAATAAAGCAACTCAAATGTGTCGTATTCCTATGACAACCTTTCAGTCACGCCGCCTGCCAAGAGCTGCCACAAATCAGCAGTCAGGCGCTACAGCGATGATGAGGGATGCGAGGACATGTCGCAGCGCTGTTGTGTAAACACGGGGAAGGAAACAGCCGTGGAACACGTCTCCCTTCAGGCCTCGCCATCACTCCAGCTGACTATCCTGTTATCCAGCCCGCCTCTGTAACTTCTTGATCACGCGTTGCAGTCTGATGCTTTCCAACCGACCCCTCCACGAGACTGGGACAACGCTGAATACCACACGGCGACACGCAGACTACAGTTACAAGGTTTCCTAATTAATCCTAATTAAACGCTGCTACCACATTGTGTTGTTACGACGACGGATGTCAAAGTTAACACGTTCAAAATTAGCTAACAAAAATTTTCTTTCACACCATTATTCCTTTTAAGCATGTGTATGAGAAAAAATTCTACTCCCATTATGTGTGGAAGTGGTAAGTTTCTGTCTTCTTAAAGGGGAACCGCACTTTTTGTGGGAATTTTGTCCATCATTCACACTCCTTATGTGAAACATGAACACATATTTTTTTCCCTTTTCTGAGCATTCTAGAGCAAGAAAACTAGTTAATATGAGCTAGCTGACAATAGACATCATAGGAAATACGTATTTTGACATTTTGATCATTTCTATATTTACCGAGCTACAGTGATATTGTTATATCATTTGCAACGCGACGCCTCGCTAGTTGTTCGTGTAAGCGTCACTCACAGACAAAAGCGTGGATAAACCTAGCTCTCAATTTCGCTATGAAGACTCAACAAGATGCTCGTTTGCTGCCAGCGGTTTTTAGCTTAGGACTGGAGCACACGTCTTGTGCTGGAAGATACAGCCATCCCAATGAGAGAGGACATTGAAAGTGTCACTGGACCAATACTGCTCTAATTGACAGAAGTAGCGAGTTTTCTTTTTGGAGGGCTTCATAGTCAAACTAGGTGTATCCCAATGGCACTTGTTAGCTAACTCATATTAACTTTAACGTTGTCTGGACAAAATGACCACATGTTTCACATGAGGATTGTGAATGGTGGGCAAAAATCCACAAAAGTGCAGTTCCCCTTTAAGTCTAGACCTACTAAACTCAAGGCCAACTCCTTCGCTAGCTAGCTTCCCAGCTCGCCAAGTCTTGAGTTCCTGCAGCATAAGAATTGCAATGTAAAATACCAAAAATTCATTCATTCATTCATTTCCCTCATGTGCTGGAGCCTATCCCAACTGTCTTCGGGCGAGAGGCGGGGTACACCCTGGACTGGTAGCCAGCCAATCACAGGGCACATTTAGACAAACAACCATTCACACTCACATTCATACCTATGGACAATTAGCTTAGCATGTTTTTGGAATGTGGTAGGAAGCCGGAGTAACTGGAGAAAACCCACGCATGCACGGGTAGAACATGCAAACTCCACACAGAGATGGCTCGGGTCTCCTAGCTGTGAGGTCTGCGCGCTAACCAAAAACTAAAATAAATACAAATATAATATAATGTAATAAATAAACTAAAATAAATACAAATAAAATAAAATATATAAACTAAAATAAATAAAATAATGAAAAATAGAGAGTAAAGGTGACTATAGGGGTGTTATTTCATGTGTACAGGTTTCTAATAATGTTAAAACATGTATTTAAAAAGTCATAAACAGGTTTTCTATGCTCTAATTATGAAAATATTCAATTTATTGACATTGAATTGGGGAACCAATTAACCACTATAAAGGAGGGACGACTGCATATTATATTTTTCCAGTGTTAGCAAGTCGTATGTGTCTTGTGTGGTCTTTGCTGCTTTCTTGCCCTGGTGACCTCCACTGGGACTGCCAGCTGCTTAAATAAAGCCAAGGCTTTAGGAGATTTACATGAAGTATTTCCTGCTGACTGTTTTTTACGGCGGCCCCCATCGACATGGAGACAGAGAGGCTGTGTTTACGTGAGTTTGACCAACACGGTGAAGCGAGAGGAAGGTGCTGAATTTTGTCATTTTTAAAGCTCTCTCAGATGCAATTACGTGTTGGCAGACTAAGTACAAAGAGGGAGCTGTAATGGCAACACATTACGGCACGTAATACAGCCGCTGCCTATTGTTAAAAAAATGTGGGGTTTAGATTCACACTGGAGGAGGGAATTGGTCATTTATTAACCCTTATGGCTGGGGTGTCCAGTGTGCGGCCATTTTCTTCTCTTATTTGTTTTTGACCCTGTGCATATTCATTCATTCATTCATTCATTCATTTTCTACCGCTTTTTCCTCACGAGGGTCGCGGGGGTGCTGGAGCCTATCCCAGCTGTCTTCGGGCGAGAGGCGGGATACACCCTGGACTGTTCTCCAGCCAATCACAGGGCACATATAGTCAAACAACCATTCACACTCACATTCATACCTATGGACAATTTCATTCATTCATTCATTTTCTACCGCTTTTCCTCACGAGGGTCGCGGGGGATGCTGGAGCCTATCCCAGCTGTCTTCGGGCGAGAGGCAGGGTACACCCTGGACTGTTCTCCAGCCAATCACAGGGCACATATAGTCAAACAACCATTCACACTCACATTCATACCTATGGACAATTTGGAGTCGCCAATTAACCTAGCATGTTTTTGGAATGTGGGAGGAAACCGGAGTACCCGGAGAAAACCCACGCATGCACAGGGAGAACATGCAAACTCCACACAGAGATGGCCGAGGGTGGACCTGTGCATATTTAAAAATATAATTAATTCTGTATTAATTATACTATTACATATTAAACAATTTGCTTTCCTTGTCACCTATAACACAAAAACTGTCTCAGTAGATCTTATAGACTTCGACAGTTGTTTCTTTTTAAGCCATTTTGGATGCATTGAAGAAATATACGTAGTCCATAAACACATGAAATACTGCCAAATAAATACTTCAGTATAATTCCCCAAAATATGACAACATAAAATCACAGAAATGGGAATGCAAAGAAAGGGATGTTCCTGTAGTACTGAAATACTTACCGTTTCTTTTACTGCCAGCCCGTTTATTTTGTCTGCACAGTAAACTGAATTTACACTCAAGGATGGGATGCAATTTTCAGGGCTACAAATCTCAAGTTATACGGGAATAAAAGCTAAAACTCCTGTAAATCTGCAATATTTTGCTGTGACTGTTTACATGGGAGCAGTACCTTGAAGGGGTCCTCCAGTGAGAGCTCTTGAAGACAGTCCCTTGACAGTGACGTGCTGTTGTTCCTGTCCACAGCATGGTCGACTCCTTCTGGTGCACCTGGCCCACACCTCTGGTCCTGTCTTGTTCCCCAGAGTGAGTGACAGCATTTGGGATCCATCCTCTCATCCTCAGCTGGCACGCAGGATGGAGAGTGCAGGTGCATATCAGTGGCAGTTGGGCAAAGCTCTTCTAGTGATGTTTGCTCAGTGGTTTGACTCTCAAGTCGTGTGTCCAAATTTGTGCTTGAAAGAGGTTGACAAATGTCAAGGCTGGAGTCTGGCATGAATGTCGGCTGCAGGGATGGAGTGTAGCTCTTCTCCTGAAAGAAGAAGAAGAAATAATCACACATGAAGCCCTCGCACTGAAAAATCCTTCAAATAATTGGCTGCTTACGGGGTGCATGGCGAGGAATTATGACATTCATTTATTCATTTTCTACCGCTTATCCTCACAAGGGTCGCGGGGGTGCTGGAGCCTATCCCAGCTGTCTTCCGGCGAGAGAGACGGAGTACACCCTGGACTGGTGGCCAGCCAATCACAGGGCACATATAGACATTCAACAACCATTCACACTCACATTCATACCTATGGACAATTTGGAGTCGCTAATTAACCTAGCATGTTTTTGGAATGTGGGAGGAAACCGAAAAAAAATCGACCACACCCAAAATCTCATCTGGAAAAAACAGAAATGTGAGATTTCCCGTAGTCTGTCAGGGTAAGCAAATGAAGCGCTTGTTTTTCCTCCTTTCTGTGTCGTAACTTCCCCCGTCATCACTTATAAGAGTTCACTGTTTCAGAAACAGGGCTGCACGGTGGATAGTGGTTAGCGTGCAGACCTCACAGCTAGGGGACTCGAGTTCAATCCCACCCTCAGCCATCTCTGTGTGGAGTTTGTTTGCGTGGCTCCTCCTGCTCTATACTCTGGTTCTCCTGATAATCGTCATGTGCTATAGGTAATGTCATGATATTTGATGAGGACAAATCATCAGGTGTGGTTGAATCCGACATCCAGTAATTTGCAGTGTGCAAAGAGCAAGCTGATATCCGTCAGTGGCGGCTATCATTGCCAGTAAAACATATCATACTCCTCCTAATACAATATTCCATCCATCCATTTTCTATGTCGCTTATCCTATGTGTTGTGGGGATCAAAATCACCAGCTAAATTTCACTTCTATGGTTGTCGGACAGCAGTACGACAAAAATTAAGTGAGTATTTTCATTTTTTTCCCAAACTTTTTCGGTGTCATGAACACGTTCAGCATGATTCTGCTTTACTGTCTCTCCAGTGTAAAGAAAAAAAAAAAACACAGCGCTGTAATCCCGGTGGAGCGGTTAGTGTCTGTGGAAATAGTGGACATCTCAAGCAGCCAATCTAGAGAAGTTGTTAAATGCAACCGTTTCTTACTCTGGAAAAACACAAACACAAAGCTCCCTGAGCTCATAGAGTCTTCCACGTCTCAATTTCTTCTTTCCGTTGGCTCCTTTTGCGGTCGGCTTTATTCTAGGGGTCAGAGGTTACAATAAGCCCTTTGAGGCTGAAGCTTATCGCCACCATATGTTATTTACTTTCTCCTTCTTTCAGTTCTTTATCATTCTCCCTGGAGTGCAAGGCAGTAAACAACTATTAATGAGTATTATTGTGAACATATTGCTTTTTTCCGTGTGTTGGTACTATGTTCAAGGTCTTTTTACAGCACACTATTTTTCCCATAACTATACATTTCGGTCACATTACACTCCAGTTTACTTCGAAACATATCAGCGAGGGGTCCGATACATCTCCAAATAGATCACAAGCAACATGTTTCAGTGCTTTTAATATTTCTCTGTGTTTAAGAACAAATGGCTGAAGAGAATTGCATGAACCTGACGCAACACCTTGAAAGACGACTTGAGAAATGAGCAACCTGTCAGAAATGAGTGAAAATCAAAATCACGTCAAACGTGTGTCAGATAAACCGCGTGTGTTTTATCTACCACGTTGGCGGGCACAATAATAACAAGAAAAGCTCAGAGCGTTGCAATGATTAAGTCATGCGTTGCAAACAGTTCCGTGTATTTTATTTGTCATGTCCATCAACCGTCGATGCCAGCGTCCGCATTCTTAGAAATGATGCCAGAAATACACTTGGCTTATTATGCTCTTTGTAAAACAAACACCAGCACGCATTTCATCAAACAAGACGCTGCCCTCGGAAAAAATAATAACGCTGAGTTTTATTTTGTGATATTCGTTTAATATGCTCCATTATTGTGACTGCTTGGCTTTAAAAGGCGGTGTGAAAGGTGCTGTTGTCACTGCAGTGTTTAGTTTGGAATGATCAAATGAACACGGAGCCCTGCACGCAAGCAACATGGAGGGGCGTTAAAACATTGTTCATTTGCTTTAGCAGCGCGCCATGTAATGACTCTAAGCCGGTTGGAAATCATTTCCCATTAAATTGGAATTATAAGACTTATTATGGAGTTTTGAATAAGTTAAAGCAATTAGCATTTCTTTGAAGGCCGTAGTCTTTAAACTCGTAGTCCAACACGGTTTAATCTCTTTGCTCAGCATAAAGAAAATTACTCTATAAATTTTAGAACCCTTAATATATTATGTGATTAGAACAACCCTGCAAAAAATCGATTTTCGGCGGGATTGCAAGAAGCGGTGCCCTGTCCACACTGGATTGAGGAATAATTTGAGGCCCTTCTTAATCCCACTGACACACCTTTTGTAGCTACGATCATGTCCCTTTAAGGCTGAGGATGTTGTGGGACTGTCTTGGTTGACACAACATTGCGTGGAGGTCGGGAACAGTAGCTCGGGGTTGTGGTCCCCCTTTTCAAGAAGGGTGACCTCGGACGGCGACTGTGTGAGGAGCTCAAAGATGAGCCGTTCTCGTTCACATTCCATCGAGACGACCCAGTTGAGGTGGCTCGGGCATCTAGTCCAGATGCCTCCTGGATGCCTACCAGGCATATCCAGCCAGTAAAGGCCCCGGGGTAGACCTAGAGGACACGCTGGAGGGATAGCGGATGATGGACGGACATCAGGAAGTCAAGACTTCCCTGCAAAGACCGCTGCCCTTGCATGGCAGATCGGGATAAGGAAAGGACAATGGATGGATGAACGGAATAACCTTGTTGACATATTCAGTTAAAGTATAATTCCCCCTGCGAAATGTGCACTCAAGAGATGAAATGCGCATTATGAAGTGTGTGCACTATGTGAGATGTTATGTCGCACTGAATTGAGATTAGAGCGGATCACTGTTGCGTTACATTGTTAGGCCACTAAAATGGAAACGTCACGTTACAAAGTGAGGCTCAAGGCAGCCGGGCAATCGTGTCAAAGCAATATGTGCAATGTATCCTGAGTGAGCAAGAGTGCGTCCGTGCCCCCAGAGTGAGCGTACCTCATCACTTTCACTGCCAATGAAATCATCTTGGGGCTGTGCCTCATAGCGCCTCTCACTCAGGCTCTGAACTCCATCGCCTCGCTTCTCCATCTTCTGCTCACCCTGGCCTTGCCCTCGTTTGGGTGAGTGAGGCGGGGATGAGAAAGTGAACACCTCCTCCCGCAGAGCCAGACGCAGCTCGGGCTCCCCATCATTACTCTCCCAGCAGCTCCAGGCCTGCGGGTCAGGGGACGAAGCAAACCGAGTCGAGCCGCGGGGAGACTCTGCCGGTGTGGGTGGAGGCGACGTGGAGCTGTTCTTTGGTGAATTTAAACCACACTCGTCTGAGATAAAAGATAAGAGCCGGGGATATTAAAAGACTGACGGGGGTAAATGAACGTTATAAATGTGAGCGCTTGCAGGGTCCAGGAATAGAGGACTTTTACAATTCCTACTGTCTTGTACTTCGCTACATTGACTGAGAAAAATGGGGGCCTATCATTTAATTAAGTTGGGCCTTAAGAAAAAGCCGCATGCGCTGGTGTGTGCACATGAGAGACGGAAACCCTCCCACTGCACGGCACAGCGGGCCTGAGCTCAAACACGGGGGCACCTCTCCATATGAATGAGCGAGCACGTTTCAACCTCTCGTCAGTATAATCGCTTCCTTTAATTGCCCACTGTGTGGCAATCCCTGGACCCGGGAGATGTCACTCTGACTTTTATTTAATGTGCCACATTACCATTAATGAACTAACTACTGTGAGCAAAAGGAACTTGGTGCTGGGTAGAAACGTCTAAAGACTAGAATAGAAATTGTGATAATGAGAGATGCTGCTAAAGCAGGAAGCGAATCGAGGACTACAACACTCGTTCGTGCGCCGCAGCGTCGTCGCACCCTCGTCTCCTCGTGAAAGCGCTTCAGTACTTTGGAAGGAAGTGTTTGTGCCATTAAAATATTTAGCATTCAGTACTTTACTTTGCAGAATTAGTGTGAATGCGTGCATCTCTCGCACAATCGGCTTCCCAGAGCAGTTGTTGTTATTGTTGCGTGTGTGGCACAGGACTCGGAATAGCTCGACTGCACAGACTCTGCAGCAAACCCCCCCACTACCACCCCCCGACGTGGGTGATGCAAAATTTAAAAAGCAAGGAACAAAAGCAGTGATGTATGCAACCTAAAATGAGGCTCATCAATATTCAGACCATATTCTGAAGCAAACAGAAACAAAATAAGAGCAGGCGTTTTGTCCTTTTTGAAGGATAGACTTGGATTCAATGCGACTTGTCTTTTAGAGGAAAAGGTGGTCACCTAAAAGTCCGGCCGCTTCTACATTCCCGGCAGAGATGAGCCTCACCTGCACTTTGGACTTCAGTCATTCCTTTTGGTGTCAAAGGTTTTTGCCTGCTCTCCGGCCCGCTTGATAGAGGGCTTGGTTTCTCTCTGGTCTCGTCTCCCCCGCTGCGGCCGACATGAGCAGGATCTTCAGGGGTGGAACACAACACAACTTTAAAACTCAAGTGCTTTTATCGAATCTTACAGGGTGCATCGTAGCATATAACACAGCTCACCCGACGGCGCTTCGAGCCTCTCTGGTCCAGCGCTGAGAATTCTGAGCTTCCTTCTCTCTGATGTTTGCTTGTTGCACGCTTTGCCTCTCGGAGGATGTGGCTGCATGCTGGAAGATGTTCCTTTTGGACAATACATTAGATTAGATTAGATTAGATCAGGGGTGGGCAAACTACGGCCCGGGGGCCACATCCGGCCCGCCAAGTGTTTCAATATGGCCCGACTGTTCTTTCCAAAGTATTTTATTTAAACTCAACATACAACCTGGCATTGTGGCTTGGGCCAACTTTTTGATGGTTGAGGTAGCTGCTTTATCAATTTGGTTATTTGATGTGGTCTGTTGTTTACAAAATGCTCCTGGAAAAAGGAACACAAGCATAATAGTAAAAATAATAATAATAATACAATAATACTGTTGTTGTTAATAATAATATTACTATTATTATATTAATATTGTTGTTAATAATATTAATATAATAATAGTAATAATATTATTATTATTAAAAATAATAACAAACAATATTATTGTTATTGTTAGTATTAATATATAATAATAATATTATAATAATATAAATAATAATTATAATATATCATATTATATAATATAATGATAATAACATTACTATAACTAATAATAATAACAATAGTAATTCTAATAAAAATAATAATAATAACAATAATAATACATTTAATTTCTAATACACTTCACATCAAATAAATGATTTCAAAGTTCACATATAGCAGATTGCATGACACTTTTACATGTAAAATATGTGTAAAAATATAGGTGTAAAAATTGACTGTTACGTGTAAAGTACTATATACCACCCCCCCTTCCCGGCAATTTTGTTAAATCAATGCGGCCCGCGAGTCAAAAAGTTTGCCCACCCCTGGATTAGATTCAACTTTATTGTTATGGGTTAGGGTCATGTCACTGGTACAGGGCAACAAAATGCAGTTAGCATCCAACCAGAAGTACAATTTTATAAGTACCTTAGTAGTAAGTAAATGTAGAAAAAAATGGACAGATCTATGTAAAAAACTATGACAGGCTATCACTATAATACAGTGAGGATATGTTCAGGGATATAAATGACTATAATATGGCTATTGTAGATTATACAGATTATAAACAGTATGGATGTGACAATATATAACAACAGTACAGTAAACCTCGGATATATCGGACTCGGATATATCGGAAATTCGCTCACAACGGACAGATAAAAAAGAACCAATTTTTCTGTAATGCATTTCCAATAAAAATTCATTGCATATATCGGATTTTTTATAACGGATTTCGCCTATTTCGGACAAAATCTCCAGTCCCGTTCCAATGCATTTCCATTAAATTTCCCTCGCATGTATCGGATGGCCGCATCGTGGCGCTCCGATTCGCCGAATCGTGACAGGCCGCTATACGACGTCATTTGCAGCGTTTGCAGCGTTGCCTGCGCGTCCAGGTACATTGGAAACATAGTCAAGGAAGTGCCTTTTTATAACGGATAAAATCCAATTTACGCATATACCGGATATAAATCCGATATATGCGTAAAACGGACATTTTCCGGTATACGCATATAACGTATTTCGCTTATATCGGACAAAACCAGTGGGAACAATTGAATCAGATATATCCGAGGTTTACTGTAATATATACAGTATTGCAATGGAGTGACTAGAGTATGGCTATTTCAGATTATATAAATTATAAACAGTATGGTCTATGAATGCAGCAAGATATTACAGTAATATGTACAATAGTACAATCTGTACAATAGTGCAACAAGAGTTCAACAAGGAGACAGCTGTTGGGAAAAAGCTGTTCCTGAACCTGGTGGTTCTTGTCCGTAAGCTCCTATAGCGCCTCCCTGAGGGTAGGAGGGCAAATGCCGATGGAGCATGAAAATAACAAATTGAAGTAATATTGACAGAATTGCGCTTTATGGGTAATTATCAGGGCGACTACACTTTGTAAGTGCACATGTATGGACTGCACAGATTGACTACATGTATGTTGTACATTTTACCCAATGACAGAATGTAGACTGCCACAAAATGCATTTAAAACACATAATTACCGTCTCCGTCTCCAATGTCTGTGGTAAATCGCTGGCGTGTCAGATTGAACCCCTGCGGTGCGAAAGACAAAGAGCGCTCAGGTTGAAAGTACAGTCACACGTGACATGATTACCACAATCATAAACATAAATATGTTATTATGAGATTCATGTTATTACTGTTTTTCTGTTACAGGGTTCTCCTTTTTCCAAGCCATTTGTGGCCGAGCCGCCTTTTCTTCCTGCGTGCGCTGCTGGTGCTGTGGCTCTCGAGCCTGGGGCGGTGTGTGGAGCCGCCTGGGGCTTGCTTCTCTGAGAACTGGCTGATCTGGCAGCAGGATGCTGGTCAGGTCCTGCATGGCCGGTCACGTTACCTATTGACGGGGATTGATCTTCTGCAGCTATCATTTAGCAAGTGTGTTCAAGCTGCAAATAATGACACTTCATCACATGCAGAACATGCTGGTGATCAAAGATGAAAACACTTGAATTGTGCGATCAATTTCGTGCGAGCTGGAGCTGTGAACGGCGTGCTGGACTACTGCTGGCGTTTTTACAGGCTTCTGTTGGGATTCACATGTAAGATTTAGAGGTGCCTTTTTGAAATTCGGAGCGTAAACAACTCTGAAAACAAGAGATGTCTAAACATTAACATTTTAAATCAGATTAATCACAGTTTTCAAATGAATCATTCGTGATTAATCACCATTGCATGTCTGAATTATACACATATTTACTGTACCGTAGAACGCATACATTTTCCAGTTAGCATACAATATGGCGCATCATCTTATTAATAAGTCAGATTAACAATGTATTTATCACAGAAGGTCCTTGTTAGCAGGCTATTAGCTTGCTAATACGTAGAAACAGGAACCGCAAATCGACTCTGTGGCTCGTCTATGATGTCATCAGCAGCTGACAATGTAGTTCTTTTCTAATTAACATAGTTATGCCACAAATCTAAAAACGTTTTTATAGTGTTCCAAAAAGGGCACGTTTGTTCCATAGAACAACGGCATAAACAGAGTGAGACCTTTTGTCAGTCATATAATCTTTGTCTCGGTGGGTGAAGGTGGGGCGCTAGTGCAAAGTATTTTTTAAAATCTTTTTTCATTGTACAGTACTTGTTAAAATCTCTTCTCGTCTCCTAGACCCAACCTCGTATATCATCGTGTTTCGCGATACCCCTCGTTATGAGGCGATGGGCGCCTCATGCATGGCATTTCAGAATGTACATTGATTTACCTCGGCGGCATGGTTCAGTCTCTTAACAAAAGGGAGAAACAGGAAACAGATTTTGGCTCCATGCAACACAAACAATGACTGCAAGGAGCAGTCTTTGAGTTTGCAGGGACACATGAAGGTAAAAAAAAAACAAAAAAACACAGAAAACAAAATCCTTGCAGCGTACTCGTGAACTTGAAGATATAAAATACAATGTACTGCGTAGGATTGAGATGGGATGCTAGGGCTGTTTGTCGCTTTGTACTTCCTAACAGCTCTTGACGAGCCGCTGAGGCAAGGCTGTCGCCGTTTAACCGGATGTCTTCTTTAATAGCAATCCTTTTAATTGCGATTAGAGAACCGAATGCTAATGATGCTAATTACGATAAGCTGATTCTCGGAGGTGGTCGCTGCTGTCTGGTGCAGGCGCCGCCGCTTGACTCGACAAGACTTCGACGGCTGTCAGGACAAATGAATATGCGGCGATAAAAGAGGCCACGGAGGCGGCACGCAGGCCTGGATCACTGGTGCATGTCTTTGGGTGTGAGGTGAAAGTAAAGGACAGGTGAGGTGGGAATGATGCACGCATATTTAACTGCAGAAAAACAAAGTACACGTGATCTGGAGACGCTACTCTGCATGCAGACACAAACGTTAGCAACATTAGCAGAGCTATGTGAGCTACAGTGCTAAAATGACAGTTGAATGTTAACAGGCTCTCATGCATGTTGACGTAAACCAACATAACACAAGTGGGTGTTATTTAATCTTTAAATGTGTAGCAAAGCCTGCTTTTTAACATCCATAAAGCAGTGGTCGTAGACACAAGGCGGACATCGTCATGCCCATAATGAAGGACTTTTTTTTTTTTCCTTGAGCGTCTCTTCTCCCGAAAGTAAAGCAAACAAGTGAGTCAGATGAGAGATGTTTCTCACATTTGGTGCTCATAAACAGCCTCTAGGGACAGATTACTGCTATAACATAATAATTAAAAAGTCAACTCTGCATCAAAATCCTTTGGATGACTACGGGGGAGTATAATTAAGAGTAATGTAATTTACCACAGCCACACCTGAAAGTGATGACACTTGTTTCCTCAGAAACAAAGAAGAGGTAGTAATTGGCTGTCGGTAATTACTAGGGATGCTAATGTCTTTGCGGTAGATGATTTCATACGCTTCTTGATATCATTCAAAACTGACATATTTTAAAGCGGTTACATTTGTTGATGTAGACATTAATCTTACATACAGAAGCCAATTGTATAAAAGTGGCATTCTTACAGCGTTATTGCATTACCTTCATGATTTGTGTGGGGAAATTATTAAACATTCATTCATTTTCTACTGTTTATATAGGGGTGCTGGAGCCTATCCCAGCTGTCTTCGGGCGAGAGGCGGGGTATACCCCGGACTGGTGGCCGGCCAATCACAGGGCACATATAGACAAACAACCATTCACACTCACATTCATACCTATGGACAATTTTGTTTTTGGAATGTGGGAGGAAACCGGAGTACCCGGAAAAAAAATGCATGCATGGGGAGAAACTCCACACAGAGATGGCCGAGGGTGGAATCAAACTCGGGTCTCCTGCGCGCCAACCGCGATCCACCGTGCAGCCCATGATTAAACAGTACAGTCGATGTTGACACAAATATTAACTCATAAAAATTGCATTTTTTCACAAATTAAAAGTGTTTAATTCAGTTTCACACATGAAGCATTTGTTGTTTGTTGGTGACCGAATTCCCACAAAGTAGAAATTGTAGTCATAGAAAACGTGTTTGTGACCTAAATATGTTTTTAAAACATTATTAGAGCCCTCTAGACATGAAATAGCACCCCTATAATCACCTTTGCACATTAATTCATTCATTCATTTTCTACCGCTTATCCTCACGAGGGTCGCGGGGAGTCAGTAGCATCACCACTCTGGTACGCAGTATTAATGTGAGGGTTGATACTGAAATATCGATACTATCAACACTTTTGATACTTCAGTCATTTGAGGTAATCTAGTATGTCTGTTGAATTGTGAATAAAGTCAGACAGGAGCCAATCATGAACTATGAAAAAAACTCATTGGAAATTGCAGGAGGTCAGTCTGACTCACGCCGTTACCTTACCAAGGATGCTAAACTCATCACACAGCAACTTAACACTGTAAAGTTCATTCATTCATTCATTTTCTACCGCTTATCCTCATGAGGGTCGCGGGGGTGCTGGAGCCTATCCCAGCTGTCTTTGGGCGAGAGGCGGGGTACACCCTGGACTGGTGGCCAGCCAATCACAGGGCACATATAGACAAATAACCATTCACACTCACATTCATACCTATGGACAATTTTGTTTTTGGGATGTGGGAGGAAACCGGAGTACCCGGAAAAAAAATGCATGCACAGGGAGAAACTCCACACAGAGATGGCTGAGGGTGGAATCAAACTCGGGTCTCCTGCGCGCCAAACGCGATCCACCGTGCAGCCTATAATTAAACATCTTTAATTTTAATATGAAAGATTATAAAATTGATAAAAATTGAAAAAAGTAATAAGAACCCTTAATAATATGTAGATAGCTTTCTCTCCAGTCGACAGCCATGCATTATACAAAATTAAATAAATACATGAATCAATTTCCTTGGATTTCTTTCCTTCCTTTGGTTAACTTTTCATTTGATTAAAAAAAGAAGGAAAAAAAAAAAGAAGAACCAAAACAACCTTGGGCAACGGCTCTCGGGAAGGAGCGGCAGATTGTTAACTAAAGTAATTTTGTTGCCTTGACAACCAGTCTGGCCCTTTGGTACCCTGGCCAGTTTACAGGTATTTCATCCTACTCGATGCCAGTCCCAATCCCCCTTCCCCCACCCCCGCCTGCTCCATGTGTAATCACAAGCGCTACAGCGAGCTGCGAGGACAAGTGGCCATGCCAAGACGCCTTGTTATTTGGTATTCAACATGGCTACCGCCCAATAAAAGGTAAGTTCCGACTTATTCCTTCACATTTTCATGCACTGCTTGGACTTTACAACTTACCGCTGTTGGGGTGTGTTGCCTGCAAGGCGGCCATGTTCAAAACCTGACACTCGTGGCGCACGGTTGCGGGAAACTGGCAGCTGCGAGGTATCTGATCCGCAACATATCCAGTTCCACCGAGAAACAAATCTGGATTAAAACAGGAGGAATTAGTAATACAGTCAACACAGCTTTGATTATGAAATGCATTCATGAAAAACATTTTCAGATAGACTATACAATAAAACTACCGATTTGTTGTAATAACGATTGGATTCGCATCACGATTCGTGGTTGCGAATGACGTGATCTGAAATGATTCAGTAACTTTATTCAATTCTGTAACTTTTTAGCCAAAAGCGCACAGACCTCACAGCTAGGAGACCCTCGGCCATCTCTGTGTGGAGTTTGCATGTTCTCCCCGTGCATGCGTGGTTTTTTTCCGGGTACTCCGGTTTCCTCCTCCCACATTCCAAAAACATGCTAGG
This sequence comes from Doryrhamphus excisus, assembly GCF_030265055.1. NCBI lineage: Eukaryota > Metazoa > Chordata > Actinopteri > Syngnathiformes > Syngnathidae > Doryrhamphus > Doryrhamphus excisus. The sequence goes on from NC_080466.1 coordinate 40,149,089, forward strand.
TTAATTAGCGACTCCAAATTGTCCATAGGTATGAATGTGAGTGTGAATGGTTGTTTGTCTATATGCGCCCTCTGATTGGCTGGCCACCAGTCTGGGGTGTACCCCGCCTCTCAGGATAGGCTCCAGCACCCCCCGCAAATCTCGTGAGGATAAGCGGTAGAAAATGAATGAATGAATGAATACAGAGAACATATGAGACATATGAGACTTAGCGCTCAGACCTCACAGCGAGGAGACCAGGTTTCAATTCCACCCTCGGCCATCTCTGTGTGGAGTTTGCATGTTCTCCCCGTGCATGCGTGGGTTTTCTCCGGGTACTCCGGTTTCCTCCAACATTCCAAAAACATGCTAGGTTAATTGGTGACTCCAAATTGTCCTTAGGTATGAATGTGAGTGTGAATGGTTGTTTGTCTATATGTGCCCTGCGATTGGCTGGCCACCAGTTCCAGGGTGTACCCCGGCTCTCGGCCGAAGACCAGCTCAGCGACCCTCGTGAGGTTGAAAATGAGTGAATGAATGCTTAATATACGGGTGACATTGTAAAAATGAGACGTGAAAAGAAAGACGTGTGTTCATGTCTCACATAAGGATTATAGATGATGGGCAAAAAAAAACTGTTTTAAAATTCCTTTAAGAATGTTACATTTTCATCTAAAACATTGCTTGTCCGGTTAATGCATTTACGACACCTCCTGGAGAAATATGTCGGCTGTCAGGTTGAACAGCGCATAGCGGCTTAAACATGCTGAAACAGTTTTGACATCAAGCCTGAATGTGCGGCGCTTTGCATTACCTTCACTTGACAGGCCACTCGGCTGAGTTTTCACAGTGAAGATCCTCCGCACTCTACAGGAGGCAAACAAAGTGATGCCGTCCAGACTCAAAAAGGCTGCAGCCTTGAACAACTCTCCGGTGAATGACACGAGGTCGACAAACAAAGTAGTCCACTACGACAAGAATGAAAGGATCGTGTTCACAACCCAACACTCATGGCAAAAAGACACAGAGCTAGCCTAAAAATAATCACAGGATGTCTGGGACGGGTCGGGATGCTCACAATATTGCGTTTCACTCCTGCCAGAGGTATTTTTGCATGCCAGAGTGTGGCAGACAAGTCTTTATGCACGGTTGATAAGTAGAGCCGTCTTTTCAGGTGGCCGACATCTGTTATTCTGAGGCAGACACACAACAAGGCACATTGTGAATGATCCCACTGTGGGACAATGGAAGATTTTACTGTGTGACCACATACTTATCAACAATGAAAGTATGCAAACAGTATTTACAAGGACGAGAATATTTCTTCCCATGTTTTCCCCATGATTCATAATTCCCCCAGAAACACATAATTACTGGTAAGAAAGTCTTTTTAAAAGACATACAACATGAAAACATAATAAAATCATAATACATTCAACTAATAATACATTCAACAAAGATGTAAACATTTGGTTTTCGCTGTCATGATTCTTAAGCTAAACTCCATGTACTGGGGTGTCACAAGATCTCACAAGATTAAAACCCGACCAAAAAAATGTCTTGTGGGCCCTAGGCCTGTGACGATAATAAATGAATCGCACAATAAATAAAAATGAAATTGATAATATTTCCGATAATATGAACGGAGGGGGCCCTTTTGTCAGTCATTTAGTCTATTTATCTTGGTGGGTGGAGGCGGGGCTGCTAGCATACACAGAGTGTAGTAGAGTGTAGCCGTGTGAGGAGCAATGCACGGTAATGTAGTACAAATTTAATACATTTTCTTAAAAGTAATACAGTAAACCTCGGATATATCGGACTCGGATATATCGGAAATTCGCTCACAACGGACAGATAAAAAAGAACCAATTTTTCTGTAATGCATTTCCAAGATAAATTAATTGCATATATCAGATTTTTTATAACGGATTTCGCCTATTTCGGACAAAATCTCCAGTCCCGTTCCAATGCATTTCCATTAAATTTCCCTCGCATATATCGGATGGCCGCATCGTGGCGCTCCGATTCGCCGAATCGTGACAGGCCGCTATACGACGTCATTTGCAGCGTTTGCAGCGTTGCCTGCGCGTCCAGGTACATTGGAAACATAGTCAAGGAAGTGCCTTTTTATAACGGATAAAATCCGATTTACGCATATACCGGATATAAATCCGATATATGCGTAAAACTGACATTTTCCGGTATACGCATATAACGGATTTCGCTTATATCGGACAAAACCAGTGGGAACAATTGAATCCGATATATCCGAGGTTTACTGTATTAACATCTTGTCTCGTACCGCGTCCCGTGACACCCCCACCATGTACACATTTCTCTCAAATATCGTTCACAAATCTGTCAAAATGTGTTAGTGAGCTGATTAGACAGCATGCATCATGCTCAGGTTGGTCACAATAAAAGGCCGTTCCAAATTTATTCAATTTATGAACCTTGACATTTTGGAGTGGCCTTTTATTGTGGCCAACCTAAGGTGCACTTATGCAATAATATGCTTATATATGTATTAAATATGAAGACTAGTAAGTCTTCAGCACACAAAACCTTACATACTTACACAAGCTCCACAGAGAAATCCTTATCAGGGGGAATAATCACTTGAATGGCCAAGAATCTTTGCAGAAGCCCAACTAAGAAATCAGACAATCGAATTACTGTTAGCATACACATTGACATGGGAGCGGAGTGTTATATTATTGTTAACTTACGGGACATTTTCCCATTCTCTGGCATTTGCATCTTCACCGTCTTGCTGCTGCCATCCAGGCGGTAAACAAATCCTTTAACTTCTTTGTCATACTCCTGGAAAAGGGACAAAAGCTCAGCAAATGACGGGAAGTCTATCGGCCACTGTCAGCTCTATTTGGCCACGCACGCACACACACACACACACACACACATACAATTGTACGTTATTGTGAGAGAACTCTTTTCTAAAAAATAAATAACCAAGTGATACTTTTCTGTTATTCATCTCCAATGATGCGTTCAAGGACATTGTGAGGTTCTATTTCCAATTTATGCGAGAAAATGAGGACATCAAGTGGTGTTGCAATGCCGCCCCTGGGTTGTATGTGTTGGAAGACGTGCTCGCATCAGGGGCGAACTTACCATTAGGTAAACACAGGCAATTACCTAGGCCCCCTAATTTTTCAAATGTTTTTTTTCTTTGATTTAAAGTACATATTACTGTTTTAGTCTAAATTCACATGCTCAAAACAGCATCAAACTGCATAATCTATCATGATTATTGTTTCCCCCTCTGCAATGGACTAGTCCATGTTACTGTGCAGATTGATCCTTTAAGAGGGGAGCAAAACAAACTAGTTGGCGCAGTTTGGAGAAAAATCAAGTGGAGAACAGGAGAAGGTATGAGGAAAACAATTTTTAAAAAAAGCAAAACTGGTGAAATTGTCACAAAAAGTGTCTGCTGCTGAGAATGCAGAACATTCGTCCCTCGTTTATCAAGGTTCATTGGCTCCAGTCCCGACTGCGATAAGTGAATTTCCCCAAAGATTCACAAATAGAATGCTTCTACTGTATTTTATTTGTATTTTAATTCATTTAGCCGTTTTTATGCTTTATTTTGGCCAACAATATGTACAATTTGCTTAAATAGGCATTTTTTAAAACAAATAATAGGCCATATTCAACCACCTATGTCTGACTTATGGGATTTAATAACCATAATAAATAATGCCACTATGTGATGTGTTTGAAAAATGATAGCATAGGTTTTGAAAATGTTCATCCTTTTGTGGGTTAAGAAGCTGTCCTATTTGCTATTTCTCGCTAAATTGCACCTGTCCAGCTGCGCTTAGTATTTAGACAATATTATATTTTTTCTCTCACTTTCCGTATGGCTGACTGTCCCCCACAAAGTTTCCACTTGGCTACAGGATCTTTGCCTTGTCCACTGAAGACCTCCACCACAGCTCCACCCTGCAGCACAACACAAACTCCGTTTAGCTTACCGCTATCGTTCGTGTTAGCTAGTAGCAATTTAAATACTTACTTGATAATTGTGCTTAAACATACCCACCACCTGACGATACGGCGGAGTGCCAGAAAGTACTTAGTAACGGAATTTTAAAGCCACATTTCACTTTAGAGGACTTTGGGGAGTAACGACGTAACAAACAGGTGTCAAATTAGCTAAACGCAGCATTCGTCTCCATGGTTACAAATGCTGCCAATCTCGGCCAATCAGAGATGTTGTTATTGGAGCGATTGCACCAATCAGAAGCCGATCAGCGATGTTATGACTATTCCCAAATGGCGGTGAAATAATGACTGTGGACTGATGACGAACAGTTTTAACAATACCAGCAAGGCGTATAATGAACAACCAGGGACCGGTAGTACTTGTCTATAGAGGACATTTTTCTGTCTTTCACCACATTAATAAGAGGGTTAGTTTCCTCCTTGCTCCAAAAATGTGCAGTTTTGCATGCCACCATGTTTTCAAAATCAATACTTCCTGTCAAAAACCCAATTCCATTCAAATGGAACATGCGCAGAACACAAATCAATATCCCTCTGATGGGGATATCCCGATAGGCGTATACATGACCTAATATTCATGTTAAAAAAGGAGTAATTGGATTTTTAAAAAACGGAATATGAGCATGATCAGGTTTTTCAAAAAGGTTATTGCTGTTTACATGACTGTGCACAACCGGATTATTGCTAATATTCTGCTTATGATAGGTTTATTTGACTGCATGTAAACATAACCAAAGCTTATACATCTTTGAATAACGTATACTGACCTACATTGGGATGGTTTATGCATAAAATATATCAAAGTCACCTCGCGCATCCTTAGTTTTTTCTGGATGCTATATCTATATATCGATATAAAATTTTTATTTGAGAAAAAGAGCCGTTTCTTTTATGAATAAAGAACCCAGCACAGGCGGAACAGCGTTTGCATGGAACACTCTGAGTAATGTAATGAGATCCAGTACAGCAGCTCTGCCATGGACGTACTTTTGGAAAGCTCATACATTTAAAAAAAATTGTTGAGTCAGTCAGGAAGGTAATATCAATACTTTATGTTCATTATTGAGTGCAGAGACGCGGTGTTGTATGCCGGAGTGCATTACATCGAAAGGTGCTTTCGATTTATGACTGTGGACGTTTCAAAGGAATAATCTAATAAAGAGCAAGTGAAGTGCAACTGGCGGGGGAGACAGCGCACAAACTCTGGGTTTTTGTGTGATGCGGAAGAAACAGGAGTTGATTTCAACTGATTGAGGTTAATGCAAAAAATTCAAGGATTCACAGCAGTGGCTACTAATAAGGTATATTTGCATATCAATACGCTTCAGGTATGATGTTTCTAATCATCCCGAGAAGTGTCCAAGTCGCTTATAACACCTGCAGATGCTATTTTTAAGTAGACAGCCATTGAAGTGGCATCTTTGCTTGAAAAACAAAAATACAAGGTGTCGTTGTCAAGGTTTTGTTTACCTAAACGGGAGAGCTATTATGGGATCAAGAAGATGTGTTGTGCTGGGTTTAATTAGCTTCTGAAGGCGACCATATGGCAGACCCGTCATTCGTATGTCTGCATCCATCTAACTTCAAAGACAATTCCGTGTGCGTTCTTTTATTTGTGGGTCGAGGGTATGCCAGAGCCTATCCCAGCTGTCTTTATTATGACACTGTTGTTACCGCAATTCCAACATTGGTTGTGTTGCAGCACTGGGTCAGATAGGGTCATAGGTCACAGCTCTATATGTTTATTATCTCACTGAGCACAGTTTGTAGCCTTTATAATGAGACTGTTGGCTTCTCTGTACGTCTGTATTTAACCGCACAGTGGGGACCCAAGGGGTGCTGGGGGGCGCATGTACAATAGTTTTTAAACGCTTGTTAGCAGACATGCACACGTGCCGCGTTTAGCTCGTGAAAGTCTTTTATGAACTTTGAAATATTTACCGTAATGAACGGAGCTGGGAATGTTTGTATGCAACTTGGAACGGAGACTAGAAATGTCGCTAATATCAGTCTTTCTTCCATCTCCATGCTGATAATGAAGAGGAGCAATACGATCCACGGTATCGCTGATTTATTATGGCAGCGGAATGCAGATTTCAACGACACACGGCACAATGAAAGGTTCGTTAGTGACCCCCCCCCTCCCTCATCAGGAATGCTTTGACACTGATTGGGACAGACAGCATCATTAAAATACAGCCTGGCATGCGATGAGCACTGACAAATGTGGTATGGAGAAATCAGTTAATAAATCACGCTTGTTAGTGTGCTTGATTGTGATTAATAATTCATTATTTTCAAAATAATCTGTTCATTTGCATCCATCAAAACACATCAATTAGCAAAGGCAATTTGCTTTTCTGGTGTAATGTAAATTGACAAATGCTCAGATTTTACTTTTCATGGGTGAAACTTTGCATGTCGGATTGCAATTTGCATAATTGGATGGGCCATAATCATCCAATTTAAATATGTTCAATGACTTTGTCTTTTTTTCTTTGCATAGTATTCTTGACTCAGTGGGAGATGATTGCACAGGAGCAGGAGGATTTATTTTTACGCATCTCACATAATCTTTACTTTCAATCAGCAACCTTTTCTTATTTGTACAATCTTTACTCTCTGATGTCAAAGGTCAACAACCACAGAGCTGCACTTTTAAATAGCTGCCCAAAAGGTCAAACATCCGTTTATGTCAAACTATCAAGGCTCTCATTTATTTCCTTGAAAAACATGCATGCACGGAACAATTTGTGACTTGTAAGATGCACAATATCTTTTTTTTCAACTTTCTGCTTCTTAAAACCAATAGGGTACTGATAACGTTAGATTAAAACGAGGATTGGAAGAAGGACTGGAACCAATTAGGATTTGACCAAGTGTACCTAGTGATTAGTCTAATTAAATATCATGACATTACTTCTCCAACATCACTACTATCAGGAGAAGCAGAGTATAAAGCGGAGGGAGCCACTGGCTGAGGATGACCCAGTAAGGTGCACAGTAGTCGGGCACATGCTCGGAGCAGCCAATGTGCTGCTATGGATGTCAGGAGAACCAGAGCAGAAGGAGAAGGGAGCCAATGTTCTGTCCCAGCAAGGTGCACTGTATTCAGGCACACGCTCCGAGCAGCCGGTGTGCATTGCTTTTAGCACCCGGAACGTTTGTTCCGGAGAACAACGGCATGAGCGGAGTGAGCCCCTTTGTCAGTCAAAATCTCTTTGGGTGGAGGATCGCGGGGGTGTTGGAGCCTATCCCAGCTGTTTTTGAGCGAGAGGCGGGGTAAACCCTGAACTGGTGGCCAGCCAATCACAGGGCACATATAGACAAACAACCATTCACACTCACATTCACACATATGAACGTATGAGCCAGGCATAATCATATAACCTAAATAATAATAAATAATAACAATAAAAACTCACAGCACAGCGGTCGAGTGGTTAGCACGCAGGCCTCGCAGCTAGGAAACCCAAGTTCAATTCCACCCTCGGCAATCTCTGTGTGGCGTTTGCATGTTCTCCTCATGCTAGGTTAATTGCCGACTCCAAATTGTCCATAGGTATAAATGTGAGTGTGAATGGTTGTTTGTCTATATGTGCCCTGTGATTGGCTGGCCACCAGTCCAGGGTGTACCCCGTCTCTTGCCCAAAGACAGCTGGCATAGGCTCCAGCACCCCCGCGAATAAATAAAAACTCACCATTTAAAGATGTCTGACGTAATGCATTCATGATTTTTCTGAGATTTTGACGATGTACTTAAAAACTATACATTCCTGATTGTACCCGGGCACGCCCATATAAGGAAGGCACCAGCTGGCGAGCATTCAGGGCCATCCTTAACTTCTTTCAGGGCTCACATCCAAATGTGCAAACCTCATTATCTGAAGCTTTGGCATGGTTTAACACGAGAGTATAACATTCTTACTGCATTTATAGGTCAGAAAAGTGCAAAAAGGATAATGGGTCCCCTTTAAGACTTTGATCAGGTGTATGTAAGCAGTTGAACGTTTGCTTTCTGAATGAGGACTCGTAATTGCCCGACGTAGAAAGCCATTAGCGCCATCAATGTAAACGCTGATGCTCTTTTCACATTTGCATGCATGACCTACTTGAGTGCACTTAACCATCTGAAGTCACCTTAACAGAATATGGAAATGCAACCTTGAATATGCCTCATCTATTTCGGGAGTGTAAAGTTCACAAAAGACACTTGGTTGTAATCAGGGTCATTACCGCCTCCCTTCCGTCTCTACCAGCAGCCTGTGGGACAAACTTTTAACTACTCTGACCTCTTTTTGTATTCCACCATGCATCTACCCTTACTTTAAAAGAAGCATTTCACCAAAGGTCCTCATTCATTACATCTGCTAATTTGTCCCCACAAGTCCTACTTTATAGGATAAGGTGTATGACCCAAGCACTCTATCCGTGTCGTAGACGGTCACCCAGGTGGCACCGAAATAACTAAACCCCAACTGATGGTCACCCCAATATGCTCAACGTTTAATGGCAGCATCCTTCAAAGTCTTTCCTTGCCCTTGGGGGCTCCTTAGAATTCACTCCCATTCACAGCTTCCCAAAAGTATATTAATATTATAGATATTATATATGTTATGTTATGTTATGTTATGTTATGTTATGTTATGTTATGCTATGCTATGCTATGCTATGCTATGCTATGCTATGCTATGCTATGCTATGCTATGCTATGCTATGCTATGCTATGCTATGCTATGTTATGTTATGTTATGTTATGTTATGTTATGTTATGTTATGTTATATTATATTATTCATTCATGCATTCATTTTCTACCGCTTATATTATATTATATTGTATTGTATTGTGTTATTTTATATTATATTATATTATATTGTATTGTATTGTGTTATTTTATATTATATTATATTATATTATATTATATTATATTATATTATATTATATTATATTATATTATATTATATTATATTATATTATATTATATTATATTATATTATATTATATTATATTATATTATATTATATTATATTATATTATATTATATTATATTATATTATATTATATTATATTATATTATATTATATTATATTATATTATATTATATTATATTATATTATATTATATTATATTATATTATATTATATTATATTATATTATATTATATTATATTATATTATATTATATTATATTATATTACTGCCTCCCTACTGGCTCATGGTGGCCCGTAACAGCGGCAACAAATTTAGTTTGGGGGCAAGAAAATTTCAAAATGTTGAAAATCTTCGTCCACCAAGTGGAACCAAATGTCACAAATAATCGGCCTACTGGAATCCACTGGAATGTAATGGCGCGAGCCAAGTTGCACCAATGATGCTAGGAGTCCACTGGGTTGGCGCCAGTTGGTGCCAGTTCGCGCCAATGCAATTTGCTGTGGCGCCTCGTGTCACCAATAAGGTGCCTAGTGGCGTGCAGTGGCTCAAACTGCCTCCCTACTGGCTCATGGTGGCCCGTAACAGAGGCAAAAAATTTAGTTTGGGGGCAAGAAAATTTCAAAATGTTTAAAATCTTCGTCCACCAAGTGGAACCAAATGTCACAAACAATCAGCCTATTGGAATCCACTGGAATGTAATGGCGCGAGCCAAGTTGCACCAATGATGCTAGGAGTCCACTGGGCCGGCGCCAGTTGATGCCAGTTCTTATGGTTTTTCAGGTGACCCATAAGGTTTTTTATTTGCGCAATGGAACCCCCCCCCCCACTCCCGTTGTGGAGCTTCTGGTACATGTAGCATGCAAAATGTATTCCTCGGGAAAGTGAATGTTTGTGAGCTCAGGGAGCAAGCCGTTAACATGACAGAAGCGCTTGATTTGCTCACCCACACAGTAATGGTACGGACCATTTTTAAAAAATTTATCAGTTATCTCATGTTATCAGATTTATCGGTATGATGTCATAATTCCCTCATATCGGCCCTTGTATCGTACACCCCAGGTTTTTAGTGTTTAGGCTAAATTATGGCAATACAACCCAGCAAATGTCACATGTTAAACTTGTCAAAGGGTTAGAAAAGAAATAAACGACTCAAACTGCGTCCAGGTTTTCTTGACGCTTTCTAGTGCATGTTGATGCGTTGCGTGTATTTGTATGTTGCTGCCGCAACCCGCTTCTTTGTTTCCAACTGGGACAGTTTAGCCGGCTCTTCGGCTGTCCAACACGTCAGTTTGAAACTGATCCGTTCTGACTCGGACCCTGTTGCCCTGTGAGCCGCCTGTCAGCTGTCAACTGTCAGAACGTCTTCCTGAGAGTGCCATCCGGTGATGGGTCCGCTATACCCCTTCCTGATGGCGTTGCATCTCATTTTTAACAGCCTGGCTTTAATCGGCCTTTTCCGGTCACGATGATGCAATACGCCGACAAATATGAGCTAGCTTGGATACGCAAAGATGTTTTGGATGAGTTAAGGAAGACATAGCTTGTGGAATTTGCATCATTCAGCAGATATGCGAGACACAAGCAATGCAAATTGATTTTAACACACATGCGCTGATATTAGCCTTAGCCTGCTCGGAATTGGAACAGAAAGGCCTTTTTCAGACGGGCACTAGCCATCACATCCATTATGGTCGCTCACGCCCCAACCCCAAAATGTTGCATCCCCGCTCTGCTGGGAAACGTGACACGAAATAATTGCCATGCATGGTCGGAGGCACACAGGCTCTGCCGGTAAATGGGTAATCTGCGCAACGGCGAGGACCTCGTCTCACACGAGCAAAACGCTGGATATTGCCTGTCTGATGTGTGCAAAGATAGCTGGAGAACGCCGCAGAGGGTTGCCATAGCAGAGATCCAGAAAGGAAATGATTAAAAACATGGACTAAGCCATATCATGTCACCAATGCTCAACAACACATCTGATATCATTTTCCACCAGGCGGGAATTGAAAATGGCAAATGTCCCACGTGTTACAGTGCGTGCACAAACGCCCTTCAGCTTTGAAATAGAATCATTTTGACGTCAGATTCCAAACTATTTGCAATATGTATTATCATACTAAATTCAACACTGATATGATTAAAGAGTTCCCCCTGCGTTCACAGAGCACCGTATTCATCTTCACGCTGGCACATTTGACCTTTTACCCTTGTCACCATTTTTTCTGCTAATAGCAAGACTTTATTCTTGGAACTTTTGCACTCTTTTCAATATCTGTCCCACTTAACCCCCCCCCCCCACTCCATAACTTTATTACTTTTTATGGTATTATAGAGCTGCTATATGTCACCGGATCAAGACTACCCCCACTGGCTTGCATATGTTACCAGAGTACGGGGTGGGCCGGAAGTTTCCATACATAGGAAAATGTATCATGTATATATTTTAGGGCTGTTTAATAATTTTTATAATAATATAACAATAATATACAATGATAATAACAATATTATATAATAATAATAACAATAATAATAATAATAATAATAATAATAATAATAATAATAATAATAATAATAATAATAATAATAATAATAATAATAATAATAATAATAATAATAATAATAATAATAATAATAATAATAATAATAATAATAATAATAATAATAATAATAATAATAATAATAATAGTATAAAATCACGGTTTTCAAATGTATGAATCAGCATTCTCCTGTTATGCTTATTTTCAGCCCTTTGTATTGAGGAGTGGACCCCATTTCAGCAGCTACACACCATAACCCACACAGAAGCTTTCTAGATCTTCCAGAATCTGCACCTATCCCAGCTTGATTTCCTTGGACTTTCAAAACCCTTTTAATTTATTCCACCCGCGGCCCTCCTCCAGGCACGCCCAATCCACTGTGATTAGTCCAACTCATCTTGTACAGTTAACAGCTTGTACGCGGCAGGCACACTCATTTAAGGAAGCCTGGCTCCCTGTGATGTCACAGGGAGCGACTTCCAAACGTGCAAACCTCATCATGTGACACTCTGGCATCGTTTAACACCCGTTAACAGCTCCAAATCAACTGAAAATTGAAATTAGGCTCAGCTAGTCTAGTTCATAGCAGCAGAACATTTGACTTTAACTGCCTTATTATCAGCCATGAAGGGGTGAGTTCAAAGACATCACGTAACTTAAGTAGAATTGTTTTCAGAGTAGATGTATTTTCTGGTATTTCCCAGCATACTCGATAAGGATAAGTGGTACAAAATGAATGAATGAAATAAATGAGTTGGTGTAACAGAGTTAAAAAATACCCTTTATTGCTTTGTCTAAATGTGTGAATTTATTGTCATTTAGTAATTGTTATGTGAATTTTATATCAGTGAGTTATTTATTTTTCTTATATTATTTTCTCAATTGTATTGCTTTCCTTTGCCTTATTTCATTCGGTCATTTCTGTTCCACCCGGGCTTCCGTAGTTGCCCTCAGCTCCGGATGTACTTCCTGTATTTGCCATACAACTTGCTTAGCATCGATGAGGGTAAGTTGATTATGTTATGTCCATCGATGTATATTGCTTGTACGTCAATACGTTTGTGATGTCAGGTAGTTTTATGTTCTTTTGACCGTTGCTTTGAGTCAAAAGGGCCTCTTTTCATTTGCACATTTGGCGGGATTTGTGTTGGACTAGGCCACGTCGTGTTTCGTGTTACAATGTGTAATCTATGTTCCGTATGTGTAGGAGTCACAAGTGGACAGAAAGACAACTTTTGTTTCATTCTTGTGTCATTCAGGTATGTGTTTTTCATTTTTGTACACATAAAGCTTTTTGTATGTCACGTGTCTTTAATTACTCCTCCCCCCTCTCATCCCCACTCGGTTACTTATGTTGGCCACTAGTCGGCAGTGTTGGTATCGTCCATACAAATTGTTAGAAAAACATGTGATACATTGTAAATGTAATACCTGGCTTTTGTTTGTCATCATTAAAGAGTACTTCCTCTCTTGGTATCAATGAGGGGTGCAGAAGTGGACAGAAAGACAACTTTTGTTTCATTCTTTTGTCCTTCAGAGACCTAGTCAGGCTGTTACATTAACACTGTGAACATGCTATTTTTTTGTATTGCACATCAAATCCGGACATATCTGTCTGCGTTTCTGGTGGCTAAGGTTTTTTGTTGTCTTATATTGGCCCCGATAATTATCGTGCAGCTCTAGAATGAATGAATAAATGCAAATTGCAAACGATGTCAATGAAAGAGGTAGTTAGTTCTTGGAGCGAAGTGAAATGTGAAACTGTTTTGTACATGGGAAGCCTTCGCATTCATACCGTTTGTGTTGTGAAACAAACATTTCACGCAAGCTGCCGAACAGAGAAAATCTGCTACCTTGGACTGAAAGCGATGTATGCCACCTCACGCTGTGCGAGTTTACAAAAAAAAGAAAAGAAAAGATCTGATCATGTTTATATCTCCCAAATGTCCCTGTACATGACAAGTGCTGGCAAGCGTAAAAAGACTGTGTTGGCAATGCTAATGGCTTATTATTGTCAAGTCCAAGAAATGATTTGGTAAACAGACAGATAAATGGAAGATTTGTTTATAATTTGCCAGTGCTCATTGTTGGCTGGATGTTAAAAATGTTGTTCCTGTAATTGCTAGTTGGGGTCTTCTTTGTGTATAATCTCATTTGCTGTCGCACATGTTTCATTGTTTTTTTTACACGTTGTGAGTAGTTCATTATTTGGGGATGGGTTTTTGTCTGCTGGAATGCATGATTGTGTGTCGTTTCTTTGTTTGTCCGTGTCAGCGTCGCAGCTCATGGCGAGAATTCTAACCTTATGGACTGTCCTGGTCATGGAAGCAAAGATTCCCCCCCAAAACCTTTATTCGGATGCTGACATTCTGGTTTTATCAGTGATGGAATCCTAATTCAAGTCCATTTCCAAGACAATCCAGTGTCCGAGTGAATGTTCTGATTTGAAACGCAGCTCTGCCAACGCCATCCTTACTATGACAAATAAGATAACAAGAGTGAGCATCGCGTCAGGCCATGTTCGACCTGCACTCAGAGCTCCGGCACAAGGAAGAGGAGGAAAAGGATTGTGCCGCCGCCCGCAGCAGTGGGTCATCCGTCAAAACCAGGAGGCGAGACCGGCCTCGACAGAGAGAAGCTGTGACCGGCTCTTTGTGTGGCTGCCCGACAGGACCCGAAGCTTGTGGTGGTCACTTCCTGCGGGGCCGGCGGAGACGAGCTGCACCGAGGTCCAGACTGTCCTGCTGGGCTCGCCACGGGTCGGAGGGGGCGGGCTGATGGCTGACAGTGATATCCTGAAGGGAGTCTGGCCCAGAAACTATTGTCTGAAATCATTAGGGGGAACTTTGGACAACTGTGTTGATTCAAAGAAGCAGTTCTTTGGTGTTTACAGTATCCTCGTATGGACGCAGAGGCCTCTTTTCCACTGCATTGGATTGCGGATACCACATTGAACTAGGCCTGCCACAATCCTCAATTAACCGCATGACTGATATATTGATATATTGACATATTGACAATCTGCAGCAGGACAATTATCCAAACCACGCCAGCAAGTGAAGACTATTGAGATGCTGTGGCATCACCTTGAAAAGGTGCTTCATGCTGGAAAAGCCTCCACTTGTAAACATGTCCAGTATACATAAGTACTCCTATTTATAGACAGTGTTGGGCGCTTTACTTTAAAAAAGTAATTAGTTATAGTTACTAGTTAATTCTAAAAAAAAAGTAACTGATGACAGTTGTTCACGCAAGACGTGGACAAAGTCTTTTTTCGAGGACATAATGTACATTTTGACATCAACGAGGTTAAAGTAGTGTCTGTACTTCCTATTTGGCAAACGCTGTTTGAATGTGCTCTAAACACCCGCCCACCCAAGTTCTCTCATTGGCTGAAAACGCAATCTTACTAAACCTTAGCCAATCCTCATTGCTAATGTGTTCTAAACACCCGCCCACTCAAGTTCTCTCATTGGCTGAAAACGCAATCTTCTAAACCTTAGCCCATCCTCATTGCTAATGTTCTCTAAACACCCGCCCACCCACGCTCTCTGATTGGCCGAAGACGCAATTTTACTAAACCTTATCCAATCCATGTTGCTTATGTGCTCTAAACACCCGCCCACCCAAGTTCTCTGATTGGCTGAAAATGCAATTTTACTAAATTAGCCAATCTTCATTGCTTATGTCCGCTAAACACCCGCCCACTCAAGTTCTCTGATTGGCTCAAGACACAATTTTTACTTAAACCTGAGCCAATCCTCATTGCTATGTGGTTATCTCACCCCCTCCCTCTCACTGCGCTGCAGATTAGTTAAGTAGGCGGTGATATATTTTTAGGCGGCTTCATTAACGTGCAGTAACGGCGTTATTCTGACAGTAAAAGTAATTAGCTAGATTACCCTTACTCAAAAAAGTAACACTGTTATTCCCATCACTGTTTATTGATATAGTAAATATACATATGTTCTATATTTATAGGATGAAGCGCCCCCCAAAGAAACCACTCCCCGCTATTTGTAAAGCAACGCATTACTACCTCTGAGCATTGTTATCTTTGTAAAGGCAGACATTGTATTGGCGCTCATGCAGTCTTCGTTGTTTTAACGATGGAAATGAATAACATAAGGTTACGCCAATTGTCCACGTTAACGTAATGATACAGTACGATACGCAGGGAGAAAGCATGCAGACTAATTACAGGTGGACACAGTGGAGAAGGTCAGCTAATCTCAAAGGTCTGAAACACGAGAGGGCAGGCAATAAGACCAATAGGCGAGGGGAAGACGGGGGGGAAAAACAGCATCAGGGCTGGTAATGAAAAGACAAATTACGGCCCAGCCAGCAGAGCGGGGCCTTACAGTCCATTAGCTCCTTTTTAATTGGGCCAGAAGACCCAAGGAAGCGAGGGTCCAGAAAGCAGAGAGATGGTTTCGAGTGTCGAGTTATTTCTGTAAAACATTAGCGAGCGATCCCCTTTCTGCCAGTATGAGACCTTAGACCACAGACGGCGGCCCTCCTTTCATCATTAACCTTTAGCTCACTTTGAAATGACTGCATAATAGAGGAAGGTAATCTTTGCCTCTGCTTAGAAGACCTTCTGCACTGCATTTACTCCATCACTTTCCACTCCTCCCGATAACAAAAAAGTCATTTCTACCACCCAGAGCGATAAGACTCCACGCTAACCTCAAATACGGCTTTGATTCCGCCCATCCACACCGTTACCTTAGCTTTTAGCTTTGCAAACAACCGCGTCGGCATGCCGCGTGCTGTTAAATGTGACTCTTAATGACTCAATAACGTGTGACCTGAATAAATCAGAGGAATAATAAAAGTGATGTATGCACTGTCATTTAACTTGAAAGGTGGGAAGACTCCTTCCTGCAGCTCTTAAGGTTAAAGACCGCACGGCTGACAATTTGCCAGCCCCTTCAGCCGTGACAGTATTTTCGCATCTACCTCAAAGTGACTTGTCAGCCTGCGGGCCTCGCAGACGATTCTCGTGCCAACGCACCACAGGGAAATGACCAAAGACACCCAAAAAAAAAAAAAAAAAGTGAGACCCAACAGCGAGAATGGTTTTAACAAGAACTTGCTCTCCGCTCGGTTGAGGCAACGTTTGATAGACTGGCTCCTGAAGAAGCCAAGTGTGTAAACAAGCAGAAAGCTAGAACACGATGACCTGCAGGCACAAAGATTAATTGGCACACAAACAGGGGAGCACACGTGGAAGGAAAAGTAAATGAGAAACACGAGTGAGCCACATGAGGACGAGAACTGGCTTACGAAGCTCCGCTTCTAAAAGCGGGGGAAAGGCGAGGACTATCCCAAATAAAGTAAGGAACGGAATGACCTCATTTTAAGTCCTTACTTGAAAACTCCAAAGCTCTAGAGTGTTCTTTTACATTAAATATTCTGTCTTGAAGTGAACATTTGCTGCATTTCCCCGTGGGTTATGCTATAGTGTGTTCAATCCATGAACAATGCTGCTTGAATCCTCCACCAGGAAGTCGCTCTTTTCTTCTACATAGCCGTCAATTTACTTCTTGCAGATTAAAAGTATGTTGTTTCTGCAAAGGGAGATTACTCAACATGTAAAGCAATATGCAACAACAACATGCAAAAAAACCCAAAAACTTTTATAGCCCACAAGGCATGCTGGGTAACTTTTTTCAACTGGGAACAGGAGAGATGGCCGCCACTGTAAACACATCAAGCTACAAGCTAGCTTAGCCTCCAATTTATTTATTCATAACTTAAGCAGGCTGCACAGCAACAAAATGGTTAGCACGCAGGCCTCACAGCTAGCAGACCCGAGTTCAATTCCACCCTCGGCCATCTCTGTGTGGAGTTTGCATGTTCTCCCCGTGCATGCGTGGGTTTTCTCCGGGTATTCCGGTTTCCTCCCACATTCCAAAAACATGCTAGGTTAATTAGCGACTCCAAATTGTCCATAGGTATGGATGTGAGTGTGAATGGTTGTTTGTCTATATGTGCCCTGTGATTGGCTGGCCACCAGTCCAGGGTGTACCCCGCCTCTCGCCTGAAGACAGCTGGGATAGGCTCCAGCAATCCTCGCGACCCTTGTGAGGATCAGCGAGAGAAAATGAATAAAATAATAAAATAATAAAATAATAAAAATAATAAAATAATAAAATAATAAAATAATAAAATAATAAAATAATAAAATAATAAAATAATAAAATAATAAAATAATAAAATAATAATAAATAATAAAATAATTTATAAAAATACAATAATTTATAAAAAAAAAAAAAAAATCAGATTTATCGGTATGATGTCATAATTGCCTCTTTACATCAAATAGAAACCGCAGGTTTTTCCTGCCTGGTCTAGCTTGCCAAGTAAATACAGCGCCGCCATTTGAGGCCTGAGAATATTTCATTTCCACTCTGGTTTAGTTAGGTCCAAATTGCCTTTGTGGCCTTTCTCAAGCCGCCTTCATCACGGTAAGCATAATGTAATAAGCGGGACATTGTCACGTCTTTCAGTTTCATGCTTGCTTTAATCACAATGAACTCTTGCCTGATCATTGCAGCCCCCAACTGTGATTTCACACTTAATCCCCCCCACTTGAGTGGCACTGACTGAGTGCACCATTATGCCTTCAATTCCTTCCTTATCTGTTCTGCTCTCGGTCTTCCCGTCCTGTATAGGACTTGTGTTTCCCGAATTTTTTGACATTTTCCTATCTCCACCCCCACAGGAAAGTTAATCATCGCTGACATTTCGTCGTCAAACACAATAAACGCAAGCTGTCTTTTGTCTACCCCGACAATGTTGACGCCCGTCTCTTTTGTGCGGCACGTTTTGGAGAAATAAACTCATTACATCTGTGACACGGCTGTCACCACGCGTGGTGTTTTTGCACGTCCTCCCATACGGTCCGAGTTTTTATAGCGCTTCCTTTTTTGACTGGCTGAACAGATTCTCTTCTTTCACCATCAAGAGACATTGCCGCCATCTGCTCCCCTATTCTTCCACACTGTGAGGCGAATTTCAACACGCACAACACTCTCAATGCAAGCCCTTCCTCCAGCCCTTCATCACTCCATCAATTCTCACGTACGCTGGCTGGCTCGCTGTTGCCCCCGCCATTGCCCCGCAACTGCCACGGAAGGCTGCACTGCCGGTTCAGACTTTCAAATTTTTTTGTCTTTGCTTGCTTCTGACCTTTCGAGACTCGGCCTCACTCAATAACGGCAAGAGCCCAGAGGACTTTACACGGCTTTTGCCTCTTCACCACTAACATGATCCAAGTGTTAATGTTATTTCATCATGTGGAGGAAGCTTAGAACATTAGAACCGACTCCAACTCGGGTTCAACAGACCTAGCGCCATCTGCCTCATACCGTCGTATCAAGATGCACACAGAATGCTCGTCGTATGCTGCGCTTCGCACTTCACTCCTACTTTCAGCAGTGCAGAAGCATTTCACTAGCACTTTTTGGTGGGGAAGGGGGGGGGGATTTTGTCCATCATCCTCCATCTTGATGTAAGACATCTAAACACACTTCTTTCTCCTTTTGTTGCATTTAAAGGTATAAAACACTTACATAAACCTCCAACAATGTTTTATATCCATGCAACATGCTTCATCATGTTATTGTTTGTAATTCTGTTCTATATGATTCAATTTTGGAAAGCAAACAGTCAAATTTCAAAATGACATTTCTAATTCATGGCGTCATGACTAGCTAGCTCTTGTTGTTCAGTCTCATTTCTGGAAGTGACGTCATCCGAATGGTCGACTTGGTTCAGTATATTTTTCATGAAAATAGGAGTCATGCCAAAATGTCGTGTTGCTGCTGGATGTTCACAATATCCGAGTGATAATATAAGTTGGTTTTCTTTTCCAAAAGTGGATTATTTAGGACAACAATGGATCGGAGAAAGTGCAGAAAACGAGAAACAGATGGAAGCTCACCTCAAGTTCTGTCCTTTGCAGTGATCATTTTGCTAATAACTGCTACAAAAAGGAAGCATTATTGAGTATCAATGACAAGAAGAACAAAACAAGAACATAGGTTGCCACTGAACAAGAGTAAGTTTTATAAACACTATTCCATGATAGCGACAAGGCTGTAAAGCATTATACAGTAAACCTCAGATATATCGGATTCAATTGTTCCCACTGGTTTTGTCCGATATAAGCGAAATCCGTTATATGCGTATACCGGAAAATGTCCATTTTACGCATGTATCGGATTTATATCCGGTATATGCGTAAATAGGATTTTATTATGTTTCCAATGTACCTGGACGCGCAGGCAACGCTGCAAGCGCTGCAAATGACGTCGTATAGCGGCCTGTCACGATTCGGCGAATCGGAGCGCCACGATGCGGCCATCCGATATATGCGAGGGAAATTTAATGGAAATGCATTGGAACGGTACTGGAGATTTTGTCCGAAATAGGCGAAATCCGTTATAAAAAATCCGATATATGCAATGAATTTTTATTGGAAATGCATTACAGAAAAATTGGTTCTTTTTTATCTGTCCGTTGTGAGCGAATTTCCGATATATCCGAGTCCGATATATCCGAGGTTTACTTTACATCTTATATAAACATGTTTTGACAGCTATACAGTATGCTTACTTAAAATACATCCATCAATCAAGCTATAGACCCCTTTACGCTCATTAATAAGCAGATTTAAAAACATAAATGAAGGATAATTTACACTTACCATTCTGTGTTTCGAAGGCATTTTGTGATTAGAGTGAACGTTAGCTGCACCTAGCGCTAACTAACAGAAACAAAAACAGAAACATTGAAGGCAGGTCCAAAAGCTAACGCCGTGAGGCATCTTTGTGAGTGAGTGTGTGGTGGAGCTAGTCGCTAGCCGGCTCGTAGCTAGCTACTGCGGTTTGGCGAGGTGTCGCTATGACAGTAACGTAGTTCTTGGGCGTAACAATGTTCATAAGAATAATAATAACAATGTGCTTCACATGCTTAGAAATTGATCCTTGTTGGCGCTTCTTGGAAGTTTTTTCAATCGGCTTTGAGTCCATGTTCCCACTAAATTTTGGACCCGGACTAACAACCACATATGCAAAGTATCTATGCCTAACCTCCAAAAATCAAGCACAATCTGTTAGTACTTGTCTTCCAAGTTCCAAGTAAGCCATTTTGGGGAATATTGTCAATTGGATGAACATTGTCTTGGCTCAGTTTGTCACCATCAATATATTTTTACATTCAGATTCTGTCTCAAGGTGGTCCAAGCACTGCGTCATTTCCATGCTATTGTTGTTAGCATCTGCTGGATGACATGGATGTGGGTTTATACTGGTCACATGGGACTAAGCTAACTTGTCCACAGAAGTCATTTTCTGGTCATACACACTAGTTATTGTTCCTTATCCCTTACACCAGTCTATACAGTCCATACCGAAGATCAGGGGTTCTCAAATGGTCTCAACCTAGGACCCACATTTTTTCAATGGCCAACCATTTTTATTGAAGTCATTATTATTTTTAAGTTATTTTTAATAAGTCC
This sequence comes from Doryrhamphus excisus, assembly GCF_030265055.1. Taxonomy (NCBI): domain Eukaryota; kingdom Metazoa; phylum Chordata; class Actinopteri; order Syngnathiformes; family Syngnathidae; genus Doryrhamphus; species Doryrhamphus excisus. The sequence continues at coordinate 40,170,095 of NC_080466.1, forward strand.
ATCAATTTTAACAGATTATTTTTTTTTTACACTCTTATTGTTGTTTTGGACTCAAGTGGATTTATTTAATTTTGGACATTTAAATTTTTTAATTTTTAATTTTAATTTTTTAGCAGTTTTTTCACGTTAATAAAAACACATCATAAAATTAATTTAAAGTGGAAAAAATATAAAATTAATTATAATTAACTTGTTGAAATAAAAGTGTAAAAATTATGATAAATAAGCAACAATAAATAAAAATACAGTTTACTTAAAAGTACTGAAAACCCTTTTTTTACACTTTTATTTCACAGGTGAAGGGGGGAGGAAGATGGCTGAAATACTGCTGGATTTAAGTGGATCTATTTAATTTTTGACATTAAAAAATATTTGTTAAATTTTTTAGCAGTTTTTTCACTTTTTTTTAAAATATTGCTCGATTTTGAAACAAAATAAGTCAGACATGAGTTATATCAGGAAAAGTAAGTAGCAGTAGTGTAGTATGAAGCACACAAGACATAATGTATATAAGACATTATTCATTCATCTTATCCTCATGAGGGTAGCGGGGGGTGCTGGAGCCTATCCCAGCTGTCTTCGGGCGCGAGGCGGAGTACACCCTGGACTGGTGGCCAGCCAATCACAGGGCACATATAGACAAACAACCATTCACACTCACATTCATACCTATGGACAATTTAGAGTCGCCAATTAGCCCAGCATGTTTTTTTATCAGAATCCTCAGAGAAAACCCACGCTTGCACGGGGAAAACATGCAAACTCCACGCAAAGATGCCCGAGGGTGGAATTGAACTCCGGTCGCATAGCTATGAGGCCTGCTCGCTATAAGACAATATTATATTTTTTAATGTAATTTTTGACCTGCTGTTGAATGGATTCACCGCCCACTTTTGGGTCCTGACCCACCAGCTAAAAACCGCTTCTGCATATGAATGGATACGCACCGGTGCTCATTTGCGTATAAGGGCATTGTGTTTCATCATCACCTACGAGCCATACGTTGAAGGGCAAATATAACGACAGTTGGAAATAACCTTCCCACAAACAGAGTTAATGGTAAGGTATATTAGAGATTTGCTTAGCGCAGTACTCGCTCCTCTTGTAATGAGAAAAGCACTTAAGAGACCATAATGGCGCTCTCCATATGTTCATCTAACAGTGTGTGGGTGATGAGGAAGCTCATCAGTGAAGGAGGCTGACAGCGCTTCACCGCCGTTCATTTCTTTTGTTGTTTTGAACTGTTTTAAGATGTTTGTTTATTTTTTTACATGTGTGTATATGTGTGCTTTATGCTAAGACTAATGAATTTCCCCTTCTAGGTTGATGAATAAAATACCTTGTCTTATCACAACAGGGAAAAAAAAACACTTCCTGTCCACAAATATTACATTTTCTTAGAAGTAACGTTTCATAGAAACTGAAGCGCAGTGTTTGACCCTCCCCTCGAAAAGACTCTTGAGTTAAAAAATAGAATCCCCACCTGTCTTTGGAGATTGTGAAACCATCTGGCTTGCAGTGAAACCGATGGAAGCAAAGTAAAATAATAGAACTGCTCTATTAAAGATGTTCCATTTCAATTCAGGCTCAACGTGAGCCACTGCTGTTGCAGAATGTCGGCTAAATAGAAATGATGCTTGAAAGATCCTTTTCTCCATATGAATATTACAAACGCATTCACTTGACTTCAAATCATTAATTTTCTGACTAAATCCAATTAGAGGAGGAAAAAAAAAGTCGACGTTATAGAAGCTTCTATGAGACGAGTCCATCTGTGCATTGACCTGCAAACCTTTATTATGCTTATGAATAATTATACATGTTATTGCTGACGTTCTTTACATTTCAACTGTAGTATATAACAAAATGCTAGAACATACCAATAATAACATGAATGTTTAATAAAACATGGATAATAATAACATGGATGTCATGAATTTGCTTACATTGATGTACACGGCAGATGTGGTGGTTGAGCCGTCAACCAGCAGGTCGCTAATCAAAATTATGGACTACTGCTTTGATTCATTGAGTGTATAGTCTACAAAAGCACATAAATACCACGTCTGGTCCAAGAACATTAACAGCTGTGGCTGTAGGCAACCTCCTGGTTTAGTTCCAGCAGCTTCATTCTTATCACTCTATTGCAGATTCTCATTGTTTTTGTTTTTTTTTTTTTATTCATGCTTGTCACAGTTTTTTCTTACACACCCTAGTTCTGTCTTTTTTGTGGACTTACAATAAAGACCATTAAGAGTCATCACCTCAACCAAATCCACAATCAACCCCCCCACAATAGTCTGACCTCATTGTGGACCTTGCAGAGCTTGATGGGCTTCAACAGGTTTGCCCAGGAGTCACAAACAGACCCTTAAAGATCTTACTGAAGCAGTCCGGGCTCTCGCTCCAAGCACGCGGTCCATTGGCGACTAGCCATCGTCACCAAAAGTCCAGCTCACATCGCCATAGACCCTTGCGGCCCGGAAAACGAGTTTGTTGACAGAGCTGCCACTTGGGTACTAGCCATTGCTGGATGATCTGAGCTACAGATCATCTCAAGGGCAGGGAGGCCGGTGGTAGAGTAAATTAAAGCACGGTGATCTGTTTGTTGTTGACCGCACCATTGTGCTACGTCTTACCTGACTTCCTCATCACAAACCCCTCGTAAAGTGATCCGTTCAAATGATCAACTGGTACCCGTTTTTACCAAGCTCACTGTCTTTGTTCTGCTATGTTACCTGCTTCTTTCACTCTTTCCCTCAAACCCCGTAGACCTGACTTTGGTACCATCCATTCATCACGATGTCACCCTCCATACGACGCGCCATAAATTCTCTTCCGGGCTCATCTCTGCCTAGCTGGCACTTGTATAACATTTCCATCCCAGAACAACAAGCTCTTGAAGAATATGTTTCCCCATCCCTTCTCTCAAGTATCATTTGCTGCTTTTTGTCTCTGGAAGGAGCAGGTTTTATGTTTGGAGCAAAGGAAGATAAGGTCCTTTGACCTTGTATACATACACTACTGTGGACCTAATAGGATTACATCCTTAAAAAGATTTCCTTTGACACTTTTAGACTCCCCTGCAAAGTGCTTCTGTCTGTCTGTCTATCCGTCCATTCATCCGTCCACCCATCCGTCCGTCCGTCCATGCATCCATCCATCCACCCGTCCGTCCATCTATCGATTCATTCACCCATCCATCTGTCCATCCATTCATCCATCCACCCATCCATCTGTCCATCCATCCATCCATCCATTCATTCATCCATCCATCCACCCCTCTGTCCGTCAATCCATCCATCCACCCATCCGTCTGTCCATCCATCCACCTTCCATCCATCCACTCGTCCGACCATACATCCACCCGTCCGTTTGTCCAAACATCATCTATCCATCCATCCGTCTGTCCGTTCATGCATCCATCCATCCATCCACCCGTCCGACCATCTATCCATTCATCCACCCATCCGTCCATCCATCCATCCACCCGTCCATCTGTCCATCCATCCATTCATTCATCCATCCATCCACCCCTCTGTCCGTCAATCCATCCATCCACCCATCCGTCTGTCCATCCATCCATCCACTTGTCCATCCATCCATCCATCCATCCACCCTTCCGTCCGTCTATCCATTCATCCACCCGTCCGTCCATCCATCCATCCATCCATCCACCCGTCCATCTGTCCATCCATTCATTCATCCATCCATCCATCCACCCCTCTGTCCATCAATCCATCCATCCAGCCATCCATCTGTCCATCCATCCATCCATCCATCCATCCATCCATCCATCCATCCATCCATCCATCCATCCATCCATCCACCTGTCCGTCTGTCCATCCATACATCCACTCATCCGTTCGTCCATCCACCCATCTGTCCGTCCATCCATCCATCCATCCATCTGTCTGATGCTCTTTTCATTCTAACTCTGATCAGTTTCATAGTGTGGTCAACTGGTGCACTCTGACATCTAGAAAGCTATTGCAAAGGTTCCAGAAACCATTCCAGTTGGACCACAGAGCTTTTGACTCGCCCTACATCGGTTAAGGTCTCGTTTGTATCCAAATCCACTATAGGAACCCTGACCTTTGCAGGTATTATCCACAGGGATCAGAGAAGTTTGTGGATGTTTATGCCGCCACCACCCAACTCAGTGAGTAAAACTTACCCAAAAGCCGTGGAACCTCCTAAATGGACTCACTAAAGTCTCTCCAGTCACCGCTGATGTCTTTAGCATCACCCCACTGCCACATAACCTCACCAAATTAGCTTACGGGGACCCTTTCAACGGCGGAAATAGTCTGGCGCCATCATTAGCACTACATGCACCGTGTACCTCCTTAATGACACCCACCAGCAGATGCCGGTTGTTAGGACCAACAGGGCTGAGTGGATGTGATCGCGGCTGTGGGTGATGAGCGTAAACAAAACAGGGCACAGCGGGGATTATGGCAGCGTACATGAGGCGGGCGTGGAGTGGTCACAGTGTTAATTCAGTATACTAAGAGGCCACAAGGTGTGTTATCTGTCACAGCACTAAAGCAATCATCTGGCAGAGAGTGGATAACGCACCGGGCGTGATGTACTGCTGCCTGGACGTGCTGACGGATGGCAGGTGTGCGTGGTGCGAGAGTGGCGCCATGGCCACTGTGCACACACGCGTAGATACATAGTGTAGACACAAATAGAGGGAAGCGGAGGACACAAGGGGATTGTAAACAAACAAGGAAAAATGTGTCACAGGTGCTCCTCCTGCAATAAAGACATCACAGTAAATCAACTAAATGAGGTGAGGAAGAAAATTCTTACACTTGCAAGCAAAACATTTTTTTTTTTTTTGGTTTCCAACACTTGCCCGCCATTGTATTAGCTACTAGCAGGTATTTGACTTATAGGCATGTCCAGGAACATCTGCTGAGGTTCAAAGCGAGTACAGCGGCGCCTCCAGTCGCCTAAAAGTGGTACAATGTGGCGTTCAGTCAACATTTTCCGGAAAAAATGTAAAAAAAAATGATTGGTCAAACATTTGTTTCAGTTAGAGTCCTTCTGAAATGAATGAATGATGCTAACCAAGGTTCTGCTGTATAGGACTTCGGTACTTGGCTCAAACCTGATGACAAGGGAAGCTGATCTTTCCCTTGAAATGTAAAAAAAATGATTGGTCAAACGTTTGTTTCAGTTAGAGTCCTTCTGAAATGAATGAATGATGCTAACCAAGGTTTTGCTCTACAGGAGTGCAGTACTTGGCTCAAATCTGATGACAAGGGAAGCTGATCTTTCCCTTGAAATGTAAAAAAAATGATTGGTCAAATGTTTGTTTCAGTTAGAGTCCTTCTGAAATGAATGAATGATGCTAACCAAGGTTCTGCTGTATAGGAGTGCAGTACTTGGCTCAAACCTGATGACAAGGGAAACTGAACTTTCCCTTGAAATGTAAAAAAAAGATTGGTCAAAAAAATGATTGGTCGAATGTTTGTTTCAGTCAGAGTCCTTCTGAAATGAATGAATGATGCTAACCAAGGTTCCGCTGTATAGGAGTGTGGTACTTGGCTCAAACCTGATGACAAGGGAAGCTGAACTTTCCCTTGAAATGTAAAAGAAATGATTGGTCAAAAAAATGATTGGTCAAATGTTTGTTTCAGTTAGGGTCCTTCTGAAATGAATGAATGATGCTAACCAAGGTTCCGCTGTACAGGAGTGCAGTACTTGGCTCAAACCTGATGACAAGGGAAGCTGAACTTTCCCTTGAAATGTAAAAAAAAAAGATTGGTCAAATGTTTGTTTCAGTTAGAGTCCTTCTGAAATGAATAAATGATGCTAACCAAGGTTCCGCTGTATAGGACTTCGGTACTTGGCTAAAACCTGATGACAAGGGAAGCTGAACTTTCCCTTGAAATGTAAAAAAAATGATTGGTCAAATGTTGTTTCAGTTAGAGTCCTTCTGAAATGAATGAATGATGCTAACCAAGGTTCTGCTCTATAGGAGTGCAGTACTTGGCTCAAACCTGATGACAAGGGAAGCTGAACATTCCCTTGAAATGTAAAAAAAATGATTGGTCAAATGTTTGTTTCAGTTCGAGTCCTTCTGAAATGAATGAATGATGCTAACCAAGGTTCGGCTCTATAGGAGTGCGGTACTTGGCTCCAACCTGATGACAAGGGAAGCTGAACTTTCCCTTGAAATGTAAAAAAAAGATTGGTCAAAAAAATGATTGGTCGAATGTTTGTTTCAGTTAGAGTCCTTCTGAAATGAATGAATGATGCTAACCAAGGTTCCGCTGTATCGGAGTGCGGTACTTGGCTCAAATCTGATGACAATGGAAGCTGACCTTTCCCTCGAAATGTAAAAAGAAAATGACTGGTCAAACATTTGTTTCAGTTAGAGTCCTTCTGAAAGGAATGAATGATGCTAACCAAGGTTCTGCTCTATAAGGGTGCAGTACTTGGCTCAAACCTGATGACAAGGGAAGCTGAACTTTTCCTTGAAATGTAAAAAAAAATGATTGGTCAAATGTTTGTTTCAGTTAGAGTCCTTCTGAAATGAATAAATGATGCTAACCAAGGTTTTGCTCTACAGGAGTGCAGTACTTGGCTCAAATCTGATGACAAGGGAAGCTGATCTTTCCCTTGAAATGTAAAAAAAATGATTGGTCAAATGTTTGTTTCCGTTAGAGTCCTTCTGAAATGAATGAATGATGCTAACCAAGGTTCCGCTGTACAGGAGTGCAGTGCTTGGCTCAAACCTGATGACAAGGGAAGCTGAACTTTCCCTTGAAATGTAAAAAGAAATGATTGGTCAAAAAATCATTGGTCAAATGTTTGTTTCAGTTAGAGTCCTTCTGAAATGAATGAATGATGCTAACCTAGGTTCCGCTGTTTAGGAGTGCAGTACTTGGCTCAAACCTGATGACAAGGGAAGCTGAACTTTCCCTTGAAATGTAAAAAAAAGATTGGTCAAAAAAATGATTGGTCGAATGTTTGTTTCAGTTAGAGTCCTTCTGAAATGAATGAATGATGCTAACCAAGGTTCCGCTGTATCGGAGTGCGGTACTTGGCTCAAATCTGATGACAATGGAAACTGAACTTTCCCTTGAAATGTCAAAAAAATGATTGGTCAAATGTTTGTTTCAGTTAGAGTCCATCTGAAATGAATGAATGATGCTAACCAAGGTTCCACTGTACAGGAGTGCAGTACTTGGCTCAAACCTGATGACAAGGGAAGCTGAACTTTCCCTTGAAATGTAAAAAAAATATTGGTCAAATGTTTGTTTCAGTTAGAGTCCTTCTGAAATGAATAAATGATGCTAACCAAGGTTCCGCTGTATAGGACTTCGGTACTTGGCTAAAACCTGATGACAAGGGAAGCTGAACTTTCCCTTGAAATGTAAAAAAAATGATTGGTCAAATGTTGTTTCAGTTAGGGTCCTTCTGAAATGAATGAATGATGCTAACCAAGGTTCTGCTCTATAGGAGTGCAGTACTTGGCTCAAACCTGATGACAAGGGAAGCTGAACTTTCCCTTGAAATGTAAAAAAAATTATTCGTCAAATGTTTGTTTCAGTTAGAGTCCTTCTGAAATGAATGAATGATGCTAACCAAGGTTCCGCTGTATAGGAGTGCAGTACTTGGCTCAAATCTGATGACAAGGGAAGCTGATCTTTCCCTTGAAATATAAAAAAAATGATTGGTCAAAAAAATGATTGGTCAAATGTTTGTTTCAGTTAGAGTCCATCTGAAATGAATGAATGATGCTAACCAAGGTACCGCTGTATAGGAGTGCAGTACTTGGCTCAAACCTGATGACAAGGGAAGCTGAACATTCCCTTGAAATGTAAAAAAAAGATTGGTCAAACATTTGTTTCAGTTAGAGTCCTTCTGAAATTATTGAATGATGCTAACCAAGGTTCTGCTGTATAGGAGTGCAGTACATGTTCTTTAAAAACATGCCAACTCCCTCCCCCATTTGTATGACAGTTAAAACGTTGACTGTACAGTAAAGTCAGGTTTTATCATGATGTATGCCTTCCTGCCTCGTGTCCTTCATCCTTCATCTATCTTCCCTGTCCTTATTCTGCCGATTTAAGAACTCAGAGCGGCTGTCTGTCAGCGGCGCTCCAAAGAGGTCGAAAGCCTGCGAGGCCTTTTTCTTATTGGATCTTCCTGCTGACATCAGGCAGACTGATTCAGTCAAGCCATTTAAAGCTAAACTTTAATTTGTTGCTTCTTTCTGCAGGCTCGGTCGCCTCTGTCCTCCTGTTGGACTGAACGTATTAAGTGGCACTAATTAAAGTTCAGGTCTGCCCTGTGTAGTGGCATCTTCCTGATAATAATCATTGGACTCAATTGGTGCTGTTGAAATGACACAAGTGTGTAAATTTGAAACTTCCCTCATTGCATGGATCAACTATGGCTGAACCCTGAATGTGGCGAATGTTGCGGCGGCTTACAGTAACACCATCATACCCGCAGGACCCAGGCAGATATAGACAAATTTTAACGGATCAGTATCAGCTCAAATTAAGCGGCTCAACATCCAATCCTTTCTGTACTCTATACGGAATTTTATCCCTCTCAGCTTGCTAATGTTGCAGTGCCGCAGTTCACATGTCACTCTGCCAGAACGCAGCCTTTCATTTATACGCTGTATATGTAGATTTGGCATTATTATTTCACAACCGATGCACTATTATTCATACTGTACTCATGCGTGCTGTTTTATTGCGTTGGCTTCCGACACTTTATGATTTTACGGTGCATAATATTTGCCTCTTTTAAGGATTCAGCTCGCAGGACTGGGTATAACATAACTGAATAATATAATATAAGATAGTATAGCATCTCTGTGTGGAGTTTGAATGTTCTCTGCGTGGGTGCTTGCGTGGGTTTTCTCCGGGTACTCCGGTTTCCTGCCACATTCCAAAAACATGCTAGGTTAATTAGCGACTCCAAATTGTCCATAGGTATGAATGTGAGTGTGAATGGTTGTTTGTCTATATGTGCCCTGTGATTGGCTGGCCACCAGTCCAGGGTGTACCCCGCCTCTCGCCCAAAGACAGCTGGGATAGGCTCCAGCACCCCTGCAACCCTCGTGAGGAAAAAGCGGTAGAAAATGAAACAATGAACCTGTGTTTTTCTCATATTATGTGTTTTTTATTTAATATTTCAACTTTATGCCACCAAAATGATGATATTTTTCTACATAATTATGAAATTATTGTCCCAAAATTGTGACTTTTTGCTGTTAGATTAAAACTTTTTAACTTTATACTTCTAAAAATATTGTTTTTACATTTTTGCTGTTGTATTTTTGTCAGTTTTCTTGCTTAATTCCATTTTTTAGAATGTGCTGTGGGCCACGGGCCACACTTTGGATACCGCTGTGTTGAGCATTTTAGTGTGAATACTATATATAACAAATATTATATATGAATTCCAGCATGTTACATACTTTTTTGTGAAAATGCTCTCTTGAAAATACATTTGCAGTCGTCCCTCACAGCTAGGAGACCCGAGTTCAATTCCACCCTCGGCCATCTCTGTGTGGAGTTTGCATGTTCTCCCCGTGCATGCGTGGGTTTTCTCCGGGTACTCCGGTTTCCTCCCACATTCCAAAAACATGCTAGGTTAATTAGCGACTCCAAATTGTCCATAGGTATGAATGTGAGTGTGAATGGTTGTTTGTCTATATGTGCCCTGTGATTGGCTGGCCACCAGTCCAGGGTGTACCCTGCCTCTCGCCCGAAGACAGCTGGGATAGGCTCAAGCACCCCCGCGACTCTCGTGAGGATAAGCGAGAGAAAATAAATGAATGACTTTATTCTCATAATATCTGTGTTTTTGTGTTTTTTATTTAATATTTCAACTTTATGCCACCAAAATGATGATATTTTTCTACATAATTATGAAATTATTGTCGCAAAATTGTGACTTTTTGCTGTTAGATTACAACTTTTTAACTTTATACTTCTAAAAACATTTGTCTATATGTGCCCTGTGATTGGCTGGCTACCAGTCCAGGGTGTACCCCGCCTCTCGCCCAAAGACAGCTGGGATAGGCTCCAGCACTCCCGCGACCCTCGTGAGGATAAGCAGTAGAAAATGAATGAATAATACATTTACGGGGAGAACATACAAACTCCACACAGAGATGGCCGAGGGTGGAATTGAACTCAGGTCTCCTAGCTGTAAGGTCTGCGCGCTAACCACACGACCACCGTGCAGCCTAAAATGTATTATTATTATTATTATTATTTACTCAACTCTATTTTTATTTGGAGTTGCCAATTAACCTAGCATGTTTTTGGAATGTGGGAGGAAACTGGAGTACCAGGAAAAAACCCACGCATGCACAGGGAGAACATGAGATGGCCGATGGTGGAATTGAACTCGGGTCTCCTAGCTGTGAGGTCTGCACGCTAACCACTTGACTGCCGTGCAGCCCAAAATGTATTATTATTATTATTATTATTATTATTATTATAAATGACCCTGTGGTTCAAGAGAGATTTCCTTTCCACTTTCTCATGCACTCCATATCATGATTACATGAGCACATTTTGCAGAGGCTTGTTTTTCCAGCCATGTAGTGTCGACGTCATGATTTCGCACCATCGCTGTATGATTTCCGCTATTTGTTTTCTGTCTCCTGCTATTCGAACGGCAGCAAGACAAAGCAGGAGATCACAGGACTTCTTAGCATTAGCTGTCGGTTCCCATGGTTAGTAACCAGTGCAGCAGCGCGTGTTATTAAGGGATACACCTCTGTTCAACAGCCCGGCCCATGTCTGATTGACATTGGAAACATTTAGTGAGGTCTCCACCAGGAGACTGATGCAAGCTCCTGAAATAAGCTTCAATTAATTAAAAGGCCAACATGACCCAGAGCCACGCTTTTGCTTTATTTGATGTCTGTCTTTTAAACATTTTCAAACAATCCAGCAGGTCTCAGATGTTCTCGTGCTCATTCCACGTTTGGGGAAACCAGCTTGCACATACGCTACTGTATAGACTCCCTGCACTATTGATGAGATGCATTTGCACCTTCTCCATTGCATGTATTACTGCGCTTCTACTTGTACAATTGAGACAGTACAACGTCATACTGAGAGATTTTATTTATTATTTATGATAATAATAATAATAATTATTATTATTATTGTAATTACTTATGATATTTTTGGCTGCGATGCTCAGCCGTTTATTCATTTTTCTATCCCGTCTGGGGTACGCTTGAACCTATCCCAGCCAATCACAGTCATCAGTTAACCAACAATGCAGAATTTTGGAATGTGGGAGGGAGCCGAAGTAGCCGGGGAACACCCACACATACACGAGGAAAACATGCAAGCTAAATTTGTATTGTTTTTATACACTTTGTATTTGTATGTATTTGTAATTACTTGGGCGGCACGGTGGTCTAGGGGTTAGCGCACAGACCTCACAGCTAGGAAACCAGGGTTCAATTCCACCCTCGGGCATCTCTGTGTGGAGTTTGCATGTTCTCCCCGTGCATGCGTGGGTTTTCTCCGGGTACTCCGGTTTCCTCCCACATTCCAAAAACATGCTAGGTTAATTGGCGACTCCAAATTGTCCATAGGTATGAATGTGAGTGTGAATGGTTGTTTGTCTATATGTGCCCTGTGATTGGCTGGCCACCAGTCCAGGGTGTACCCCGCCTTACGCCCGAAGACAGCTGGGATAGGCTCCAGCACCCCCCGCGACCCTCGTGAGGAAAAGATATGCCTTTATTCGTCCCTCAGTGGGGAAATTTGTAAGCGGTAGAAAATGAATGAATGTAATTACTTGTTTACACTTTTATGGATATATCTTTATTTAAATGTATTGCTTTTTGTTTTTAGTAATTTGTTGTTATTTTAAAATTTTTATTATTTTGCATTTTCAAGTCATTGTTATTTTGAATAAAGTATTTTTTAAGACTTTGATTTAAATAATTTTTGATTTGGGTTTATATTTGTATCATTTTATTTTTTACTTTTTAATTTTTGTAATTTTTTGCATTGTTTATTTAATTTTAATTTTTATGGATTTACTGATTTATTTTAATTTTATTTAATTTATGCTTCAATATGTTTATTTATTATTATTATTTATATATTATAGTGTTTTTTTAAGACTTGTACAATCGAGACAGTACAACGTCATACTGAGAGCTGTTTCTGATATTTTACTTATTCCATTTTATCTACTTGAGATGCCCCCCCCCCCCCCCCCCCCCCCCCTGCAGACAGCGGTGGCCTGAATGTTGACCATCTCTCTTGATTAAATGTGTCAGTATGGACCCTCCGCAAGCCTTCCGGGTAGGCTTTAAATTGGTGACAGCTGCCACATTTGCTCTCTGATCCACTTTTCCATAGTCACAAGCTCAACATTTGCATTAACGCTGCGTGATGCCTGAAGAAAACCTGCTCCCGCTTCCAAACTCATCCCATTTGGATGCTTTGTCGCTGACCCCGTCCATCAAATTAGGACACTAAGAAGCATGAGACGCTTTGTCGCTGCGTCTTCTCGGCTCAGATCTGTTTTTGCCGACATAATCTATCATCCGACATTTTCTTTTCTCGTTACATATAACTCATCGCTCATAATATATTACTTTGTGGGAACTTAAACTCTCTGACCATATTTATTGAGAAGTACATTGTACAACACAGCATCAACTGAACCATAGATCGATATTGGCTACTTAGCGAGCTAACAAGTTAGCTTTGAATGTATTTCTTCTAAACGTAAGAAGCCCAAAATTTACCACTTCCACATGGAATGGGAGGAGAAATGTTTTACACTGTGTCATGTCAGACATGCCATGGCTGACTTCATGAATCCATGCAATAATGTGAGGTATAGTCTCATCATTATTTTGTATCATTACTGCCACCTAGTGACCACAATACTGCACTGTAAATGAATACATTTACATTGTTTTGAATGTATAAACCAAAGGAATGAACTTAACTTACATTTTATGGCTCTAACACCCCCGCAACCTTCGTGAAGATAAGCAGTAGAAAATGAATGAATGATGTCCAGCGCTGGAGCCTATCCCGGCTGTCTTCTACACCCTGGACTGGTGGCCAGCCAATCACAGGGCACATATAGACAAACAACCATTCACACTCACATTCATACCTATGGACAATTTGGAGTCGCCAATTAACCTAGCATGTTTTTGGAATGTGGGAGGAAACCGGAGTACCCGGAGAAAACCAACGCATGCACGGGGAGAACATGCTCTCGAACTCGGGTCTCCTAGCTGTGAAGCCTGCGCGCTAACCACTTGTCCCCCAAGCAGCCTATAAGACAGGGATATGAAAATTAGCATTTATTTACAAATATAACACCACGAAGGGCTGCACGTTGGTCGAGTGGTTAGCGCACAGACCTCACAGCTAGGAGACCAGGGTTCAATTCCACCCTCGGCCATCTCTGTGTGGAGTTTGCATGTTCTCCTTGTGCATGCGTGGGTTTTCTCCGGGTACTCCGGTTTCCTCCCACATTCCAAAAACATGCTAGGTTAATTGGCGACTCCAAATTGTCCATAGGTATGAATGTGAGTGTGAATGGTTGTTTGACTATATGTGCCCTGTGATTGGCTGGCCAACAGTACATGGTCTACCCTGCCACTCGCCTGAAGACAGCTGGGATAGGCTCCAGCACCCCCGCGACCTTTGTGAGGATAAGCGGTGGAAAATGAATGAATGAGTTCTCCTCCTATTTTGTGTGGAAGTGGTAACTTTTGGCTTCTTATTTTGTCTTTCCCCACTCTCTGCCATCTCTGTGTGGAGTTTTCATGTTCTCCCTGTGCATGCGTGGGTTTTCTCCGGGTACTCTGGTTTCCTCCCACATTCCAAAAACATGCTAGGTTAATTAGCGACTCCAAATTGTCCATAGGTATGAATGTGAGTGTGAATGGTTTGTTTGTCTATATGTGCCCTGTGATTGGCTGGCCACCAGTCCAGGGTGTACCCTGCCTCTTGCCCAAAGACAGCTGGGATAGGCTCCAGCTATCACCGCGACCCTCGTGAGGATAAGCGAGAGAAAATGAAGGAATTACTTTATTTTCATAATATCTGTGTTTTTCTCATATTATGTGTTTTTTATTCAATATTTCAACTTCATGCCACCAAAATGATGATATTTTTCTACATAATTATGAAATTATTGTCGCAAAATTGTGACTTTTTGCTGTTAGATTACAACTTTTTAACTGGGTACACCAGTCCAGGGTGTACCCCGCCTCTGTGATAGGCTCCAGCAACTGCGAGGATAAGCAGTAGAAAATGAATGAATGAACACCAGGAACTATTTAAAATCATCTCTAGCCTAGCAATACAACCCTAATAAAGATAGGTAGCATAAAAAATGGATGCATGGAAATGAACTGTATGCATGAACGCGTTTTTTTATGCATTTAAAAATTTCCCCTCAATGCTACAAGAATGGGTGCCTTTTGACTTCCTGGTTGCTGTGCAGCGTGTATCACTATGGGAAAGTTGCAGGCCGACTTCTTATAAAATGAAATGCACTTCTATTGTAGCGTTGTGTCATCACCTCTTTTGGTAGGAATGACTTAAGTCTTATATCGAGTGAGGCTGCAAAATGTGAGCGGATTACTGTTCAGTCTGGTTACAAAAAAGTCACGAATGTTTACGTGTTTGTACTTCCTCCTACCTCCCGTCTTTGTGACATCAATTGAAGAGCGCCATTGTCCAAGTGTTGTTTATGTGATTCCTTTCCTGTGTGGAGCCCAAACGGCCTGACAGTAAATCTGAGGCGGGCCGATATTCCAGTGTGGACTCGTCAGCCGGGCTAGGAATTATGTGCATATTGGAAGGCCAATCTCCACATTCCGCGCGAGGTTACAGTGGCGCGAGGACACATCTTTTCCAAATGACATTGGCCGTGAACCTTTTACGCCAGATTATTTCTACGGTCTGACAAGCCCCGGGACGCTTTCTGCGGCGGGAAAGCGGAATTAAATACATTCCGAATGTAAAAGAAATATAGCTTTTACTCAACTGCAGGCAACGGAATATAGGACGGGGAGTTTTTTTTTTTTTTTCCAGACGTTGGGCATCCAGAAAGTAAAATGCTTCACCTTAATGATGTTGAGCTAAGTTTTAATTGCTGAACTTTGCGGCGAGGAACATTTATTACACCTTTATTGTCCTAATGACACAATACTTTCAGATTCAAACTTGTTTCATAACTACACAATGCATTTTTTAAGACGGCGAGCACGATCGTGCATCAGTCACTGACTGTGTTTTTTTGTTTTATGTCTGCTTGTTTTGGGTGTTGGCTGGTGCTGTTTCATCCAGCCCAAAACCATTTGTGGCCATTTTCCCAATGACACAATACTTTCAGATTAAAATTTCACAGATTCAAAATTTTAACTACGCAATGAATTTTTTTAAGACGGCGGGCACGATCGTGCATCAGTCACTGATTGTGTAGTTTTTTTTTTGTTTGCTTGTTTTGGGTGTTGGCTGGTGCTGTTTCATCCAGCCCAAAACCATTTGTGGCCATTTTCCCAATGACACAATACTTTCAGATTTAAATTTCACAGATTCAAAATTTTATATTTTAATGAATAAATCCTGCTGAAGTGATTCTTTCCTGTGTGGAGCCAAATCTAACCTGATCTAAAGTTATGGTAAACTTGTTCCGTAACATGCATGATTGCAGACAGTCGACAGCTCAATACATACATATAACCTGCATTGACTGGCCATAACATTAGGTACACTTGCACCACGAGGGTGTGTATGGCTGACATGAGCCACACATGAAATATGACCCCCCTCTCAATAAGTTGCAGTATGCACCTTGCAATCTTAAACTTGTTTCATAACTACACAATGCAGTTTTTAAGACAGCGGGCACGATCGTGCATCAGTCACTGACTGTGTTTTTTCGTTTTTTTGTCTGCTTGTTTTGGGTGTTGGCTGGTGCTGTTTCATCCAGCCCAAAACCATTTGTGGCCATTTTGCCAATGACAAATATATTTTGAGATTCAAATTTCACAGATTCAAAATCTGTGAAATCTGTTCAAAATTGTTCCGTACCATGCATTATGATCACGAGGGCGTGTATGGCTGACATGCGCCATACATAAAATATTACCCGCCTCTCAATAAGTTGCAGTATGCATCTTGCAATCTTAAACTTGTTTCATAACTGCCCAATGCAGTTTTTAAGACAGCAGGCACGATCGTGCATCAGTCACTGACTGTGGTTTTTTTTGGCCATTTTCCCAATGACACAATATTTTAAGATTCAAATTTCACAGATTACAAATTCTATATTTTATTGAATATTGAATTGGATATTTTATTGAAGTGTTGTTGATGTGATTCCTTCCTGTGTGGACCCAAACCTAACCTGATCTAAAGTTGTTCCGTAACACGCATGATTTCAGACAGTCGACAACTCAATACATACATATAACTCGCTTTGACTGGCCACAACATTAGGTACACTTGCATACATAAAATATTACCCTACATAAAATCTTAAACTTGTTTCATAACTCCACAATGCATTTTTTAAGACGGCTGGCACGATCGTGCATCAGTCACTGAATGCGTTTTTTTTGTTTACTTGTTTCAGGTGGTGGCTGGTGATATAAAGTCAGTTGGAAAACAGTTTGTTTACTGAACGAAGTAATTTTGAGGAAATTGTTGTACGTTATTGTCGCCAATTAAGCTAGCATGTTTTCGGAATGTGGGAGGAAGCCGGAGTCCCCGGAGAACATGCTAACTCCACACAGAGATGGCCGAGGGTGGAATTGAACTCGGGTCTCCTAGCTGTGTGGCCTGCGTGCTAACCACTCGTTCGCCGTGCAGCCCTCTTATCCTTGATGTGATTCTTTCCTGTGTGGAGCCAAATCTAACCTGATCTAAAGTTTTTTCGTAACACGCATGATTTCAGACAGTCGACAACTCAATACATACATATAACTCGCAGTACTACTCAACTGCAGCCAACGGAATATAGGACGGGGTGTTTTTTTTTTTTTTTTTCCAGACGTTGGGAATCCAGAAAGTAAAATGCTTCACCTTAATGATGTTGAGCTAAGTTTTAATTGCTGAACTTTGCGGCGAGGAACATTTATTACACCTTATCTGACTTTTCGACAGTGATAAATGTGATTTTGGCTGCCCAGGGCTTTAATTAATGTGAAGGTGTACGAAAAGCTTTGATGTTGAAGATGTTTTGACTCACGCACGGCACAGATGTTTGATACCGACATCAACTCACCATTAACTCTCCCAAGGACCGGACGCCTTATTTATCGAGCCGCGGGAGTATTGTTCGTGTTTATTAAAAGACAATCTTTTCTTCAGATGATACAAAGGCTGATTAGTGTACATTCACGTCGGCGGTCACCGTCCCTAGGTGCAATCCGTCGCTGCCTGATTTAATTTCTCATTCAAAGGGATTGCGGGGGAAAAAGAGAAGGCACCCAGGCATCTCTCTCTCTCTCTCTCTCTCTCTCTTCATTATGCTCCCAATGCAACATCCCTTCATCTCTGCAAACAATCCATCTGCCGCTCTAAAGCCTGTTTTGTCAAGAGTTGTTAGTCGCTCGGCCCCAGGGATGAGAAGTGCAGGCTATTATTAATCTTGTTTGTCTCGTGTTTCTCTGTCTCTGCCAAAATGCGGGATTCAATGCCCAGTGGACTTTTGTCTTGCACAGACATAATCAATGACATAAGTAAATTCAGATTATCATTGAGACTCGTGAAGGAGGGCTTCCTTCAGGGGGGGGCGGTGGCGGAGCTGGTGTCACCTTCGGAATGCTGAGAAGTTAAATGGCTACAGAAGCTCCGCCCCCCCCCCCCCTCCTTGCTTTCATCCGAGGATTAATTAATTTTCATCGCATTTGCATCAAGGCGTCTACAGGAGAGATGGGAATAGCAGTCGTCACTCACTATATGATCTCGGTCTGATATTTTGCCAACATTAATGAGGTCATAATGTAGAGATGATGCCGTAAATTGATATTTTTGGCTGCGATGCTCAGCCGTTTATTCATTTTTCTGTCCCGTCTGGGGTACGCTGGAGCCTATCCCAGCCAATCACAGTCATCAGTTAACCAACAATGCATGCTTTTGGAATGTGGGAGGGAGCTAAATTTGTATTGTTTTTATACACTTTGTATTTGTAAGTATTTGTAATTACTTGTTTACACTTTTATGGAAGTATCTTTATTTAAATGTATTGCTTTTTGTTTTTAGTAATTTGTTGTTATTTTAAAATTTTTATTATTTTGCATTTTTTAAAGTCATTGTTATTTTGATTAAAGTATTTTTTAAGACTTAGATTAAAATCATTTTTGATTTGTTTTTTTTATCATATTTGTATAATTTCATTTTTTTACTTTTTATTTTTTGTTATTTATTTGTATTATAGTTTACACTTTTATTTAATTTTTATTTTAATTTTTATTTATTTTATTTTTATTTAATTTATACTTCAACATATTTATTTATTATTATTATTTATGTATTATAGTGTTTTTTAAAGACTTTTTAAACATTCATTCATTCATTCATTTTCTACCGCTTTTCCTCACAAGTGTCTGGAGTGCTGGAGCCTATCCCGGCTGTCTTTGGGCAAGAGGCAGGGTACACCCTGGACTGGTCGCCAACCAATCACAGGGCACATATAGACAAACAACCATTCACACTCACATTCATACCTAATTAACGCCAATTAACCTAGCATGTTTTTGGAATGTGGGAGGAAACCGGAGTACCTGGAGAAAACCCACGCATGCACGGGGAGAACATGCAAACTCCACACAGAGATGGCCGAGGGTGGAATTGAACCCTGGTCTCCTAGCTGTGAGGTCTGTGCGCTAACCACTCGACCACCGTGCGGCCACTTTTGAAACATTAATATACTTAATTACTACGTCACCAAAGTGCATTTATTAAGGCATTGTGTCAATGAAATGAGGAGGAAGATGACTAAAATATTGATAATATTGTCATGTAGTGTCATCTTTGCCTTGAGGTCTGCAACCCGCCCAGCATAGATTTGCAACCCACCAGTTGAGTAAAACTTTTTCGACAGCATAACGTCAATTCCATCCGCCCTACGGCGTTCCGAGTTTCATGGTTACGTATGCAAGGGAACGAATAGGCAGGGAACCTGAGGAGCGCTTGTATGGATATTTATTTCCATTCCTAATTTACAGTCGTCAGTGGCTTCCTGGCTCAAACAGCAGCCTGGACCACAGCGGTGGTGACAGCCTCGTAGCCCAGGGCATTGAGCTCAGGGAATTGCCCAGAGGAAGGTTTGTCCTATTCGTCCAAATCAATGAAATAAAAAGAAGCTTTTTATTTTTTTTTGCGGTCATAAGTGAGCCGGCGGTGGCCTTGGCAGATCAGACCATGTTGCCTTCTCCTCGTTTTTGTTTGCTCTTTATGTTTCAAACCCAGTTGTGTGCTGTTCCATTACAGCTCAAAACCATTTATGCCAATTTTCCTAATGACAAAATACTTTCAGATTCAAACTTGTTTCATAACTACACAATGCATTTTTTAAGACGGCGAGCACGATCGTGCATCAGTCACTGAATGTGTTTTTTGTTTTTTTGTCTGCTTGTTTTGGGTGTTGGCTGGTGCTGTTTCATCACAGCCCAAAACCATTTGTGGCCATTTTGCCAATGACACAATACTTTCAGATTCAAATTTCACAGATTCAAAATTTTAACTACACAATGAATTTTTTTAAGACGGCGGGCACGATCGTGCATCAGTCACTGACTGTGTAGTTTTTTTTTTGTTTGCTTGTTTTGGGTGTTGGCTGGTGCTGTTTCATCTAGCCCAAAACCATTTTCCCAATGACACAATACTTTCAGAATCAAATTTCACAGATTCAAAATTTTATATTTTAATGAATAAATCTTGCTGAAGTGATTCTTTCCTGTGTGGAGCCAAATCTAACCTGATCTAAAGTTATGGTAAACTTGTTCCGTAACATGCATGATTGCAGATAGTCGACAACTCAATGCATACATATAACCTGCATTGACTGGCCATAACATTAGGTACACTTGCACCACTTGCACATGAGCCATACATAAAATATTACCCGCCTCTCAATAAGTTGCAGTATGCACCTTGCAATCTTAAACTTGTTTCATAACTACACAATGCAGTTTTTAAGACAGCGGGCACGATCGTGCATCAGTCACTGACTGTGGTTTTTTTTGGCCATTTTCCCAATGACACAATATTTTAAGATTCAAATTTCACAGATTCCAAATTCTATATTTTATTGAATATTGAATTGGATATTTTATTGAAATATTGTTGATGTGATTCTTTCCTGTGTGGAGCCAAACCTAACCTGATCTAAAGTTGTTCCGTAACACGCATGATTTCAGACAGTCGACAACTCAATACATACATATAACTTGCACTGACTGGCCACAACATTAGGTACACTTGCATACATAAAATATTACCCTACATAAAATCTTAAACTTGTTTCATAACTCCACAATGCATTTTTTAAGACGGCTGGCACGATTGTGCATCAGTCACTGAATGCGTTTTTTTTGTTTACTTGTTTCAGGTGGTGGCTGGTGATATAAAGTCAGTTAGAAAACGGTTTGTATACTGAAAGAGGTAATGTTGAGGAAATTGTTGTACGTTATTGTCGCCAATTAAGCTAGCATGTTTTCGGAATGTGGGAGGAAGCCGGAGTCCTCGGAGAACATGCTAACTCCACACAGAGATGGCCGAGGGTGGAATTGAACTCGGGTCTCCCAGCTGTGTGGCCTGCGCACTAACCACTCGTCCACCGTGCAGCCTTCTTCTCCTTACATGTAAACTTATTTACAATTGTTGTACTTTGTAACAAAGGTTAGCGGAGTCTAATTGCTAGTGTGGTAACACACATGATGAATTAAGCCGAGTCTGATTCCAAAGTATAAAAAAAAGTGTTTTTTCCTGAATGGGAATAATCCAGAACGTGGGACCGTTAGTAATTAAACACCTGAGACGAGTGTGATATTCCGGGGAGGGGCAAATGAAGCTCAGTCCGCGTTAATGCAGTGGATTCAATGGTGGGAACAGCTGACAACGTTAAATCCTTAATAATGGTGATCTTGACAGCCAAGGACGGGAGGGGGGCCAAAGGGGAAGGGCGCTGCTGATCCTACCTCCAGCTTTCATCTAGCCACAGGCACCCACCATTTTCTGAGCACTCCTAATCAATTCCTTTACACCCATGTTTCTCATGTAAGTGAGATCTGATCTGGAATCAATTCTACTTTGGCGTCTGCCATGCTTTGCTGATCTCATCTTTTTGCCATCACATTAGCATGGAGTCTTTACCTCTCGCTGCCATAGAGTCCTTCAACCCACGATCAATATGCAATGTGGGAAATATGACGATATAGTTGGAGTTTTTTTTTTTTTTTTTTTTTTACACCGTCTTCATTTATTTGTGTGGGTTTTTATATTAGGTTTCCAAGAGAAATACAATCAAAACAACACCGGTATATAATCTCACCGATCCATCTCACCGAGCCTTGAAGTGATGAAGGATTTGCTTCGTGAATGACGCTAAAAAAAAATGAGGAATCAGCGTCTTCGAAGAGGTAGCGCTACTGGAATGATTTAGATGTGCCAAAAGTCAGACGTGACTGATCACTTGTAAACAGTGGAGGACATCCAAAGAAGCATCAACATTGCTTTGTCTATGGTTGGCCTCAGAAACCCACCGACCCGACGGTCATTTATCCAAATGACTGATTGTCAAGCTAGCACTTTGTAGCAGGGATGGTCGACATAATCAATTTGTTGATTCATTTCCAAATGAAATGCATTTGGAAGCAAAATTAACCTTTCATTCATTCATTCATTTTCTACCGCTTATCCTCACAACGGTCGCGTGGGTGCTGGAGCCTATCCCAGCTGTCTTCGGGCACATATAGACAAACAACCATTCACACTCACATTCATACCTATGGACAATTTAAAGTTGCTAATTAACCTAGCATGTTTTTGGAATGTGGGAGAAAACCAGAGTTCTCTTTGTAATCCCATATTCCAAAAACATGCATATCCGGCTTCTCGCATGAAGTTAGCTGGGATAAGCTCCAGCATACCCCCACGACCCTAGTGAGGATAAGCAGCATAGAAAATAAATGGATGGAAGAAGCCAAAAACTTACCACTTCCACATGGAATGGGAGGAGAACTTGAATGAATGAATGAGTACCCGGAGAAAAACCCACGCATGCACGGGGAGAACATGGCCGAGTGTGGAATCGAACCCGGGTCTCCAAGCTGTGAGGCCTGTGCGCTAACCACCATTGAGAAGATAATAAAAGAAAATGCTATCTGAAATGCTAGGAATCAGATATGGCTATAACGGCTATCACATTCCATATTTTTGGAATGTGGGAGGAAACCGGAGTACCCGGAGAAAACCCACGCATGCACGGGGAGAACATGGCGCACACAGAGATGGCCGAGGGTGGGATTGAACTCTCCTAGCTGTCAGGTCTGCGCGCTAACCACTCGAACACCGTGCAGCCCAAAAATGAACCTATTATGCTCATCTTTGGGCCCTGTGTATTGAGTTGTGGACTCCTATAGAGCAGCTACACACAATAACCAGCACACAAAGCTTTCTAGTTTTTCCAGAATCTGCACCCATTCCGCTATATTTCTATGGATTTCGTGCTTTCTGCAAAAACGGTTTGTTTTAATGTATTCCACCCATGGCCCACCTCCAGGCACGCCCACTCCGATGTGGTTGGAGGAACAGTTTTCCAACGCCGGATGGAGCCGAGGGTTTCTAGGCTCACTTCCAAATGCGCAAATCCATTGACTGAAACTTTGGCATGGTTTTTAACACGGGAATTGATTGTGTTCCAGGTTAGGTTTTTTTTTTTTTTTAGTAGTAGCACATGTCTCACTTTTTGGATTTTTGGATTCCACGACAGGTCTTTGCTACCCAAAGTGCATACATACGCCGTGAGACCCCTGTGGGAGCCCCTGCAGGATACCTCATTAAAATAGGTTTTGTCCAGATCCCTGGTGGGACGACTTGTGCGACATTCACAAGCGTCATGCATGATAAAAGCCATTTAATTAATTTCCACCCGAATTTGAGCGCTTTTTCAAATGTGCTAATTTGTCATGGCTTCCACACATGAAAGACGAGTACTGCCTTCATGCCAGAATGGATCGAGTAAAAAGATGCGTTCTTTGATTCTTTGCACCTGATGAAGGTGTTAGCAATTCCCATTCATCGCTTTATAATGTGCTTACGTTTAATGTTAATTAGCGTGGATTCGGGTGCAACTTCCTGTTTGCGGTTCATGATGAATATCGTGCAGGATGTTCCCATTCAATTCTTACATAGATGACTTAATAAACAGTCCATTAGTTCATACGCGGGGTATTAATGCTGCATGATAATTATGATAGAAGTATGACATCATACAGAACAGTCCAAAAACCTTTGACCCCAAAACTTTGCTTGTTTGCCAGATAGTTGTACCAAATGTTCCACAAGCGAGCACACAAAAAACTGAGAGGAGATTGGAAAAAAATTAGCCAGAGACCTCCATTGGCTGCCCGGCGACAGTGCACCTTGCTGGGCCACAGCAGGTGGCCTTCCCTGCTCTCTAATCTGGTTCTCCTGAGCTACCGTGGCAGGACACCGGCCGCTCAGAGCATGTGCCCAAATATAGTGCACCTTGCTGGGCCACAGCAGGTGGCTCCCTCCACTCTATACTTTGCTTCTCCTGATAGAAGTGATGTGGTGGTAGTCATGTCATCATATTTCAGTAGGACAAATCAAAAGGTACGGTTGGTCAAATCCAAATTTGTTCTAGTCCTTCTTACCTCCAGGTGTACGCAAACTAAAATTAATAAAATAATCTACATTTAATAAATAAAATAGTTTTGGGTTATTGGTACGATATCAGTTTTGAGAAGCAGGACGTTCTTTGCTTTGGTTTTAGCACCTTGCCGTGTTTGCTCCATAGAACAACGGCATGAACGGAACGAGCCCTTTCGTCAGTCATACAGTCAATTTTTCTTGGTGGGTGGAGGCGGGTCCACTAGCATACACACAGAGTGCAGAAGAGGAGGACAAATCAAAAGGTACAGTTGGTCAAATCCAAATTTGTTCAAGTCCTTCTTACTTTCAGTTGTACGCAAACTACACTTAATAATAATATTAATAATAATTAATAATCTACATTTAATAAACTACATATAAGAAAGTTTTCAGGTTATTGGTACTACATCAGTCTATGAGAAGCAGGAAGTTATTGACGTTTTTTTGAGGAAAAAAAAAGTATTGTGCATCACTAGTGTGTACTTAGTGACTAGATAGGACAACCTGCCAATGTGAGCTGCTTATTCTGAGGTCAAAAGTCAAATACGTGCATTTTCAGGGTCATAAATTAAAGGTGAAAGCAAGCTTAATCCCAATCTGATATCCAGAAGCGCATTTGGAAAGAATTCAACATGAGTAAATCCCATTTTAAAAATATTCCCGAACCAATTTGTTGGTCAAATCTCATCAGATCAAGTATTTTTTTTTACGATTGAGTACAGCCTGGGATGTCACGAGGCATGAGATTAGGTCTATGAGACAAGACGAGGCTACACTCAGTTTGTGTGTGTATGACTGACAAAAGGGCTCACTCCGTTCATGCCTTTGTTCTATGGAAGAAACGTGAGTGAACAGAGTGAATAAACATTCAATAAATGATCGTTTTATTTTCATTTATTGTGTGATGAATTCATTTATCGGTCTAGTGGTTAGCGCGCAGACCTCACAGCTAGGAGACCAGGGTTCAATTCCACCCTCGGCCATCTCTGTGTGGAGTTTGCATGTTCTCCCCGTGCATGCGTGGGTTTTCTCCGAGTACTCCGGTTTTCTCCCACATTCCAAAAACATGCTAGGTTAATTAGCGACTCCAAATTGTCCATAGGTATGAATGTGAGTGTGAATGGTTGTTTGTCTATATGTGCCCTGTGATTGGCTGGCCACCAGTTCAGGGTGTACCCCACCTCTCGCCCAAAGACAGCTGGGATAGGCTCCAGCACCCTCGTGAGGACAAAGCGGTATAAAATGAATGAATGAATTAATTCATTGATCCATTACCGTCCCAGTCCTAGTGCCCATGAGCAAGGTTTTTTTGAATGAGAAATCACACATTTCCGATTCTAAGCCTTCACCGGTTGACTTCAACGAATCCTTCTGCTTTAATTGTTTGGGAGTTACCGTATTATATCTGCAGCGTTATGAATTTCCTGTGGCCTTGATGTTATTGTCGTGGCGTGCGCCATCAGACACCTCGCTGGAGGCGCAGCATAAGGAAATGTTTTTTAAGGGGATTATGTCATGCTGAGCCACGCCAGTGTGAATGTGCAAAGTTTCTAGATGCAAGGCACATCTAAGGACCGTGTACCTGCACACACAACCCCAGGCGTGGTTTTAATGAGCATTTAGAAAACAAACAAAGCATTGCGTGTCAAATGGAAAACTAATGTGCTCCCGCAGCTGAAAGAATTGATTTAAAAAAAAAAAAAAGAGCAGCTAAACATCAGAATTTGGATAGCATATGAAACATGCTACACGTGTGTAAAGTCATGACTTCTTAGTGTGAAATAATAATGTCTACGCTGCCGTTTCATGGCTGCGGGTATTTTTCGCTACACCAGCCGAAAGAAAAGACCTGTAAAAAAAATATCTCTTCCATTAAACAGAATAGATCATCAGAAGAAAAAACGCCCCCCCCCCTTCACCCCCCTGAAGCAAAGAAAAGCTCATCTTAAAAACAAACTCGCCCAAGTGAATTCCTCAAAAAGGCTACGCTGCCACTTTCACCCGCGACAAGTTGGCTTGTAAAGCAGAACAAAGTACAGACGTACCGTTGGTACCCCAATAAAATCATCCCGGTCAAGACTAATTAGGATCTTAACTGATGATGATTTAACGAACGATTGTCTCCACAACATGGCTTCTGTTTGAGGGTACTCATTTTTAGTAATCCCTTGTTTATCGCTGTTAATTGGTTCCAGACGCAACGATGATAAACGAGTTTCATGAATGGAATATTTTGGTAGAGCATAAAAAACTTATTCACGACCTTTTAAGTACAGTTTTTAACATTATTAGAGCCCTCTAGACATGAACTAGCACCCCTAGAGTCACCTTTATACACTTATGTCCCGATATAGTGGACATAATAACAGAAAATAAGCCATTAAGATACAAGTAATACTACACAGGAAGTGACGTAGTCGACTTTTAGGTGTGGGTTACAGCCGCAACAGTATAATTATGCTTTCAAACCTGCAATAGAAAACCCAACGACGAAGTTTGGTACTTGCATGTCTTACTGTGACCAGTGTGCAATACTGCATATTACCACAACCTTGTATTTTAGTTCATTGAGCCTTTTTTTTATACGTCATACTGCTTCATTTAGCCAAAAAATACACCTAATTTGCTTAGATATGCTTTTTTTCATATTTATGAATCAAATGAAAATTCATTCATTCATTCATTTTCTACCGCTTATCCTCACGAGGGTCACGGGGGATGCTGGAGCCTATCCCAGCTGTCTTCAGGCGAGAGGCGGGGTACACCCTGGACTGGTGGCCAGCCAATCACAGGGCACGTATAGTCAAACAACCATTCACACTCACATTCATACCTATGGACAATTTGGAGTCACTAATTAACCTAGCATGTTTTTGGAATGTGGGAGGAAACCGGAGTACCCGGAGAAAACCCACGCATGCACGGGGAGAACATGCAAACTCCACACAGAGATGGCCGAGGGTGGAATTGAACTCGGGTCTCCTAGCTGTGAGGTCTGCGCGCTAACCACTCAACAGCCGTACGGCCCCCATGTGGAAAATTAATTAATTCATTCTTTTTCTACCACATATCCTCATGAGGGTCACGGGGGTGCTGGAGCCTATCCCAGTTGTCTTCGGGCGAGAGGCAGGGTACACCCTGGACTGGTGGCCAGCCAATCACAGGGCACATATAGACAAACAACCATTCACACTCACATTCATACCTATGGACAATTTGGAGTCGCTAATTAACCTAGCATGTTTTTGGAATGTGGGAGGAAACCGGAGTACCCGGAGAAAACATGCAAACTCCACACAGAGATGGCCGAGGGTGGAATTGAACTCGGGTCTCCTAGCTGTGAGGTCTGCGCGTTAACCACTAGACCACTGTGCAGCCTCAAATGAAAATGAACTGGATAATTTTACGGCCTCAGTACGTATATTGCGTCTGTTTTCAGTTTTAGTTTTATCACTTTGGCGTGTTTGCTCCATAGAACAACGGCATGAACGGGAACGAGCCCTTTTGTCGGTCATATAGTCCCTTTGTCTTGGTGGGTGGAGGCGGGGCCACTAGCATACACACAGAGTACAGAAGAGGAGCAGTGCAAGGTAGTATTTATGTGTTTTCATAAAGAAACGTTAAAATAATTCTTATGTGACACCGATTTTTGAAAAAAGCCCATAGAGGGAAGTTGCAAAAATTCGAATAGCGTCGTGGTGAGGGTCGACCGTACCCCCATACAAGCTGCACGCTGACCACTTTAAAGTACGCCCGAGTTTCATTTGCGTAGCATTACCCGTGGAGAAGCGATAATAAAATGCTAGCTTTTTGCCTTTGTGAGATACTCAACTGCTATAAAAATTCAAATGTGACTGCTGTTCACATTGTCCGTCTCCCTTTGCTTTGACTCATTATACATGCAGCCATTACCATTTGGAGTATCGGCCACCCCTCCCCATCAATGGCCAGCTGCACACTCGGGGGGTCAATGTTAAAGGATGGAAGCCCACTACATTTATGGCTGCAACATTATCACTCATACATAAAAGTGTCCATTTTTATAGCATTTTCCACCTTAAAATGCTCCAAAAGCAACTGGGCATGGAGTGTTTTTTTTTTTGCTCAAAGTGGCGTCTAATCTGACACGCTGCTGTATTTCTTATTTATTTCTGTTTGTTCCATACTGTAGCGCAGTGGGCTTCAAAAAGCCATCTGTCAAGCTACCTGCCAACATCTGTGAGTGTTCCACAATCATCATTAGTTGCAGGAAAAAATAAAAAAAAAGGAAAAAAAATCATTTAAAGGCACAGCGATACGGCACAGAGATCAAGAGAGAACAGGCCCGCTTTGCTTTCTTTAAAAGTGTCACTCCCACATTTTCTCCGCCTTTTATTCCAGTTGTATTCTTACATGAAAAGGAAGCGCTCCATTCTTCTCGGACTAAAATGAACTCTGTGATCAGCTCCTCTCTCTCATGCTGCAATCCTTTCTTGTTGTCTGGGGGGGGGGGTGTAGTTGTGGCGGGAGAAAATACTTTTAAGAGCAACATAATGCCGCTTTGCTCTCTCTCTGCTGTCCCCTTCACTTATATTGTGTGTTCCTCTCGTGGTGGTGGTGGTGGTGGGCACGCATCTTTTCTGCGTCTGCCCAGGAAATAACTCAAAGACCTGCCAGCTGACTCATCCATCACCGGCGTTTTTTGCGATAGTGCACGCCCGTCAGCGGTCAACAGAAAACAGGGGTGCGCTCCCACCCAGGGGCGTCTAACGTTGGAGTCATGTACCCGGGGGCCCCCGAGCACCGCATTTGTTTCTATTGTTGAATATGTGAAAGTTCAATAAGGTTGCTTTCATCACGTAAAGACCGTCTCCGAGGACTTACACCTGAAGAGCGCTGTCAGTTTGTTTGTACGTCAACACCCGATGTCTGTTGTGCGGCACACGTGGGCCCCGCTTACGTCATGAGCGCAGCCGACGCGCGTTCAGATGTTTCTTACGTGCTCCGTGCGTGTCTAGTTGGTTGGCGTGGTGCCTTTATGACAATCCCGGAAACTCGGCTATAGGGGTTTTACGTGTCTAGTTGGTTGGCGTGTTGCCTTTATGACAATCACGACAATCACAATTACTGTATGTACTTTATTATATCTGTATTAGTATTGTATTTATTAGGGCTGTCAATCGATTCAAATATTTGATCGTGATTAATCACATTTTGTCCATAGTTAACTCTCAATTAATCACATTTAATCGCAGATAGAAATATTAATATATTATTTTATATGTAATTATTATATATATATATATATATATATATATATATATATATATATATATATATATATATATATATATATATATATATATATATATATATATATATATATATATATATATTTATAATTATAATTATAATTATTATATTAATTTAATGGCACGAGTGGTTGAGTGGTTAGCGCGCAGACCTCATAGCTAGGAGACCAGGGTTCAATTCCACCCTCGGCCATCTCTGTGTGGAGTTTGCATGTTTTCTCCGGGTACTCATTCATTCATTCAAGTTCTCCTCCCATTCCATGTGGAAGTGGTAAGTTTTTGGCTTCTTCCATCGATCTATTTTCTATGCTGCTTATCCTCACTAGGGTCGCGGGGGTATGCTGGAGCTTATCCCGGCTAACTTCATGCAAGAAGCTGGATATGCATGTTTTTGGAATATGGGATTACCCAGAGAACTCCGGTTTCCTCCCACATTCCAAAAACATGCTAGGTTAATTGGCGACTCCAAATTGTCCATAGGTATGAATGTGAGTGTGAATGGTTGTTTGTCTATATGTGCCCTGTGATTGGCTGGCCACCAGTCCAGGGTGTACCCCGCTCTCGCCCAAAGACAGCTGGGATAGGCTCCAGCACCCCCGCAACCCTTGTGAGGATGAGCGGTAGAAAATGAATGAATGAATATTAATTTAATATTTTATTAAATTATCTATAATAAGTAGAGGAAATTGCTTTATGTAAAAGGATATCAATTTCGGAACTAGGGGCGTTATTTAAAACAACAGTCAGCAAGCATGTTTTTGAATTACTATTTTCTGTATTATTAGCATATTAGCTCTTAAACCCGCCCACAAACGTTTTCTTTTTTAAATCAACATCAAAGTAAAAAAAAGGCCGTAATAAAAAATCCTTGTGACCAGAAGGGCCGTTGCAAAGGAGGGAGAGAACGACTTACAAAGTGTCATCGCTAACTATTAGCCTGGCATGAGCATTACTGTGTGTGTAACATTTCCGTTTTTTTTTTACTAGATTATTGTCACGTAAACTCGGGCATGTAAGTAAAATGAACTGCACTACAAGGCTGCAACCAGCAGAGGTGCTGTTGAGTCGCTCTAATTTGCTGTTCGGCGACACTGTGTGCTACATCCACACCGCAAAATACTCGCCTGTCGTCAAACTTCCATCCTTGAAAGTGTGTTGTATTTTCTCCACTCTTGACGTGTGCAAAGTTCCATGTAGATGAACTGTACGACTTTGCTGACCTGCGGCCCGGCGTGCTCGGAATATCATTACAATGTCATTAGGCGCCACGCATAGCATCATGCTAATCACCACCAATCTCGGAGAGGCCGCTCGTGACACACCCGCGGCGGGGGCGAGAGTGACTCGTGCTATCTGATGATTGCTGAATTCATTCCCGTCACTGTGCCGCCGCACCTGAATGCACCGTGACAGAACGGCCAATCTGTCATCCCGCTAAGCGGATTGATAAAGCATTGCGAGCGGAGGGTGAAAAAAGAAAAGAAAGAAAAACATCGGTAGCAACTTGGTGTTTATTTTCCATTGAACGGTCACACGGAGAAGCAGGCAAAGCAGTTTATGTGATGATTTGGTGAATAAGCGATTTGTCATAGAAAATCCCGCTGATCCAGGCTGGCTTATTCACTTAAGGGTTATATGGCTTCGATAAAACCTCTCCTGTATCTCGCTCGGAATTATGTCTGCAAATGAGCATTTTTTTTATTCAAAACACCTGCACGATGCAACCAAACAACCTCACGATGCCGTGCACTCTTCCCGCTCGCCTTGCCATGCAAATGTATGCACGCGTAGCCGCTGAATGTTTACCAATTAGCAATTCAAAAGAAAAGAAAATGTATTAGATGTTTATCTTGTGTGTGCCTCATAATGGATTGTCATTGGCTCTATTCTGCACCAAATACAATTTCTTTTTCTCTATTAAATTTTAACACATGCTGCTCAAGGCCAAATTGGCAAAATATTTCATCTGTGTGATGATTAAACACGGTGTTAGATCTAATCAAGTGTGTACGACTGGCAACACATTTCTATATTTCCATCTGATGAACCTGCGAATCAACACAATAGTAGCTTGCATTTAAAGTCTCAGGAACCTAAATCAACCACCGTCCAAACCCAAACAGGAAGGACAGGTTTTTGTTGGCAGCGGCGCCCCTCTTGAAGTTTATTTGTCATTTTGATGTGTTCGAACTCCCACTGATCCTCCATAAATGTATCCACAAAACAAGATGCATGCATTGTACGGCGGGACGGGGCTTGTATTTAATTCATTCATTCATTTTCTACCGCTAATGCTCACAAGGGTCACACAGGTGCTATCCCAGCTGTCTTCGGGCAAAAGGTGGGGTACACCCTGGACTGGTGGCCAGCCAATCACAGGGCACATATAGACAAACAACCATTCACACTCACATTCATACCTATGGACAATTTGGAGTCGCCAATTAACCTAGCATGTTTTTGGAATGTGGGAGGAAACCAGAGTTCTCTGGGTAATCCCATATTCCAAAAACATGCATATCCGGCTTCTCGCATGAAGTTAGTTGGGATAAGTTCCAGCATACCCCCGCGACCCAAGTAAGGATAAGCAGCATAGAAAATAGATGGATGGAAGAAGCCAAAAACCTACCACTTCCACATGGAATGGGAGGAGAACTTGAATGAATGAATGACTACCCGGAGAAAACCCACGCATGCACGGGGAGAACATGCAAACTCCACACAGAGATGGCCGAGGGTGGAATTGAATCCTGGTCTCCTAGCTGTGAGGTCTGCGCGCTAACCACTCGACTCCCGTGCCATTAAATTAATATAATAATTATAATTAAAATAATAATTATATATACCGCTTATCCTAATGAGGGTAGTGGGGGTGCTGGAGCCTATCCCAGCTGTCTTCGGGCAAGAGGCGGGGTATACCCTGGACTGGTGGCCAGCCAATCACAGGGCACATATAGACAAACAACCATTCACACTCACATTCATACCTATGGACAATTTAAAGTCGCCAATTAACCTAGCATGTTTTTGGAATGTGGGAGGAAACCGGAGTACCCGGAGAAAACCCACGCATGCACGGGGAGAACATGCAAACTCCACACAGAGATGGCCGAAGGTGGAATTGAACTTGTGTCTCCTGTCTGTGAGGTCTGCGCGCTAACCACTCAACCGCCGTGCAGCCCCAAAATGAACCCATTTACACTCACATTCACGCATGCATGGACAGGGAGAACAGGCAAACACAGAGATGGCCAAGTTTGGAATTGAACTCGGGTCTTCTAGCTGTGAGGTCTGCGAGCTAACCACTCGATTGCCGTGCATCCCAAAAATGAGCATAATAGGTTCATTTTTGGATTGAGTTGTGGACTCCTATAGAGCAGCTACACATAATAACCAGCACACAAAGCTTTCTAGTTCTTCCAGAATTTGCGCCTATTCCGCTATATTTCTATGGATTTCGTGCTTTCTGCAAAAACGGTTTGTTTTAATGTATTCCACCCATGGCGCACCTCCAGGCACGGCCACTCCGATGTGGTTGGAGGAACAGTTTTCCATGTGGGAGGAAACCGGAGTTCTCCGGGTACTCCCACATTCCAAAAACATGCATGTCCAATTAATCTGAACTGTCCATAGGTATGAATGCGACTGGCGACCAATCCAGTGTGTACCCTGCTTCTCGCATGAAGTTAGCTGGGATAAGCTCCAGCATACTTGGCGTGGTTTACCCTGAAACAGTAGCTTGTGTTTGGGATGACTGTGCTTCATGTGAGATCATTCAAATGTATAATAAAAGTATGTTATTTCGACCATTTTTATTCTTAAAAATGCCAAAATTTAGGAAAAAAGTTCATAAGATTTGCTTAGATATGCATGGTTTTTGACTAACAATCATTTATTAATTAGTATATGGTGGCGAGAGACTAGACCACAGGAAGTTCCTTGACATATTTCAAGTGTTTTACAGCAGTAGTAAACCGTTGCAACACTGCAGGAAATACTAATGCAAGACCATTTTAAGGTTGTATGGATCACGTCACGCTGGCTTTCGTGGGCAGGCTTCATCAGCGGCCATTGTGAAAGCATCGAACGTATACACTCTCAATTCTATAAGTACATAACGGCTCCTGCATTCATGTTTCGTTCCTGCTTGTTGGCCATTGAAATGGGCAGTAAAATAGACATTATGTGAAAGTGTCATGCCACAAGCATTAGTTTCTGTTTTTTTTTATTATTATTTTTCATCTACCACATAAAGCATCCGGCCTTGAGTTTGACAGCAATACAATAACATATCTCATTTGGAGAATAGCCCGTATTGTGAGAACCGGGGCGGCCAGAAGCCAACCAAGATGGTGAACTATGGGATGCCTACTATGAATGATCATACAGTAATTAGTGGAATTATTGGAAGCGCTTTAAACGCACCTCACCATCCAACCTTCTAAAGCCTTAGCAACAGCAGGCGTTGATCAACCTGATCAACCCACGTAGACGTCCAGGCTTGTCTGCACCGTTAACCGCCAAACGGGTTCAATTAACCCTTGCTGCATTTGGCTAAGTGCTAGCTTCAGTTTCATAAGACACCTCAAACATGACAATTTAGCAACATGGTTGTGATATTTTGCGACTAAAGGTGCGAATATGTATTTATTCGGACAAGTGGTTTCGCATGCAGGCCTCACAGCTAGGAGACCCGAGTTCAATCCCACCCTCGGTCATCTCTGTGTGGAGTTTGCATGAAAGCAGTTTGCAGAAAGCACGAAATCCATAGAAATATAGCGGAATAGGTGCAGATTCTGGAAGAACTAGAAAGCTTTGTGTGTTGGTTATTGTGTGTAGCTGCTCTATAGGAGTCCACAACTCAATACAAAGGGCCCAAAAATGAGCATAATAGGTTCATTTTTGGGCTGCACGGCAGTTGAGTGGTTAGCGCGCAGACCTCACAAACAGGAGACACAAGTTCAATTCCACCTTCGGCCATCTCTGTGTGGAGTTTGCATGTTCTCCCCGTGCATGCGTGGGTTTTTCTTCCGGGTACTCCGGTTTCCTCCCACATTCCAAAAACATGCTAGGTTAATTAGCGACTCCAAATTGTCCATAGGTATGAATGTGAGTGTGAATGGTTGTTTGTCTATATGTGCCCTGTGATTGGCTGGCCACCAGTCCAGGGTGTACCCCGCCTCTCTCGCTTGAAGACATCTGGGATAGGCTCAAGCACATCCGTGACCCTTGTGAGGGGTTAAGCGGTGGAAAATTAATGAATGAATGAGTACCCGGAGTACCCCAAGTGGAGATTCAAACTTAGGTTTTCCCGATCTCCCGATTGTGGCCAACATGCTGACCACTCAACCACCGTGCTGGTGTCTTATGTTCAATGAATTTGAAGCTAACTGGTTAGCTCGTTAATTTGTTGTAATGTGGTGTAAACAATGCATAAATGAAGTTTACAGTTGACTTAAACACTATTATTTTCAAACCTTGTAATATTTAGAAAGTGATAAACTGTTTTTTTTTATGCTTTCACTATGAAAACTTCCCACTTCATAGAAATTCCTTCATCACGGTCGGAACCGGAGTGTTTTTTTTTTTTTTTTTAGGTCTGTATGACTTTCACGGGTTCCAGCGTGGTAGACTTTGAACGGCTCAACCGTGAGCTGTAAAACTGAAAGCGTATCGTCTCCCGAGACTTTAGCGAAGTGTAATTAGGACGATGTTTACTGCAGAGTTTAGCGTTGACAAGTACTTCTTGAAGCAAAGACTCCGGCGAAGGTTAAAGTCATTACAGTAGGTAACAATTGCCGCTAAGGTGATGAAGAGGATTGCGGCGGGCCTTATTTTCCGCATACCAATCAGAGGCTGAGAGTTATAGGGAGAGGGGGCGAGGGGGGGGGTTGTTGTTGTTGTTGTTGTTGCAGCGGCCCTTCACTCATGCAGATCATCACTTGCAGCGTATTTGTCTTGCGGCTTGTGTTGACGTTCATGTAAATGGACTGTTTGGCTCCGACCAGAGACGCACTGTGCTTTTTCCCCTGATTAGACCCAGGCCTAAAGAGAGCGGCCTGTCCTAATGAATCCCAAACACGCAATCAAACCGGTTCAATTCATCTAACCGCAACCCTTCAGCTTGTCGCGACGATTAATTGGAGCAATCTGAGTAATTAAATGTAATTAATAACTTGTAGAGCAACAGAATGTCAACCGCCGAAGAAGCACGCGTGTGTGTGTGTGACGCTAAATTTACATTTTTATTAGCAGTCGTTTCAAATGAGCTTCCTTGTTGTGTTTCCTGCCAGACAGCTGGAATTATCAACATGTGCATTTACATTAATGAGCCATTATACCGTAATTACCGCTACAGCGGCGCACCATAACTTCACGTAATGATCTAAAGATGGCCACATGCGCTCGCAACGTCTCTCCTGCGTGACTCATTGTGTCCGTGCTCAGGTTGAAATCACGTCGATAAACACCTCCGTTTCATAATGGGCTTAACGTCGGTTCTGGCCCATCCGCCCCAGCTCCGGCGTCGCCGCCTCCGTAATGTCGCATGCATATGGACAGGCACACTCAGGGAAAGCCGCTCTCCATCTGCTGCGGCGTTTGACGGAACACGCGCGGCTCACACGTCTAACTCCGGGCACCTGTTAGCGGCAGATAGACGACGGCGCCTGTTGGCAGCTCTCGCGGCGCCGTGTCTTAGCTCCCCGCTGCCTCCGCTTAAATCCAATCCACTCCATCAACTTTACTAAGCAATGCCGCTACGCTCCGTCATGCTAGCGCGATTCAAAGCGCTGTGGTGACCTTTGAAGGCAATAACGTGTCGTTAAGAATGCGTCGCCGGTAAACTTTTTGACATTTTCTCTCGCGGTGTTCCCGTGGTAAACCGCAGGTTTTGGATTAGCAGACTTCCAGAGTGGATGCGTGGAACCGCACCATGGAGTCGGTGCCTGCAAGTTTTACAGCAACAGTTAGGCTATGCCATATAAGAA
Organism: Doryrhamphus excisus; assembly: GCF_030265055.1. NCBI lineage: Eukaryota > Metazoa > Chordata > Actinopteri > Syngnathiformes > Syngnathidae > Doryrhamphus > Doryrhamphus excisus. Next base: position 40,206,281 of record NC_080466.1, read on the forward strand.
TGTCATTAACATTTGTCCCGCCCCACTGTATATCCATCCGTCCATTTTCACCATCCTCAATAGGGTCGCTGGAAGTGTGTGCCCCAATAGAGTGCACCTTTTTGGGCTACAGTCGGTGGCTCCTTCCACTCTGTCCTCCAGTTCCCCTGGTAGTAGTCATTCATTCATTCATTCATTTTCTACCGCTTTTTCCTCACGAGGGTGGGTGGTGCTGGAGCCTATCCCAGCTGTCTTCGGGCGAGAGGCGGGGTACACCCTGGACTGGTTGCCAGCCAATCACAGGGCACATATAGACAAACAACCATTCACACTAGACAAACATCATTCATTCATTCATTCATTTTCTACCGCTTTTTCCTCACGAGGGTCGCGGGGGTGCTGGAGCCTATCCCAGGATATGATGAATGTCATTTTACTGGATGTCACGCAATAAAATGATAATAATGATAATAATGATAATTCATTCATTTTCTACCGCTTATCCTCACAAGGGGTGCTGGAGCCTATCCCAGCTGTCTTCAGGCGAGAGGCGGGGTACACCCTGGACCGGTGGCCAGCCAATCACAGGGCACATATAGACAAACAACCATTCACACTCACATTCATACCTATGGACAATTTGGAGTCGCTAATTAACCTAGCATGTTTTTGGAATGTGGGAGGAAACCGGAGTACCCGGAGAAAACGGGGAGAACATGCAAACTCCACACAGAGATGGCCAAAGATGGAATTGAACTCGTATCTCCTAGCTGTGAGGTCTGCGCGCTAACCACTCAACCGCCGTGCAGCCAAAAAAATGAACCTATTATGCTCATTTTCGGGCCCTGTGTATTGAGTTGTGGACTCCTATAGAGCAGCTACACACAATAACCAGCACACAAAGCTTTCTAGTTCTTCCAGAATCTGCACCTATTCCGCTATATTTCTATGGATTTCGTGCTTTCTGCAAAAACGGTTTCCTTTAATGTATTCCACCCATCGCCCACCTCCAGGCATGCCCACTCCGATGTGGTTGGAGGAACAGTTTTCCATGTGGGAGGAAACCGGAGTTCTCTGGGTACTCCCACATTCCTAGCTGTGAGGTCTGCACGCTAACGACTCAATTAGGTCAATTAGTTGCTACTTGCTTGATGGCGGCCATGTTTTTCCACCAATTTTTCTGGTGTGGATCGAATTTCGTGCCGATCTGCCCAAACACTGTAAAGTTACAGGGGGGTGTTTTTAGTACACGTGGAGCTGTGTGAGAAATTGAACGTCATACGAACATATGGGGGATAACAACAACGCCGCCATGAGGTGTTTTTGTCAGAAAAATAACAGTGAAGGCAACACAGCAGGGGTGCTGATGGCTTCCAACGTTACTGGCATGACAAAGAGATCCCACCTGGGATGTTTTCCACACGGCACATGGAGGGGGGGCCATCACGATCCTTCTATGGAACAATTGACCTAAATGGTTGCTGGGTATGTGGAGATGTTGCAGGGGGCATGAAGACCCTGGTCTGTGTGTTAATGACAAGACTGGACTTCACAGAGGACCATCATGCATGTCCCCCCTCATCTAAATCCAATGAGGAACATTTGGGGGTGGATTTACAAAAATGGACATGGCTTCCAGACAGCGGATGCCCTCCGTGAGGCCATCTTCACCACCTGGAGCAACATCCAAATGATGAGCACAACATGTATACAGAGCCACCATCCATCAGTACAAGCCTGGAGCGTGCTTTTAGAGAGAAGACCAGAACATGGCTGTTTGATACGTGAGACAACATGTGCCAGCATGAATTAACCCGAGGTTGTGGACCAGACAGATATGAACATTAGGACTTAATAACGTCACCAAATCTTACCCTGATGCATTCCCACATAATATCAGCATAGTTCCAAAATGGATACTCATTTACATAAAATACAGTAGCGTTATTGATAAACGTGGATTATTTATTTTTGCATTTGAAAGTTGCCTGGTGGTTGGGGACCCCTGCCCTAGTGGACCTTAGGATCAGTCGGACAGGAAGTGACATCAAAGGTTCAGAGTTGAGTTTTATGAATGAATTAATAATAACACAGGCCATAATCCACTGTTATTATTATAATAATATAATATAATATAATATAATATAATATAATATAATATAATATAATATAATATAATATAATATAATATAATATAATATAATATAATATAATATAATATAATATAATATAATATAATATAATATAATATAATATAATATAATATAATATAATATTAGCCTAATATTATGAATTATGAATGAATAATAACACAGGCCATAATCCACTGTTATTATAATAATATAATATAATATAATATAATATAATATAATATAATATAATATAATATAATATAATATAATATAATATAATATAATATAATATAATATAATATAATATAATATAATATAATATAATATAATATAATATAATATAATATAATATAATATAATATAATATAATATAATATAATATAATATAATATAATAATAATATAATATAATATAATATAATATAATATAATATTAGCCTAATATTAGTTTGCATGTTCTCCCCGTGCATGCGTGTTTTTTTTCCGGGTACTCCGGTTTCCTCCCACATTCCAAAAACATGCTAGGTTAATTAGCGACTCCAAATTGTCCATAGGTATGAATGTGAGTGTGAATGGTTGTTTGTCTATATTTGCCCTGTGATGGGCTGGCGACCAGGGCATCCAGGGTGTACCCCAACTCTCACCTGAAGACAGCTGGGATAGGCTCCAGCACCCCCGCGAACCTCGTGAGGATAAGCGGTAGAAAATGAATGAATGAATGTGAGATGTTCTGGCGGCACCTAGCGGCCAAAGTAGAACACTACATTCACAAGTTAGATGTTTATTCTGCTTTGTATTTGTATTTTAGTTAATGGAGCCTTTTTATGTTTGTAATGATGAATTTAGGACAATAATATGTACCAGTTGCTTAAATATGTAAGAGGACATATTAAACAGCAAACATGTAATAATGAATTTCTGACAAAAACACGATACAGCGAGGGACGACTATTTGTTTTTCTATCCGAGGTACAGCAGGTCATCTGTGGATGGAGTAAAGAGAGCAAATTGATTCCAATGAAGTTAACAAAATGAGCATGGTGGCTGCTTTTGTAACCACGGCAGTGACTTCCTACCTGGAACCACAAAAGGCGGCGTGCTCTATATCTGCATTTATGAATTCTGATCCTCCAGTTGTTCTATTCAACATTCAAATTGGACTTTCATTTTTTCCAGATGGCGGACTAAAGTTCTTCACAGATTTCAGTTTTGAACAAAAGGCCTCTGCTGTAACCATGACAACCACAGCACAATGCCTTCCTCAACTTGCAGCTGATTGAAAAGCGGCAGTTTGACCTATTGTGTTGTTTCCTTCTGAAGAGATGTCACTCACCGCAATTTTGTCCTAATATTTAGGATTCAAGGACGCTCACGGCTTATTCTACACTTCCCTTTTTCGGAAAGTCACAACGATGTCCCGAAGAGGACGTCACAGCAGACAAATGCGGCATGGACTGCAGACTCCAGTTCTCCATCACCTGACGACACTGCGGAGGAAATATGTGTCATCCTTGAAGGCGGCGTGCAGTTGGAAATGTTCAGACATGCAGATGATGCTGACAGAGCTAATTAAGCTGTGTGGCTGTTAAATGAGCTGGCTAAAGGCTCTAACTAGCAGGCTGTTTTGCTGCTTCCTTCCCCCCCTCGCACACTCTGTGGTTACTTTGAAGCGCAGACATTTAAACCTGCGTGTAAACATATTTGCATGTGTTGGAAAACACCGCCAGGAAGCTTCTTGTAATGTCTTATGGACGATGTATTGGAACAATTTAAGGCCATTCCCATCTCTGCTGCTTATCAATGTTGCTTAAGGCCGTGTTTGCGATGGTTGGCTTCTATCAGAATGAATGATCGTCCGGTGGGATTGCTGTGATGGTGCGGCGTGTTTGAGCAGTGCAATCACGGTGTGCACTAAACAGGTGAACTGCGGTGTGATTCACTCGTGAAGCATGAGGAAAAAGGCAAAACGACCACCATGTTGTACGATCATGTTAAACCATGCCTGAGTTTCAGATAATGAGGTTTGTGTGGAGTGGGCGTGCCCTGAGGCGGGCTGTTGGTGGAATAGGTGCAGGTTGTGTAAGATCTAGAAAGCTTTCTGTGCAGGTTATTGTGCGTAGCTGCGCTATAGGAGTCCACAACTCAATAGAAAGAGCCCAAAATTAACACAATAGTTTTTTTTTTATTTTGCATTATATTAGAGTCATGTCATCATAAAATAGCACCCCTATAGTCACACTTTACACTCCTGTTATTTTTCGTTTACATCCCATGGTGCAGGCTAATGGGATCACTGAAGAGACACAACAAACGGCTGCTGCTAGCATAGCGAGCTAGCGAGCTAACTAGTTAGCCCCTCTAATTTACTTACTCTAAAGTAAAGAAATAGTTTCAAGGGGGTAGTGAAGAAAAGCAAAGAAACCAAAAACTTACCACTTCCACATGGAATGAGAGGAGAGCCTTTTTCTTCAATCGGTCTCAGCCATGGCATGTCGGCGGGGCTCTGCTGGGTCTTGCATTTCAATATTTGTTGACTAATCATAGGCAATAGTCAGTCTGTTCTGTTATTATGTCTACTATATTGGATAATACGCATGTAAAATTTACTATAGGGCTGTTATTTCATGTCTAGAGAGCTCTAATAATATTAAAAAAGTGTATTTTAGTAGTCGGTAAACAGGTTCACTATGCCCGCATTATGAAAATATTCCATATATATATTATACTCCATCACCAATCCTGTTATTTTTTGTTTACATCACATGGTGCAGGCAAATGAGATCCCTGAAGGGACATAACAAACGGCTGCTGCTAGCATAGCAAGCTAGTGCGCTAACTAGTTAGCTCCTCTAATTTACTTAATCTAAACTTACGATAATGTTTCAAGGGGATAGTGAAAAAAAGCAAAGAAACCAAAAACTTACCACTTCCACATGGAATGAGAGGAGAGCCTTTTTCTTCAATCGGTCTCAGCCATGGCATGTCGGCGGGGCTCTGCTGGGTCTTGCATTTCACTATTTGTTGACTAATCATAGGCAATAGTCAGTCTGTTCTGTTATTATGTCTACTCTATTGGATAATACGCATGTAAAATTGACTATAGGGCTGTTATTTCATGTCTAGAGGGTTCTAATAATGTTAAAAAGTGTATTTTAGTAGTCCGTAAACAAAATATTCCATATATATATAATACTCCATCACCAATCCTGTTATTTTTTGTTTACATCACATGGTGCAGGCTAATGGGATCACTGAAGGGACATACTATGCTGCTAGCATAGCAACCTAGTGAGCTAACTAGTTAGCTCCTCTAATTTACTTACTCTAAACTTACGATAATGTTTCGAGGGGGTCGTGAAGAAAAGCAAAAAACCCCAAAACGTACCACTTCCACATGGAATGAGAGGAGAGCCTTTTTCTCATAACATGACTGATGCCTCGTGACCGTATTACATACGACATATAACTTGCATTTCAATATTTGTTGACTAACCATCAGTCTGTTCTGTTATTATGTCTACTCTATTGGATAATATGCATGTAAAATTGATTATAGGGCTGTTATTTCATGTCCAGAGGGCTCTAATAATGTTAAAAAGTGTATTTTAGTAGTCCGTAAACAGGTTCCCTATGCCCGCATTATGAAAATATTCCATATATATAATAAGAAATTCACTTATCACAGTCCAGTCTGGAAGTAATTAACCCCCATAAACGAGGGGTTGCTGTAAACACCCTAACATTTCCACAAGTATGCAAAACCTTGACTTTATTCACTTTTAATTCATTCATTGGTTAGTTTATCTTGTTTTGACGATAGCAGTATTTTAAGTGAGGAGGCACAAAGCAGCCCCACTGAACGATGTGAAAATACAGAAAGGGGGGGCCTGAATGTGTGAAGAGGCCTCCTCATGATAGTTCCAAATTACTTTTAAGAGGTTGAGCATATTAATGCATTCTGCCTGGCTCTTTTGTTTTTTTTTTTTTCTTTTTCCCATAATTATTCTTCATCATCATTCCAGCATATTATATCATGAAATCCTTCTGCTTCTTGAATACTAAGAAATAATACGGTAAGATATTATGAAGGAAAGGAGCTGTCAGGTACATGACTGTTGGCGGAAAGAAAATATTCTATTTCACTGTCTGGCCTTGTTGTTTCATAGATTTATTTTTCCCATCATAGATTTGATCTACACACTTTCTGGCTGTGATGGAAGCCACTACACACCGGTCGCCTTTGCCAGAGTTTCAATTAAAAAAATGGAATATGCACCGGTGTCGGTTCGTGTCTTTGTGCACGAGTATTCTCGTGTGGTACGATCTGGCAAGCCGATTAGCATGGCGTCTTTGTGACTTTATATATATATTCATCACAGCGCGTCGGGCAAGCTTAAAGTTCTTTTGATAACCAACAAATTCTCTGTCTTCTTTTGTCCTGTCGAGCGATTATCTGCGGAAAAGTCAGTCGAATAACTTTTTCTTCAGGGAAACCTTTATCATCAGGCCAAAACCGCAGCTTTGATGTGAGATAAAGCAAATGAGAATCACATTAATAGCAAAACATGGTTAGGAGGATTTATCCAGAGCAGCTAATGAGCCCGGGAATGTTTCCAGTGTGCAGAGGAAAAATATGACGCATTATTAGCATATAGCACAGAGAAGAGCTAAAAAACAAATCCGCCACCGGTGCTACAAAGGAACAGGTAGACTGTGACGGAGCGCCAAAGACTAAAGAAGATTTAGCACGGCACAAAACAATCAAGATAAACATTCCTCATAAATATTGATGAGTTTTTCCCCTCCGTTAAAACCAAAGCAAACAGAATAAATAAGGAAAGCTCATCTTCACTGTTTTGCCAATGTATCTTCCATAAATGTGTACCCTTTGAAAGCTTCATCCTTCTTGCTTTGTCGCAGGGTTCATAGACGACAGCCAAGCCTCAAAACAACGGAAAATGCACTTTTGATGACTTTACATCTCATGGCTCACATCTCTTTCATTAGGAGGATTATTAGGGCTCCGCTGGAAAAAAATACCACAACAGGGGAATGTTTACCAGAAACAGCAAATGCTGGGACAACGGTGTCCAAAGTGTGGCCCTTGGCTGTTTTTGTGTATTCATTCATGCATTCATTTTCTACCGCTTGTCCTCACCACGGTCACGTGGGGTGCTGGACCCTATCCCAGCTGGGCCGGTCGCCAGCCAATCACAGGGCACATATAGACAAACAACCATTCACACTCACATTTATACCTATGGACAATTTGGAGTCGCTAATTAACCTAGCATGTTTTTGGAATGTGGGAGGAAACCGGAGCACCCGGAGAAAACCCATGCATGCACAGGCGAGAAGATGCAAACTCCACACAGAGATGGCCGAGGGTGGAATTGAACTCGGGTCTCCTAGCCGTGAGGTCTGCGCGCTAACCACTCGTCCGCCGTGCAGCCTGTTTTTGTGTATAACAAATCCAAAGAAATACAGCTGAATAGGTGCAGACTCTAGAAGATCTACAAAACTTTCTGTGCTGGTAATGGTGAGTAGCTCCTCTATAGGAGTCCACAACTCAATACAAAGGGCCCCTTTATTCATTCATTCATTCATTTTCTACCGCTTGTTCTCACGAGGGTCGTGGGGGGTGCTGGAGCCTATCCCAGCTGGGCCGGTCGCCAGCCAATCACAGGGCACATATAGACAAACAACCATTCACACTCACATTCATACCTATGGACAATTTGGAGTCGCTAATTAACCTAGCATGTTTTTGGAATGTGGGAGGAAACCCGGAGAAAACCCACGCATGCACGGGCGAGAACATGCAAACTCCACACAGAGATGCCCGAGGGTGGAATTGAACTGAGGTCGCCTAGCTGTGAATAAATTAAAACAGACCGTTTTCCCTGGAAGCATGAAATCCAAAGAAATACAGCTGAATAGGTGCAGATTATAGAAGATCTACAAAACTTTCTGCGCTGGTTATGGTGTCGAGCTCCTCTATAGGAGTCCACAACCCTTTAATTTATTTAATTTATTGTGTGATGAATAAATTAATTTATCATCGCTCCGGGCCCATTGCCCATGACTTTTTTTTTTTTTTTTGCGTATCAGGCTGAAGTGTTTTTAAAAGACTTATTTGTTTAAAGTGTAAAATCATATATTTATGCGATAATATAATACCACACTTTTAGAGAAGTTAACATTATTTGTCCTTGTCCTTTAAATTTCACACTATAAAAAAATCTGTGCTGCTGCCAGTCATTTACCATCTCATCATAAGCAAAGCACATTTCCAAAATATTAAATATTATTTACTGTAGCTTTTGGGAAGCTGACATCTGTGGAAAAATTGCAGATGTTTAAATGACGAAAGACTTTAAATTTATAGTCACAAGATCTCTCCCTTTGGGAAAGAGGCGGGGCACACCCTTGACCCCGCCCACACGTCAGAAAAACGTGTGAAATGTTGTCATCCTACTGCCTGCAACGTTGCTCATGAATAATGAATGAATATTAATATACCATGTCAATAAATAATGCATATTCCGTCTTGCAATATGTATGGAGGCGTCGGTGACGTCAAACGATGTATAATGGCGACGCAAAGCTACATGGGGCGTGCCATGGATGGTGTTGAGATAGTAGTCAGACATAAAAACTACTGACAAGTGATTCAAAGTGCAGTTGGTCCGCGAGTCATTTTTTGACACACGGCTCACTGTCCCGCCTCCAAGCCCTCCCGCTATATTGTCATTATATTCTATGGATCAGACCAGCTACTAGCATGACCATCATATGTTGTGTTTTTGTGCTGGTAGCTGGTCTATGCTGGTCCGCAGACCAGCTACCAGCAGGGCCATTATATGTTATGTCTTTGTGCTGGTAGCTGGTCTATGCTGGTCCGCAGACCAGCTACCAGCATGACCATCATAAGTTGTGTTTTCATGCTGGTAGCTGGTCTTTGCTGGTCCGCAGACCAGCGATCAGCTTGGCCATCATATTTTGTGTTTTCGTGGTGGTAGCTGGTCTATGCTGGTCCGCAGACCAGCTACCAACATGACCATCATATGTTGTGTTTTCGTGCTGGTAGCTGGTCTATGCTGGTCTATGCTGGTTCACAGACCAGCTACTAACATGACCATCATAAGTTGTGTTTTCATGCTGGTAGCTGGTCTTTGCTGGTCCGCTGACCAGCGATCAGCTTGGCCATCATATTTTGTGTTTTTGTGGTGGTAGCTGGTCTATGCTGGTTCGCAGACCAGCATGACCAACATATGTTGTGTTTTCGTGCTGGTAGCTGGTCTATGCTGGTCCGCAGACCAGCTACCAGCATGACCATCATATGTTGTGTTTTCGTGCTAATAGCTGGTCTATGCTGGTCCGCAGAAAACACAACATATGATGGTCATGCTGGTAGCTGGTCTATGCTGGTCCGCAGACCAGCTACCAGCATGACCATCATATGTTGTGGTTTTTTGCTGGTAGCTGGTCTATGCTGATCTGCAGACCAGTTACCAGCATGACCATCATATGTTGTGTTTTTTTGCTGGTAGCTGGTCTATGCTGATCTGCAGACCAGTTACTAGCATGGCCATCAAAGGTTGTGTTTTCGTGCTGGTAGCTGGTCTATGCTGGGCCGCAGACCAGCTACCAGCATGACCATCATATGTTGTGTTTTTTTGCTGGTAGCTGGTCTATGCTGATCTGCAGACCAGTTACCAGCATGACCATCATAAGTTGTGTTTTCATGCTGGTAGCTGGTCTTTGCTGGTCCGCAGACCAGCTACCAGCATGACCATCATATGTTGTTTTTTCATGCTAGTAGCTGGTCTGTGCTGGTCCGCAGACCAGATACCACCATGACCATCATATGTTGTGTTTTCGTGCTGGTAGCTGGTCTTTGCTGGTCCGCAGACCAGCTACCAGCATGACCATCATATGTTGTGTTTTCGTGCTGGTAGCTGGTCTATGCTGGTCTATGCTGGTCTATGCTGGTCTATGCTGGTCTATGCTGGTCCGCAGACCAGCTACTAGCATGACCATCATAAGTTGTGTTTTCATGCTGGTAGCTGGTCTTTGCTGGTCTGCAGACCAGCTACCAGCATGACCATCATATACCATCATTGTGTTTTTTGCTGGTAGCTGGTCTATGCTGTTTTTTTTCAGCAGGGAGATTTGTGTCGTAATCTACATAGCCCCGACCATGACCTGCGGTGTTTTCAGGGTGAATCAGACATTTTTTCTTGGAGAAATGTCTATTTTCATAGAAAATACATTAAAAAGAGTCTGCAAATGTATCTGCAAATATAGTAACGTATTCGTCACGGTACGCTTTCATCTGTCAAGACTACAAAATGAAGAAGGGAGAAACCCTTTTGTCATAACAAGTGTGCAAGATCCCGATGAAAGAAAGATGTAATTTGACTTTTGCTTGTTAATGGCACGCACAATTAGCGGCCCTCACTTGTCACTCATGTCATGCGGTAACAGCGAGGGCTTTAATGTGTGCCGTCAGATCACAAGTCACTTCCCAGCAGAGTGAGAAAGCGCTCTCGAGATATTGCAATGATTAGATTAGTAGGCAACGGAATTACACATAAAATGCGTCTTTCAATCAAGCATAAAAAAAGATGCAGCGAAAACACTTGGAATTGCTGATGATGCCGACAGAGCTAATTAAGCTGCGGGTGTCGAACTTGCCGTTCTAAATGAGCCGTTTCGGATATTGTCAGCTTTGCACAGCCCGGAATAACAAATTAAAGTGTTTGTACGTCTTAAACGAAGCATATACGCGGGATGAGGCTATTTTTAGGGTTCTCTTCCTGGCATTGATTAGAAGAGTGGATGAGTGCGAGTAGCCGCTCGATGCTGTCCTTCCATATTACTGCCAGCGTTGGTCATGTTGGAGATCGCTGCATTACATTATAGGTTCAACCATCTTCTCATACCTGGAAGTCCCACAAGCTTGGTGCTGGAATTAAGGGATTTTTACTAACTTTTTCGTGTCTGTAGCTGTGTTTGTCAGCACTTCTCTCCGACAGAAGCGACATCATGGAGGACTTTTTACATGCACACTGCAACTATGCATTGATCGATGCCATATGGAACGTAACATTAACGAGTGGGACAAGAGAACACAAATGTTACACTCACATTTTTACAGCAACATCAAGCTAGGCAATATGTCGATGAGACATCGGACAAAATGTTTACCTCCTCGGAGCCGATATTCATTTGCAGTATAAGTTTTGTAACAAGTGTTTCTCACCCAAAATGGAGCCACAGAAAGTTCCAACACTATTGAATTGAATGTAAATTAAAAAAAAAATTGTTCATGCCAAAACAGGAAGATGGTGTTCGTGTTGTGTCTCGCTGACACATCGTGTTTTTGGGAAGTGCAAGTTATGTTTGCTTGCCTGGAAAGTGAAAGTTAAGCTTGTGTCCCTGGACAGTGTAGGTTAAGCTTGTATCCCTGGAAAGTGAAAGTTAAGCTTGTGTCCCTGGACAGTGCAAGTTAAACTTGAATCCATGGAAATTGAAAGTAAAGCTTGTATCCCTGGAAAGTGAAGGTTAAGCTGGTGTCCCTGAATAGTGCAAGTTAAGCTTGAATCCATGGAAAGTGAACGTTAAGCTTGTATCCCTGGAAAGTGAAAGTTAAGCTTGTGTCCCTGAACAGTGTAGGTTAAGCTTGTATCCCTGGAAAGTGAAAGTTAAGCTTGTGTGCCTGGACAGTGCAAGTTAAGCTTGAATCCATGGAAAGTGAAAGTTAAGCTTGTGTCCCTGGACAGTGCAAGTTAAGCTTGAATCCATGGAAAGTGAAAGTTAAGCTTGTGTCCCTGGACAGTGCAAGTTAAGCTTGAATCCATGGAAAGTGAAAGTTAAGCTTGTGTCCCCGAACAGTGTAGGTTAAGCTTGTATCCATGGAAAGTGCAAGTTAAGCTTGTGTCACTGGACAGTGTAAGGTAAGCTTGTATCCCTGGAAAGGGAAAGTTAAGCTTGTGTCCCTGGACAGTGTAGGTTAAACTTGTATCCCTGGAATGTGAAAGTTAAGCTTGTGTCCCTGGAAAGTGAAAGTTAAGCTGGTGTCCCTGGACAGTGCAAGTTAAGCTTGAATCTATGGAAAGTGAACGTTAAGCTTGTATCCCTGGAAAGTGAAAGTTAAGCTTGTGTCCCTGAACAGTGGAGGTTAAGCTTGTATCCATGGAAAGTGAAAGTTAAGCTTGTGTGCCTGGACAGTGCAAGTTAAGCTTGTGTCCCTGGACTATGTAAGTTAAGCTTGAATCCCTGGAAAGTGAAAGTTAAGCTTGTGTGCCTGGACATTGTAAGGTAAGCTTGTATCCCTGGAAAGTGAAAGTTAAGCTTGTGTCCCTGGACAATGCAAATTAAGCTTGAATCCCTGGACAGTGTGAGTTAAGCTTGTATCCGTGGAAAGTGAAAGTTAAGCTTGTGTCCCTGGACAGTGTAAGTTAAGCTTGTATCCATGGAAAGTGAAAGTTAAGCCTGTGTCCCTGGACAGTGTAAGTTAAGCTTGTATCCCTGGATAGTGAAATTTAAGCTTGTGCCACTGGACAGTGTAAGTTAAGCTTGTATGTAAGTGAAAGTTTAGCTTGGGTGGCTAAGTAGTTTTCCAAGGGTTATCTGTGAGTGTTGTGCAACTCTAGTTGTGCTATGTGAGTGTGCGTCAAGAAAGGAAGAAAGCTATACGTGTAATAATAACATCTAATCTTGTTTTTCTTGGAGCTTAATAAAGTATCTAACAGATGCAACTTCAAAAGTAAGCGTTTGAGCGCCTCTTCTCTCAAAAGTGGAGCAAACAAGCGAGCGAGATGACACAGATTCATCATGGTTCGTGCCTGTAAACACATATTACTGTTATAACTTAATTAAAAAGTCATTTTTTCATAATATGAGACATTTAAAGAACTCTGTGTACTTACTGCATATTCTTTCTTTAATTAACTATCAAATTACTGGCTGTCTTGCTGGTACGATTCTGATTATGACATGATATACGTATGTCGCTGATGCGACTGTCGCCATGCCGCCTACACGTTTGGAACAGGAACCAGGAAGTAGCACGTGAACAAACAATAGACGGACATATATGGACGTATGGACACTCACAAGGCTACATGTTATGTTAATTGGCTGTACAGGAACTCATGGAGTGTTGCGGTGGAAGCTTTTCCGGCGTGTATCACCGTGGTATCTTTGCACACGAACAAGGGCAGGACGAGCAAGCATTGACATTGAAAGATGGCATGATGGGGATGCAAATGTTGGCTGTATGTAGATGCTTTTTTAATCTAATTCAAGGACAGAAATTTGACTTGCAAAAACTTGACTCGCACAAAAGAAAATTACACGGAGATGAAGGCTTGGCTGTTAGCGACAAACAACACGGAGATGATGAAACGTGCACCAAAAAGACGGGACCATCCATCTAAAGGAATTCTATTTGTGAATTCTCCTCATTTCCGCCTCATTGGGGGATACTCAACCCCCCCCCCCCCCCACTCCCCAACCACCCACAAGCATCTCTGTATGTAAAAACGATGCGATATCATTTTCAATGAAGACAACAACAGAATATTGCTGTACTCCAGAATCCAGTAAACACCAGATCAGACCCATTAGCGATGCTAATCGGCGCACCCGGAGGTCGCAGTCGCCGTGACGACATCATGAATGCTTCTCGCAAGGGCGCTTGGAGTCTTAATGTGATCAGCGGTACGGCGGCTGCAGTCCGCATTACCGCTTCTTTCCATGACACGCGTGTACATAGCCATTATTCTTTCATTCTCCATATTAATGTACTGGAATCACACACACAAGGACGTCTGGGGAAATATTATATATCTTTATAACGTCTTTATGTCTATTGCGCAAAATGTATTTATTTTTTATTGATGTTCTAATAGTATTATGTGTATTATGGCCACCAAATGAAAGAAAAATCAATAATTTCACTCACTTTTGAAATGACAGACTTCAGTTTAAGGTTCTGTCCAATAATTGAAAGCATACATTTTTTTTTTGTAGTTTTTAGCGACATAGCCAAATGTTGACAAACAGTGCTAGACATCCAATTTTGGACAGCGATTCTTATGTTGGTTTTTTTGTCAGTTTTCATTATTACTCTGTTTGGAAACTTACCAGGTTGTAAACCGAGGTGGGCAAATATTTTGACTCGGGGTCCGCATTGAGTTAACAAAATTGTCCAGGGGGCCAGAACAGATATTTAACACACACACACTATTTTATGCTTATAATTTTTCTTGAATTATTTGTCTAACTTTATCTGTAAAAGTGTTATACTATTAGCTGTATGTTCTCATGTTCCTTTTTTCAGGGGCACGAGGGTGGCGGGGGCTGCTGGAGCCTATCCCAGCTGTCTTCGGGTACACCCTGGACTGGTGGCCAGCCAATCACAGGGCACATATAGACAAACAACCATTCACACTCACATTCATACCTATGGACAATTTGGAGTCACTAATTAACCTAGCATGTTTTTGGAATGTGGGAGGAAACCGGAGTACCCGGAAAAAAACCCCACACATGCATGTGGAGAACATGCAAACTCCACACAGAGATGGCCGAGGGTGGAATTGAACTCGGGTCGCCTAGTTGTGAATAAATTAAAACGGACCGTTTTCCCTAGAAGCATGAAATCCAAAGAAATACAGCTGAATAGGTGCAGATTCTAGAAGATCTACAAAACTTTCGGTGCTGATTATGGTGAGTAGCTCCTCTATAGGAGTCCACAACTCAATACAAAGGGCCCCTTTCATTCATTCATTTTCTACCGCTTTTTCCTCACGAGGGTCGCGGGGGGTGCTGGAGCCTATCCCAGCTGTCTTCGGGCTGGAGAGGCGGGGTACACCCTGGACTGGTGGCCAGCCAATCACAGGGCACATATAGACAAACAACCATTCACACTCACATTCATACCTATGGACAATTTGGAGTCGCTAATTAACCTAGCATGTTCTTGGAATGTGGGAGGAAACCGGAGTACCCGAAAAAAAAAACCCACGCATGCACGGGGAGAACATGCAAACTCCACACAGAGATGTCCGAGGGTGGAATTGAACTCGAGTCTCCTAGCTGTAACCCCTCAGCTGTTGTTGTTCTTTTTTTTACTAACTAAGACATGCGACTTGCAAGTCATGTTGCCAGTTGTTTAAAAATTGAAACACTTAGAAAGCAACTGGCGGGCCGGATTAAAACACTTGGTGGGCGGCATGTGGCCCCCGGGCCGTAGTTTGCTCACCCCTGTGGTAGACTGTCATGGATGTTGGGCAAGAGAGAGTGTGATAGTGGTCCAAAATAGTAGTACTCCAAGGTAAAAGTCCACCTGGTGGACTTGGTGGACACCTGGTGGACTTGGGCTTCCATCCCGAGACTGCTGCCCCCGCCGCCCCGACCCGGATAAGCGGCAGGAATTGGAATTGGCCTTAGTACTTGGCTCGAGCTGTCTTTGTGTTTTTCATGCTTCTCGTTAGCGTTTGTCATACTTGAGAGACATTTCGGGTTCCACAATATCTCCTTCCACGCCGCGATGGATTTAGCGGTTGAGACATAAAGCGGACGACCTTGAGCTATCATGGTCTAAAGGCACATTTTGACCTTCTTACTATCTCGGTGCAGTCATGTCACGTTATGCCGGATGAAAATCCAATAACCTTTGCATCATTAGAAGTGTTGGCTACACAGCGAGAACGCAAACGTGCTAAAACGTTCACCTGCGCTTCCACAGTAGCCGTGGAAGTAAAACCACCAGGAGGCTGCAGACCTGCATGGTCGGGATTTGAATAAGTTGCTAAATCTCCCGGAGAGGTCATAAGTGGAGCGAAAGGCTGATCACGCCGATTTGTTTATTTCTTTTTTTTTTTTTTTTTTTTTTCAGTGGCGGTTTTGTTGTGTTCTGGCATGCTGTGTTTTGTTCTGGCTGCGTTACAAAACTAATTGGATGGCTGCGTTGATTTCTCCCACATTTTGGGTGGGGGGGGGGTGGAATTATTCACTGGTGTTTAAGACTGATAGGGAAAATGAGTCAACACTCAGCCATTATTGTCTCGATAGCTGGCAACGCAGGTGAATCCGGCTCGCAGTCATCGTGTCCAAATTGCGTCCTTGGTGTGAATGTTTAGCGTGAGCGCCATTGTTATCCG
This sequence comes from Doryrhamphus excisus, assembly GCF_030265055.1. Lineage (NCBI taxonomy): Eukaryota > Metazoa > Chordata > Actinopteri > Syngnathiformes > Syngnathidae > Doryrhamphus > Doryrhamphus excisus. The sequence continues at coordinate 40,222,568 of NC_080466.1, forward strand.
ACACTGCCTTTATCCTCTTGGGCATGGAATTCCCCCCTCCTCATCCGCCCCCCCTACAGGCGTGTAGGAGACATACTTGGCCACTGCGTCACCTTCATCTTCCTCTGCAAGGCGCCAGTCATCGTCAGTTATCATGTTGGAAAAAACTCCCATGTGGCCCAGTTTTTGCTTCACAGCGTCACGGACATGTCGGCATTCATGGTTCCCCTCAGTGAACCACAGCTCTCCAGCACTCGTGCATCCCCAAGACGATTATCTTGCTATTCATTTGCAGTGATGGGCGTTACTAACGCTGTTACTTTTTACAAGGGAGAGGGTGAAATAACCACATAAGCAATGAGGATTGGCTCAGGTTTTAGTAAAATTGCGTCTTCGGCCAATCAGAGAACTCGGGTGGGCGGGTGTTTAGAACACATAAACAATAAGAATTGGCTAAGGTTTAGTAAGATTGCGTTTTCAGCCAATCAGAGAACTCGGGTGGGCGGGTGTTTAGAGCACATAAGCGATAAGAATTGGCTAAGGTTTAGTAAAATTGCATTTTCAGCCAATCAGAGAGCTTGGGTGGGCGGGTATTTAGAGCATGTCTTTTTTAAAGTAACATACCCAACTTGTTCATTTGTGTTGCCAGCTGTTTTGACTCATTTTGAGTGGATCTATACTCGTATACAAGCTATACACTGACTACTCTAGACAGTGTGTAGTGCAGTCAAAGCTCAGTTTTCGTTTTGCATCCCAGTTTTTCCGCCAAATCTCGCCGTTTGCAGTCTGCAGTCGTCTTTCACCACATCGCAGTTTAAATTTCACAGTTTTTATAAAAGATATTAATTCATAAACCAGGCTATTGCTAGTCCAGATTTGACACATTCATTTTCTACCTCTTTTTCCTCACGAGGGTCGCGGGGGTTGCTGGAGCCTATCCCAGCTGTCTTTGGGCACCCTGGACTGGAGGCCAGCCAATCACAGGGCACATATAGACAAACAACCATTCACACTCACATTCATACCTATGGACAATTTGGAGTCGCTAATTAACCTAGCATGTTTTTGGAATGTGGGAGGAAACCGGAGTACCCGGAGAAAACCCACACATGCACGGGGAGAACATGCAAACTCCACACAGAGTTGGCCGAGGGTGGAATTGAACCCTGGTCTCCTAGCTGTGCGCGCTAACCACTTCTCCGCCGTGCCGCCTCACATTTGATATGTACATGTTCTACCTAAATGAAGCATGAAAAGAATTGAAATGAAAATATAAGATGCATTGTCTCTGTGGTAGGAGGCGGGGCCGCTATAGCATGCACACAGTGTGCAGAAGAGTATATTGTGGTAAAAGATATTTTAGCAGATATTGTCATAGATTGTTTCTCAAAATCTCATCTTGTGTCATTCTCGTGGACCCCGTGTCCGATGCCCCCCCCAATAAGATATTACACATGTTAGCATTTTCCAGACACCATACTTCCTGCGGTGGTTGTTGTCTCATCACTGTAGCATCACTGACACCTAGCGACCAGTGTAGCCACATTATCCCAGTGTCTTTGAATGCATCTTGTGAATGCTTTATATTTGTGATTTAGTTCATTTTGCCGTTTTTATTTCTTGAAAATACTTCATTTTGGCCAGTATTACTTAGTCGTGAGTAATACTTAACTTATGTGCGATACAATATCTGCATTTTTTTGTCTTGTTTAGCTATTTGGTAAAAAAAAATAAGAATCCCATCACTGAAAGGTTCATTTCGAGGTTGAACAGTGACAAAGACGCATTAAACTGCGACGCACTCACAAGCCCCGACATTAGGCTGACGTGATGAAAGAGCCGCGGTTTTAGACGGCTGTCGCGTCGACGCGCGCCGCATCTTTCTGCTTACCTGATTTAACAACACAAGCAACCTGTCTAACTTGTTTGTATTTTTTTTTTATCATTGTTTCCGCAGCTTTCCCAATGTGACTTTTATTCCTATCATCCTGGTGGTAAGGCGTTCAGTGAGGTTGTCAGAGTTACTTCGCCATGCATATGATAAATGTAAAAAAGTAGCCTCGTGACAAACCGATGCATAATGTGCGGGCTATGAATAGTACGGCTATAAAACCGTAAGAAATGATACCAGCTATTTTCTCTTTAGGGGTGAAAAAAAAAAAGTGCATGATTGTTTTGGCATTGGCTTTCATCAGAGAGGAGGCTCCATTACTTGGAGTTACTGTCAATGTGTGTGTGTGCAGCTTTGAACTTGCAACCGATGTTGTAGCAGCGCTGACAGCTTCACTGAGAACATTTTCTCAATGCTGCGCGGAGAGAACACGAGCTCGCCACTAATGAGTCGGGAAATAGACACCAGTGTACACACACTTAGTCATCTCCATCCGCTGCAGTTAGCGTGATTGCATTAACATTCCTGGGCCCTCCTCGCCCGGAAAGGAGGGGACGTTTAATTCATTTCACCAAGTTTTATCCATTTTTTCAAAAAAAAAAAAAAATGCTGTTTAATGTTAAGGTTCTGCACCGTATGATTGCTACTCCTCAGCATCACACGTCGGAATATTTTAGCTGTGCTTATCTTATTTGGGCTGGTCCCACTCGGGGACGCTAAATGAAAACAGAAAATCCACTTGAGGTTTATTTGGATGCAAGTATAATTAATAGAAGTGCAAACTGGTTTAAGATGAATCTAATGGTGACGGCGTTTGTGTGTGTGCGATGGTGTTTATCTGTATTTATTTCGCTGCTTGACGCTAAAGGAGTTGGAACTCCCAGCTGACCACAAATGCATTAATAAATACCGAAATAGTTCTGAATACTGAAAAGTATAGCGAGGTATAAACATGCTGATGCAATACATGGTGGTAATACAGCAGTATATTATACTGGAATAGCAATATACTGTTGGTATTGTTGTTTGGTGAAAACCCTGCATCTTCACTTGATTGGGTTCAGCTGCACGGTGGTCGGATGGTTAGCGCGCAGGCCTCACAACTCGGAGACCCGAGTTTGATTCCACCCTGGGCCATCTCTGTGTGGAGTTTGCATGTTCTCCCTGTGTTTTCTGCGGGTACTCCGGTTTCCTCCGACATTCCAAAAACATGCTAGGTTAATTAGCGACTCCAAATTGTCCATAGGTATGAATGTGAGTGTGAATGGTTGTTTGACTATATGTGCCCTGTGATTGGCTGGCTGGCGACCAGTTCAGTGTGTACCCCGCCTCTCGCCTGAAGACAGCTGGGATAGGCTCCAGCAAATGAATGAATGAAAGCAGACAAGAGACAAACAGTGAGCTGTATTGTTATTGTTTATTATGTATTATCATAGCAGTAGTTCAGGTGGTCTTTCAAAAATATTTTTATGGTAATAATAATGGTAATGGTTTTATTTCATTTGAACATGCATCAGATTACAATTGAATGCATCCCATAATCAGTTCACAGTTCCACATGTCCAAAAGGAGTAGGAAGAAGCAAAGCTTATTAAATCCTACCCCTCCCTCTGGTACTTTTACAGTCAGTAACTGTTACATTTGTTCACTTCCTGCTTTCCGTAATACAGTTTAATTTTTAATTTTTAATTTTTAATTTTTAATTTTTAATTTTTAATTTTTAATTTTTAATTTTTAATTTTTAATTTTTAGTTTTTAATTTTTAATTTTTAATTTTTAATTTTTTATTTTTTATTTTTTATTTTTTATTTTTTATTTTTTATTTTTTATTTTTTATTTTTTATTTTTTATAAGTAATGTACCTCATACCAAAGTATGAGGTGAAATGACCATACAATGACATAATGGGTACCATAGTGTCAATAGTGTCATAGTGTCAAGTGTCAATAACGCATATTTTTTCATGGTACTTTTCTTAAATTTCAAGTTCAAGTCTTGTCTCATCTCGAAAACGCATGCCAATGAACCAAAAATGTACTTTTACTCACGTCAACACTGGAATTCATAGCATTCGGTCTGAGCAAATACCAGATAAGAAACTATGGGCGAAGGCCAAAAATGTTGTCGTAAAATGCATGAAAAGGCTGTAAGAAATAAAATGTACAGAAAAGAAGAGTTCCATACGTCGTTCAGGGAGACCACCGATGAATTTGTCAATAGGAGTTGCCATTTTGACTTCCAAGGACAAATAAAAGCTCGCAGACTCTGAATCTAATTATGCTGATGGTTGGGAGACTGTAAAAGCTGTGGGTCATTAGCTCTCATAAAGGTCTACATCCTGCCCCCCCACACCCTCTCCCCTTCCTCCTTGAGTGACGTTCTGCTGTGGACAGAGAGAGATCCATCTGATGCATTTTTATTATGGATTCCGCAATGACTTCATTGGTCGATGAAACAAAAGCCGAGGGAGTGTGCGGAGTGCATTGTTTTTTCAGCTGTCATCCTCCAGTGGGAGCAAATGCATTCCCGGTGTGCTGGACTGGATTGTTTATCCGCTCGCTGACAATGCAGGAGCTCGACCACTCCTTCTGCTGTGAAAGGAACTGGCGAAATCCAAAGAAAACACGCCTTCTTGTAGTCCCGTGACGAGACAAGAGGTTGAAGGTCACGTCAGTGCAATTTTCTTCTCAAAGCTCAGCTCTGGAAACATCTCTCAGGGCCGCGTCGGTCGCCGCAAAAGTGACGCCGCTTTTAGTAAGGCGGGTCCCGGCTTGTTTTACCGCAAACATCGGCCTTGCATGTCAGGCGAGAACCCTGTTGATTGTTTCCATGGAAACTGAGAAAACATGGCCGACACAACCGAGGTCAACGTGTCCTTCCAGCCGCGAGGGATCGTCAAACGTTCAGGAAACCATGCTGGCTTTCATTCCAATAGCCAAGATATTTCATGTAGAGGGAAGGAAATAAGATGTGACAAGGAACAGCTTGACATTCTTAACTGCTTTTCAAGTGTAAAAAGAAGTTAACCACTGGGGGAGAGTCAGATTACAGTAAATTTGTTTT